>NC_091283.1:817550960-818150960 GCF_032444005.1 Ranitomeya imitator
ATCTCTGGCATCATTTTATTAAAGACACTGTATAAATGTACCAATAAAAATGCTCGTCACTCGGGCGTAGAATGGGTTCAATAGCTAGACAAGATGTGATAGAAATAATACCCCTAAATAATACCAACATACAATGCCCATATAACACTGTCATGCAAAACTGTATTTTGTATGTTATCCCTGATTTTTGCTTTGGTGGACATCTGTGGGCCCCTAGGCCTATGCTGTATACCTTTTTATTGCTTTTGCCTTTTTATAGAAGAATATAGGGAATTGCAATATAACAGTCAGAGTAATAGCTTTGTAAATAAAGTATACACAGTAATGGCACAAATAAGTATTATAAACATCTCGTGCCCATGTGAAACTGCCATATAGTACTACAGTGGCAAAATCAAATGTTCTGCAGTATTTAAAGGAGGGGTTCTTAATTCTACAGTTTACAGCTTGCTGCTTAGGTTATTGGCCAACTTTGCAGTCTACCAGCGGTGGCCAGCTCCTAAGCAAGAAGTGCATCTCTTGCAAGCTATATAGCTTGTCAGTGCTGCGCTTAAGCTGGCAGGATCACCAGATCCAGTCAGCTTCAGTTCCTCTGTGCTCCGCCGAGGCTGCAAAAGTAAAGCTGCTTGCGGCATGGGAAACAGTGTAGTTCAGATCAAGGGAAACCATGCAGCTGGTCCGAAATGTCAATCATTAGTAGCGCCCCCAGTATACAGGAATCTAGGGGATTGGACAGGTGAGCGGTGCGCTCCTGAAGATAAGAGATGTGATAACCCCTTAAAATACAAATTCTCCAAAATAATACCAGTGGATACCATGAAGTAAGGTTACATCTTGGTGGAATAACGGAGTAAAAACGGTGGTTCACAGTCCACGCAGCCCAAGGTTCAAAGATATGAATACACACGAAGGTGGTTTATTATCATCGCGTTTCAAGGCATTCAAGCCTCTTCATCAGGACCAAACCATGAATGATCTTTGTGGTTTGGTCCTGATGAAGAGGTTTTAAAATCTTGAAACGCGATTACCGTATATACTGAAAGTGGACCAAGTATAAGCCGCGACCCCCTAATTTTGCCACAAAAAACTGGGAAATCTTATTGACTCAAGTATAAGCCTAGGGTGGGAAATGCAGCAGCTACTGGTAAATTTCAAAAATAAAAATAGATACCAATAAATGTTAAATTAATTAAGACATCAGTAGGATAAGTGTTTTTAAAGATCCATATTGAATCAGGAGATCCATATAATGCCCCATACAGTTGATTATGGGCCCCATAAGATGCTCCATACAAAATACGCCCCATATAATGCTCCATAAAGCTTTTGATGGGCCCTATAAGATGATCCATATATTAAAATATGCCCAATATAATGCTGCACAAAGGTTAATAATGGCCCCATAAGATGCTCCATAGAATAATATAACCCCATATGTTGCTCCATAAAGGTTGATGGCCCTATAAGATGCTCCATATAATATAACCCCATATGTTGCTCCATAAAGGTTGGTGGCCCCATAAGATGCTCCATAGAATAATGTAACCCCATATGTTGCTCCATAAAGGTTGATGGCCCTATAAGATGCTCCATAGAATATAACCCCATATGCTGCTCCATAAAAGTTGATAGCCCCATAAGATGCTCCATAGCATACTATTCCCCATATGCTGCTCCATAAAAGGTTGATGGCCCCATAAAATGCTCCATAGCATAATATGCCCCATATGCTGCTCCATAAAGGTTGATGGCCCCATAAGATGCTCCATAGAATAATATAACCCCATAGGTTGCTCCATAAAGGTTGATGGCCCCATAAGATGCTCCATAGAATAATATAACCCCATATGCTGCTTCATAAAAGTTGATGGCCTCATAAGATGCTCCATAGAATAATATAACTCGATATGCTGCTCTATAAAGGTTGATGGCCCCATAAGAAACTCAATAGAATAATATGCCACACATGCTGCTGTAATTTAAAAAAAAATAGCATACTCACCTCTTGTCGCTGGGGGAGAGGTGTCAGGGTCCTGAGCAGGCGGGGACACTGGCGTGCTATCGGGGCTAGATGTAGGAGTCGCCACTGACTCAGGACGCCGGCACTTGCGATATTCACCTGTCCCCGTTCCACTGCCGCATGCCACTGTGTCTTCCGGGTCTCTGCAGTGACTGTTCAGGCAGAGGGCGCGCACTAACTACATCATCGCGTCCTCTGACCTGAACGTCACAGCCAGAGGAGAGCCCGGCGGTGGAACGGGGGACAGGTCAATATCACATGGCTCACCCTCCTAGTGCAGTCCCTGCAAGTCCCTGCTTCTCCGATGGTCTCCGGCGGGCCCCTCTGTTCAGCGGTCACATGGTACTGCTCATTAAAGTAATGAATATGCGCGCCACGCCTATGGGACTGGAGGCGCGTCCATATTTATTACTTTAATGAGCGGTACCACATGACCGCTGAACACTGGAATAAGCTGCCAAAGCCGACATCACCTGAGAAGCAGGGACATGCAGAGACTGTGCCAGGAGGGTGAGTATGATGTGACAGCCGCCGCTCCCCCTCCCCAATCGACCCACTGCGACAATGACTCGAGTATAAGCTGAGAGGGGACTTTCAGCTTAAAAAAATGGGCCGAAAATCTCAGCTTATACTCAAGTATATACGGTACATCATAAATCCTCATTCATTTTTCACCTTTCACATGTGTGATCATATCTTTAAACGATGGAAAGTGCGGACTCTGAACCACTGTACCCTCAATTATTGCAACGTATCTGCTTGGTGGTCCTTTACAAGCTTCTATAGAAATTGTGACTCTCACAACTTCATCATATAATATTTTACATCACTTGGCTATCAGATAAGACCCTATTTGAACGTTTTGTCTATCCAGTTTTACCATTTGATTTAGATCTTGGTGGAGGCAGCGTAATGGAGTCTTCCAATTACCAGAGGGAAAATTGTCCTTTTAACTTATGGTAGCTAACTTTTAAGGGAGACTTAAAAAATAAGAGTTGGCAATGAACCAGGGTATAACCAAAGACACCAAGAGAGCAGAGTTTTCAGAAATGGTGGAGCATAATTTTGGGCATGACAATAAGATGGGACATCCTGGTGTACAAAGAGGGGTAAGACTATTGGGAAAACATTGCTGCCATTTCCCTAAAAGTCAGAATATTCTTTTAGCTCAGGGTTTCCTATAAAATATGTATCCAGAGTACCAGAGTATATGTATTATAAGATAGGCAACGCAGACTGTGGGTCCAATCGGTTGACCATGTTGGTCAAAGACTCCTTGGTCAAAAGTCGGGCATGATCAACTTTGTGGCATTCTTTCACTAATGGGATTAGTTTCTGGTGCAGGAACCTCAAAATATTTAATGGTTTATTTAGTATTTCTTCTATGACGTGATTCATTCTTAAGAAAGATCATAGAACTATCAGCCTGGGTGCGTGCGCGGACTGCTTAATACGCCAAAAGGACAACATATTAAGAGTCAACCTGAACCATGACTGTAATGTGCAACAGTATTAACTATTATATGGAATTCTTTTTTCCTTTGTGAATCCTTTTGTTGGTCGGTGGCCAAGCATAAAGGGCTTCTGGTCTGAAGGCTAATGTCTGTACGGAGAATATATATTCCCCTTGTGCACGACCCGGTGAGAAGTGATTTCTTTCTTGAAAATGTTATATTAGGATTTCTCATGATATATAGCTTTGCGTTCTTTCTTCTATAAACACGTTGCAGAAAATGTAAGAATTGTTTGTATTAACCCTTATTTTTCCCTATTCGCTGTTATAAACTCTCCGACGGAGAGATGTGTAACGACGAGAGCCATCACCGATTATACCAGGCAGGTTCACTTAATATACTCCAATTAAAAAGAAAAGATTTAATTGAAGCCCTGTTAGAACGCTCGATACAAACGGTACAGGTTATTAAATAGATCTCTTAGACCTGATGAGACTGGTGTACTTCTTTTTGAAAATCTGTTTCAGAAAGGCTGAAATCATTTGTCAGTGCCTGAGAAATGGCTGCAGGCGTAGTCTCTATAGGATATTCTATGCATGACCTGTTGGGGTTACTCCAGGAATGGAGCTGAGAAACATTGCCTGAAGCCCCCGTCACACATAGCGAGATCGCTAGCGAGATCGCTGCTGAGTCACAAGTTTTGTGACGCAACAGCGACCTCAGTAGCGATCTCGCTATGTGTGACACGTAGCAGCGACCAGGCCCCTGCTGTGAGATCGCTGGTCGTGTCGGAATGGCCTGGACCGTTTTTTGATCGTTGAGGTCCCGCTGGGTAGCACACATCGCTGTGTTTGACACCTTACCAACAACCTCGTTGACAGGACGTCCCATTGAATCATCATGAAATAGCATCGTTGTACAGGTCGCTACAGGTCGCCGCATCGCTGCTGCGTCGTTGGGGAGATCTCACTGTTTGACATCTCACCAGCGACCACATAGCGACGCAGCAACGATCCCTGACAGGTCGTATCGTTGTCGGGATCGCTTAAGCGTCGCTATGTGTGACGGGGCCTAGGACACATGGACTTCACAGTGAAGGGTCCCCCAACATTCTTGTGGTTGATTCATGCCCACTTCATATATCAGTCACAGGCAAAATTCATTTGTACAGTAAATAGGACAAAAAAACACAACAAATAGGAAAGATTGTGCTAAAACCAGGCAAATGTCTATAAAAAACCTGCAGGCCTTATATACACCATATTAATTACATCCAGACCATTTTTAATAGCTGTTTAGTGTGTTTTCCTGTATTTTTGCCCAAATTGCTTGTTAAATAAAAACACTATAAACAAAATATATAATAAATAATATTTTTTTTGGCAATAAAGCTTTAAAAAATTACATTAAAAAAAGTTTATAAAAAATTATATAATTTTTCTATACAAAAGAATATATAACAATGTACCATATATATATAATGTAATGTAATAAACGCATTTTTGGGGGAAAAATACAAATACATTGCAGTAAAACGTTTGAAAAAAAATTCAATTAAATATACATACCATAAAAGCATTCTTTGGAAAAATGCAACAAAAAAAAATGCATATGGATGTATGTTACATTTTTTTGCAATAAACTTTTTAAATATATTTTCTTTAAAAAGCGCTGCTGCAATATATATGTAATATATAATATTGATATATTTATAATATAAATTGTAATATTTTAATTTAAAAATGAATGGCAAAAAAAAACAAAACACAGAAATCAAGCTAAACATGTATTAAAATGGTCTCAATGTAATTACGGTAATATGGCGCACAAATATATATATTGCAATAAAACTTCAATTAACCTTCGTCCGGCTGAGTAGCTACAATTGTAACTATTCCGTTTTAAAAGCGCAATAATTTTTTTTTTTTCGAAAAGCCGTAGAGGGATGAAATTTCATGACATCTCTACAGTTTTGGTCCAGAATATATTGGCCAAATTTCAATAAAATATATATGAAGGTACAATTGTACCTCTGCAGCCTGTTAACGTTGTAAAATTATGCAGCCTGACGAAGGTTAAATAACAGTTTTATTGCAATATATAAATATATACTTTTTTGCAATACAAACTTTGTAAAAAAATAATTATTTCAAATAATATATACATATATATTAACGGCAACAATTTAGTATTTTTTCCTTTCTTACATAGAAAGCAGGGACAATTCTTTTGTTCTGTCTGGTCCGGTTAGTACGCCCCAGGGCTGAGCATCAAATCATGCTGTGTAGATTCTTCTTTACAAAAATATGTGGCCATGTGACTGTCAAAGTGACAGCCATCTACGGGCCACCATCCCTGCTGCAGAATGAAAAACTGTGGCCCTGTCAGAGCGGCGCACCATCCATCACTTTTAGTCATGCATCGCTGCAGATGTTGGTGCTAATTACGGCTGTTGAGGCCTTCTGTGGTTCTTTTCATTTCTGCCAAGCTCCAGCAAAATAGGATTCCAATGTATTAAACGTAAAATAGGATTAGATGTATTGATAAAATTCGTGAAAATAAACGCAATCAAATTGTATCAATTAAACGGGCCGACGACATTGGACGGCACGGTTCATTTTGTAAACAATTTGGCCGAGTAATTGACTTCCTTGAACAGGTGTAATCATGCAGAACGCAAACATTTGTCCATCTTTGTATTTCTTTCAAAGTAAGGAGGTTATTTTTCTCTTTGCCTTTTGGGACAAAGTTAGGGGCAAACTGTCAATCAGAAAAATCTGCAGCCCACTTCCTAAAGAAAAGACGACTTGTTAATTCAAGTAGAGTGACATCACAGAGCAACCGCTAAGATCGGGGTCTCCCTGAAAAGGAAAATCATCTTCATCAATATTTTATTAAAATTAGGTACAAAACATTGTATACCTGTTTTTTTTATGTATTTTATTATGAGATTAAAAAGAAAAACGTCTCATAGAAGACCATCTATGAAATGCAACACTGGATTCTAAAGAGCGCAGATGACCTGGAGGGTCGTCTACCTAAGGGCCGGCAAATCGCTAATGCTTGGCTTTAAAACTTGACCACTGTTATCCGGGCACTGTATTAGTATATTGTGCAGAGTATGTCAGTATTATTACATTTCTGCAAAGTGTTTCCTGTGCAATCCACCATCAACAGTTCTAGTTGAGGCGTGACTTGTCTCTCACGAGTCATGGATTGAGCAGGACAATCCCAACCTTCTCCAGTGCAAATCACTACAGGAACAGAAATGGGTCCTAATTCGAGGACTATGACCAGCACTGGGGAGGACTATTTCATGATAGGAACATTGTCTAAACAGCTGTCAACATCTATGCCAAATGTTTGACATGTCAAAGACGTTATGATGGTTTGACTGGTGTAACCTCAGGAGCTTTTTATGGCTTCATTATTAGGGTACAATGTGTTGGCAATATTTGGTACCTTGATACTTTTTCATGAGGTAATGACAGTAGCTTGATTTATTTCTCTAAACTAGTATTCCTTCCAAAAAACCAAAAAGGTCTTACAGAATCTTTAGCCAAGGAGCCTTCACAAACCTTGACTGGTCCACTAATGTTCTCCGTACTATAAGATGGCAGAGCGGTGGCACAGTGATTTGCACAGTTGAGTTCTAGGGCCAACCAAGCTCTACAACTGCAGGAATTTTGCATATTTTCCCAACGTTTGCATGGTTCTTATGGGTAATTCTGTTTCCTTCTACATTCCAAGAAAAATTTCTGAAAAAAGTTACTTTGCTTCTTATAAAATTGGTCCTTATGGGTTTTGAAAGATGAGAAATATATGGCAGCCACTGAGCCCTGTGCTCCACAACTCCACATATATTCCATGTTAAACTACGAACACTCGTGGTTATTGTTATTTTCAACTATTCGGTGCACTTATATAACTTGCAAAATGTTTTACGGAAATGTCCTTCAAGTGTGTCCCGGTTCAATAATACTGCGGTCATAGACTGTTAAGGGCTTATATTGTACATCCCAGTGCCTTACATTTTATTTAGTAGTTTTAGTTACGGATTCACACAGAATAAAATACAACAATTGAGACAAATTCTAAAAAAAAAAAAAGCTTATCACAGAGTTACATAGTTACATAGTTATTAAGGTTGAAGGAAGACTATATGTCCATCTAGTTCAACCCATAGCCTAACCTAACATGTTGTTTCACATGGCGCATCACACTGGTAGAGTTTGGTGCCGTGAGGCGGCACAAGGACTGGAACCATTGTGTCTTTGTGCAGGTGACTTCCGGTGTTTTTTGTTTGGTGTCGTGGGCACTTAAAGGTAAGGTACCGCGTTTGTAGATCATTGATAAATCACTGTAATGTAGCATAACATGCTGCTATAACACAAGTTTTAAATGCATGTGAAACAGATTTCATGTGTTATGTGAGTATAAAGAAGGCACTGGGGGCTGAGATCTTGGTTTCACAGCAGTAGCAGGGCACTATCCCTGTCAGATTACGGCACCCCATGGACACAGGAGATAATAGACCGGCGCTGACCCTATCTCTAACATTGCAGCAGCATTAGCAGTGAGCTGGGCACGCCTCTGTGGGCTGCACAACTCACTGCTGTAGGTGTGACTGGCCGCCATTATATTATAGCCCTGTGCTATCTGCCGAGCTCCACTTACTCTCTATTGCAGGACAGAAGAAGCGCTCACTGGAGCCAGAGGATGGAGAGTGGGGATTGCGAGTGATTTACCCACCTTCCCGCTCCTCTGTACTCCAGGCAGGCACATCCTGGGCAGACATCCTCTGCTCCTCACAGGATGCCCTGTGTGCTTCTCCTGCTGTGTCTCCGCCTCCCCCCTCACACACAGTCCCTGTGATCTCCAGTAAGCTGCACTCACAGCCTGCAGAGAGGGAGGTGACACCTGGAGAAAGAGCAGGGCAGCTGACAGGACAGGGATTAAGGTGGGGGAAGTGGGGATGGCAAGAATGTTATTCACAAAAAATGCTGCTGAGCCCACTGTGTTCTGCTCCTCTGTAAACAAGCTGTGCCTCTGATGCAGTAACTGCTGGTGATAGCAGATCACAGGGCAGTCACACACAAAATGGCACTGCCCTGTGATGCTGCTCCTCATTCTGCCCCAGGGATATTAGACCACCCAAAAGGGGAGGGAAATGGTGATGTCAGCAGTTACTGCCCCAATTTTGCTGCTAACAGTAAAGCTGGTAAATCTTACTATAGCTGCTTGAGGTCTAAAATGGAAACTGCTCCCCCTAGTGGTAAATATGTATATTTGTAAAAAAAATATATAATATTTTTCATATAGAAATGTTTGTTGCAAACAGTGCAAACATTGCATTAATACATTTTAATTACTATTTTAAGCTTAATTTCACAAAAACAACAAAATACAAGAAAACTGGTGGCACTTTCCCTTTAAAGAGGTTCTCTAAATTGTATAAATTAATATCCCATTTGGGTCATTAATATCAGATCAGCCCCCCCCCCCACTGATGAGCTGGTATCAACTCCGACAGTGGCTGGTTGTAAGGAGTTGGAAAAACACAGCTCCATACACTGTGTAGTGCCAGTTTCTGGGTACTGAACGGCTGTGCGGAGGTGTTGCCGGCCGTTGGTTCCCATCGATCTGATTCTTATAATCTACTCCATGCCACTCCTGGAGAATCCCTTTAAGAAACGTCAATATTTTGTTATTTTTTTTTAAATTGCTTGAGCAGAATCCCTTCTTGAGAGCAAGTGGCAAACAGAAGACGCATAAAATATATAAAACGTGTGAACGAAGATTGCATCTGCCGAGTAAATCTCATTTTATTTATGAGAATTTGGAAAATAAAAATTTACGCAAACGTAGAAAAGTTACACAACAAACTAATACTAAAACATTCAATTCTATTTTGCAACAATTTATATTTTTATGTTACAATTCATTATTATAATGTAGCCCAGTACACGGGGTTGTGAATTTGAGTTATGTTTTGTAAATACAATACCGAAAACTCTGATTTATACCCGGGATGAAAAACAAAAATCTAATACTGTTCCTAATTTACAGAAAACACAGGCAAAACGGAAACATTATACAGCATCAGATTTTACAAACCTAATACTGCTATACCATAAAATAGGTTGGAATCAATGTATTTGCATCTCTTAACCCCTTAGTGACAGAGCCAATTTGGTACTTAATGACCGAGCCAATTTTTGCAATTCTGACCACTGTCACTTTATGAGGTTATAACTCTGGAACGCTTCAACGGATCCCGCTGATTCTGAGATTGTTTTTTCGTGACATATTGTACTTCATGTTAGTGGTAACATTTCTTCGATATTACTTGCGATTATTTATGAAAAAAACGGAAATATGGCGAAAATTTTTAAAATTTTGCAATTTTCAAACTTTGTATTTTTATGCCCTTAAATCAGAGAGATATGTCACGAAAAATAGTTAATAAATAACATTTCCCACATGTCTACTTTACATCAGCACAATTTTGGAAACAAAATTTTTTTTTGTTAGGGAGTTATAAGGGTTAAAAGTTGACCAGCAATTTCTCATTTTTACAACACCATTTTTTTTTTAGGGACCACATCACATTTGAAGTCATTTTGAGGGGTCTATATGATAGAAAATAATGAAGTGTGACACCATTCTAAAAACTACACCCCTCAAGGTTCTCAAAACCACATTCAAGAAGTTTATTAACCCTTTACGTGCTTCACAGGAACTGAAACAATGTGGAAGGAAAAAATGAACATTTAACTTTTTTTTGCAAACATCTTAATTCAGAACCATTTTTTTTATTTTCACAAGTGTAAAAACAGAAATGTAACCATAAATTTTGTTATGCAATTTCTCCTGAATACTCCAATACCCCATATGTGGGGGTAAACCACTGTTAGGGCGCACCGCAGAACTTAGAAGTGAAGGAGCGCCGTTTTACTTTTTAAATGTTGAATTGGCTGGAATTGAGATTGGATGCCATGTCGCGTTTGGAGAGCCCCTGATGTGCCTAAACAGTGGAAACCCCCCACAAGTGACACCATTTTGGAAACTAGACCCCTTAAGGAACTTATCTAGATGTGTGGTGAGCACTTTGAACCCCCAAGTGCTTCACAGAAGTTTATAACGTAGAGCCGTGAAAATAAAAAAATCGCTTTTGTTTACACAAAAATGATTTTTTTGCCCACAAATTCTTATTTTCACAAGGGTAACAGGAGAAATTAGACCACAAAAGTTGTTGTGCGATTTCTCCTGAATACGTCGATACCCCATATGTGAGGGTAAACCACTGTTTGGGCGCACCGCAGAGCTTGGAAGTGAAGGAGCGCCGTTTTACTTTTTCAATGTAGAATTGGCTGGAATTGAGATCGGACGCCATGTCGCGTTTGGAGAGCCCCTGATGTGCCTAAACAGTAGAAATCCCCCACAAGTGACCCCATTTTGGAAACTAGACCCCCCATGGAACTTATCTAGATGTGTGGTGAGAACCTTGAATGCCCAAGTGCTTCACAGAAGTTTATAATGCAGAGCCGTGAAAATAAAAAATATTTTTTTTTTCCACAAAAAAGATATTGTAGCCCCCAAGTTTTTATTTTTACAAGGGTAACAAGAGAAATTGGACCCCAAAAGTTGTTGTCCAATTTGTCTTGAGTATGCTGGTACCCCATATGTGGGGGTAAACCACTGTTTGGGCGCACGGCAGAGCTCGGAAGGAAGGAGCGCCGTTTTGGAATGCAGACTTTGATAGAATGGTCTGCGGGTATTATGTTGCATTTGCAGAGCCCCTGATGTACCTAACCAGTAGAAACCCTCCACAAGTGACCCCATTTTGGAAACTAGACCCCCAAGGAACTTATCTAGATGTGTGGTGAGAACTTTGAATGCCCAAGTGCTTCACAGAAGTTTAGAATGCAGAGTCGTGAAAATAAAAAATATTTTTTTTTTCACAAAAAAGATTTTGTAGCCCCCAAGTTTTTATTTTCACAAGGGTAACAGGAAAAATTGGACTGCAATAGTTGTTGTCCAATTTATCCCGAGTACGCTGATGTGCCATATGTGGGGGTAAACCACTGTTTGGGCGCACGGCAGAGCTCGGAAGGGAAGGAGCGCCTTTTTGGAATGCAGACTTTGATAGAATGGTCTGTGGGCATTATGTTGCGATTGCAGAGCCCCTGATATACCTAAACTGTAGTAACCCCCCACAAGTGACCCCATTTTGGAAACTAGACCCCCCAAGGAACTTATCTAGATGTGTGGTGAGAACTTTGAATGCCCAAGTGCTTCACAGAAGTTTAGAATGCAGAGTCGTGAAAATAAAAAATATTTTTTTTTTTCACAAAAAAGATTTTGTAGCCCCCAAGTTTTTATTTTCACAAGGGTAACAAGAGAAATTGGACCCCAGAAGTTGTTGTCCAATTTATCCCGAGTACGCTGATGCCCCATATGTGGGGGTAACCCACTGTTTGGGCGCACGGCAGAGCTCAGAAGGGAGGGAGCACCATTTGACTTTTTGAGCGCAAAATTGGCTGTCGTGTTTGGAGACCCCCTGATGTACCTAAACAGTGAAAACCCCCCAATTCTAGCTCCAACCCCTAACCCTAATCCCAACCTGATCCATAATCCTAATCACTAACCCTAACCATAATCACAACCCTTACCTCAAAACAACCCTAATGTCAACCCTAACCATAACCCTAATCAAAACCCTAAATCCAACACACCGCTAATCCTAATCTCAACCCTAACCTCAAACCTAACCCTAATCCCAATACACCCCTAATCACAACCCTAACCTTAACCCTAATCCCAAACCTAACCCTAATCCCAAGCGTAACCCTAATGCCAACCCTAACCCTAATACCAACCCTAATCCAAACCCTAAACCTAATCCCAGCTCTAACCCTAACTTTAGCCCCAACCCTAGCCCTAACTTTAGCCCCAACCCTAACCCTAGCCCTAAGGCTACTTTCACACTTGCGTTGTTTGGCATTCCGTCGCAATCCGTCGTTTTGGACAAGAAACGGATCCTGCAAATGTGCCCGCAAGATGCGTTTTTTGCCCATAGTATTGCCGACGGATCGTGACGGATGGCCACACGTCGCGTCCGTCGTGCACTGGATCAGTTGTGTTTTGGCGGAGCGTCGGCACAAAAAAACGTTCAATGAAACGTTTTTTTGTACGTCGCATCCGCCATTTCTGACCACGCATGCGTGGCCGTAACTCCGCCCCCTCCTCCCCAGGACATAGATTGGGCAGCGGATGTGTTGAAAAACTACAGCTGCTGCCCACGTTGTGCACAATTTTCACAACGTGCGTCGGTATGTCGGGCCGACGCATTGCGACGGCCCCGTACCGACGTAAGTGTGAAAGAAGCCTAACCCTAAATTTAGCCCCAACCCTAACCCTAAATTTAGCCCCAACCCTAACCCTAAATTTAGCCCCAACCCTAGCCCTAACCCTAGCCCTACCCCTAACCCTACCCCTAACCCTAACCTAACCCTACCCCTAACCTAACCCTACCCCTAACCCTACCCCTAACCCTAACCTAACCCTACCCCTAACCCTAACCTAACCCTACCCCTAACCTAACCCTAGCCGTAACCCTACCCCTAACCCTAACCTAACCCTACCCCTAACCTAACCCTAGCCGTAACCCTACCCCTAGCCCTAACCCTACCCCAACCCTAACCCTACCCCTAACCCTACCCCTAACCCTACCCCTAACCTAACCCTAGCCCTAACCCTACCCCTACCCTACCCCTACCCCTACCCCTAACCCTACCCCTAACCCTAACCCTAATTTTAGCCCTAACCGCTGTTCTCCTGCCGGCCGGCAGATGGAGACAGATGGCGGGCGCACTGGGCATGCGTCCGCCATGTTCTTCTGCCGGCGGCCAGGAGGAGCAGCAAGAGGATCCAGGGACCTAGGTGAGTATGCTAGGGTCCCCGAATCCCCCTATTTCTCTGTCCTCTGATGTGCGATCACATCAGAGGACAGAGAATTACACTTTACTTTTTTTTTTTTTTTTTTTGCAGTCGCCGGTAAACAGTTAATTACCGGCGATCGCAAAACAGGGGTCGCTAAAACCGACCCCCGATCATGCTCTTTGGGGTCTCGGCTACCCCAGGCAGCCGAGACCCCAAAGATTCTCCCGGTGCCGGCCGGCGGGCGCACTGCGCATGCGCCCGCCATTTTGAAGATGGCGGCGCCCACCGGGAGACACGAGGAGCATCGGGGGAGCTAGGTGAGTATTGGGGGGCCACCTGGGACCCCTTTTCTCTGTCCTCCGATGTGCGATCACATCGGAGGACAGAGAAATTAAAAAGAGATCACTTTTTTTTTTTTTTGCGATCGCCGGTAAACGGTCAATTACCGGCGATCGCAAATGCGGGGAGGGTTAAAAACCCCCCGAATCATGTTCTCTGGGGTCTCGGCTACCCTCGGCAGCCGAGACCCCGGAGAAAATCGGCCTGTGGGGGGCGCTATACACTTTTTCCACAGCGCCGTTAATTAACGGCGCTGTGGTTTAAGTACCCTTAGCGGCCGCCGTTAAAAGGCGTATCGGCGGTCGCTAAGGGGTTAAAGGGAATGTCCCAGTAAAACAACTCATTTCCATATGCCTTATTGGAATTTATGGATATATCACCGAGGTTTCCTCTCTTGGCATCTTCTTCTTTTAGACTATGAACATTATATAGAGAAAGGAGCACCAGAAAAATCAATTTAATAAAAGTACAAAGCTTTATTAAATGACAATAAAATTACAAAAATAGCAACATCAAAAAAAATTATATCAGGGAATTGACAGTCGCATACAGGCAAAAAAAAAAAACCCCAAAGGCAGAAAGTAAAGGATATGCAGGTCAACTCAAAAAAGTGCAATCAGAGATGTGCCTATAAAGAGTCGTTAAATATAGAATATACTATAAAGTACAAGTATACTAGGGGCACAAAATGGTAGTACAAAACGTCAAATGGCCACAGTGGTAGAAAGAGCAATGACCATAAAGCCAAAAAATAAGATATGCCAAGGGATTTTACCTGATGGACCGTCTGTGGTGCCACCTGCCCCAACGCGCGTTTCGGCTCAGTGCCTTCTTCTGGAGGATACTCTATATTTAAAACTCGATTCTCAAAAAAACAAGTCCTTATATGGTTATAATATTAAAAAAAAAATAAAAAAGCTATTACTGTTGCACTTAGGAAAGGAAAAAAATGAAAAATTGAGAATTGGCCGCAGTGGAAAGGAGTAGATAAATAAGTGGAAAAAAGAAACAAAAAAAAACCCCACCACAACCTTGACACAACATTACCCCTAGAAAAATACCAAATTAAAAAGACATCCCTTCAATGCGCTCCTTCTAAAAACAAAACATGAAAATATTGGATCTAAAAAGTGATTAAAGGGTATTTTGATGTTGGGAAGGGGGTCTTAGAATTGCCACTGCTACATTCAGGATCTAGGGACCGCATGAAAAAGCAGAGCCCTTGAACCTGGCAATTAGGAGCCCGATTATCGGGACTAGTGGAAATCTTAGCAGTCCAACCCACACTGATCCACTACTTTACACCTATCCTTTGGATAAATGATAACTTTTAATGTAGGGAATAACCCATTACGCTTTATCTTTTTATATAAAGCTCATTATAATTACATTTTTGTATTATAATTGCATCTTTGCTGTGTTCGACAGTCAACCTCTTAGGTGGGTGGTCAACCACTATCCTTTGAGGTAAGCCAAGAATCGTTGGTCAGACTCTTTGGCTCATTTGCTCACAGAGAATTTCACGGATGTCCATAGAGCAATGATTCTATTAACCATGTCATTCAATATACATGGAAAAGAACATATGGGGTATTGTAGCTCTATATTTGATGTTTAATGCAGATATAAAATGTAGAGCTGCTGTAAACATTGTGCAAGATGAGGATATCACACGCTGAACCGCTGCCCATTTCTAAAATAAATGAGAACCATCAAAACAAAGCTAAAGACATATGGAAGGGAGTGCGAGTCCCCCACCAAGTGAGGTGCATGTGTGAGTGTGGTCAAGAAGGTGTGAGTTGAAACCAGTTGGGTCCCTTTATGGAAAACCACATTTTTAAGATGTGATAATAGACTGCCTTTTACTATTTGTATCACACCCCTAGTGGATTTGGTATATAGTTATAAAGCTCCGTCTTCTTCCTCAACTCATAACTTCATCTGGAGTATCATGTAACCATCCTATGCTACATAAATGGTGCAATCTGGAAGCGACCACCTGCCTCCGTCTGATGCAGGAAAAACAGAAATTGGAGGAGGAATCTATAAACCTGCTCTTATGTCATGACCTCGGCACAAGCACATAGCCAATCAATAAAATTCACAGTTCTGCATTCCACCGCTAACTAAGAAATTGGACTTTTTCTATTAATGTCTATTCCAAAATGTTACTGATTTGTGTGTTAACATTTCTTTTTTAATAATTATCTACAATTATCCTGTAATATATATTAAATGCTAACATATATGAACCCCCAAAATGACAAAATGTCCCACACAAGAAAAGAACTCGTAGAAAAGTATAAATTGGAAAATCGTTTTCTAAGTAAATGTTCACAAAATTCTACATTCTGTCAATATGCAGATAGTATTGGTGATGGAAGAAGGTATTGGTGGAGGTCCAAGTACTCAGAAGTCTTAAATAGTGGAATGAAGTGTTGAGTACGTTCTTAAGAGTCTCAGAAAGGCTTCACAATAGCGATATTGTGAAGCCTTTCTAATCTATGACCAAAAGGCATATCTCCCAACTGAGGCCAATAGAAGCCATAGTCTTGATATCCTAAAGAAAACCTTACTGCCTTTATTTTATCTAAGAGATTTCTTTCTCCTTGTCATGATTCCACCACTCAGTCTGGAGGGGCATAACTATGCGATCACCTGGTTCTGAGATAAAGCCCCTGATGGTGTGGTTAGACTGGAGTTGCAGGTGGACACAAGGTATTACTCCAGGACAGACCCCGGAGCTGCAGAAGCCGATCCCTAAAGGGCAGGGAAGCGGGGATGAACTTGGAGAGTCAGGCCAGCCAGGAACTGGTTCACAGAATGGATGGACATGGTATGGCTGGTTGACAGGAAGGATACTGGAACTGGTATAGGAAGGACAGGTTCAGAAACACAGATTGGACTCGGGTACACGATCTCAGGCTGGACAAGAGAGGAACGAGGTACAGACGGGGACAAGGCAGCACAGGATTAGGTAAGGTAGGACAGGTTCAAGGTCAGGTTCAGATAGAATCAGATTTAGGTAGAACAGATAAAGGGACCTTACAACTAAGAAGAAATTGTACACACTAAATACTAATGTTGCTCAGGCACCTCTGGGGAGGGTGCCGTATGTACTTGTCTCCCAGATATTAACTGGTGAAAATTTCTGAAGTACGCAGTGCTCCTTTTAGAGCACATGCACTAAGCGCACTCCTGGGAGACTTGCGCCCAGTTCCTGGAAGAAGCCGCGGCGGGGACCGGAACAGGGTGATCGTGGCTGTGAGCATGTCGAAGGCCCTGTCAGGAGGAAGACGAGTGATCATGCAGTGATGTCGGCGCCGACATTACGGAATGAAGCGCTATTGTGAAACGGTGCTCGTCGGGTGTGGGGCTGAAGGAAGCAACCCATGCAGCTTCAGTGACCCTGGCACCACTCTTTCAATAGGTAATACTTATTTTATTCCTAATATACTGGCATCATGGATGGATGGTTCAAATGACCTGCAAAGCAAAGGAAAGAACTGCAAGTGTGATGCCCTTTCACAGCACTCTACTATATCATCTGGCACTGTCCATTAATAGATATTCTTTTAGCATTTTGCAAGACCCATCTTTTTGAGGCACATTTCTAGTGCTTACAGGGCTCTTCTGTCTACAATTACATATAGGTGACAACAGCACTAGACACACCATCCACTTTTACTCTGCTTACTGTATATTTTATATCTTACTTTTTGCTGCCTTCATCCCCACCATTGGGGGTTTCTTGCCCTGTCTTTTTAACTGTCTTTATATTGTTGTTATAACATAGAAAAAGTGTGCAGATGACAATATTTTGGAAAATTCTTGAGATGTTCATACCAGAATTTGCCCAATATTTACTGTATCTCTCCCAAACCCTATCTCCATTACTTATGCTTGATCGGTTCAACCAAGTGTACATGAGTATTTAATGGTGAGAGAGAGTTAAGTTGAACAAAAGAATTAGGTGTTGACATTTACTTAACTGATTATCACACAAATTATGTGTATGTCAAAAAGGCACTCAACAAAGAAGCAGAAGAGCAAAAGAATAATGGGAGTGTTGGGGTTTTCCTAATTTAGAACCCTGAAGTTTCATTCAGTGCTCACTGCATTACCACAAATAATGAAATTTAACATGCCCAATCCTTCTTTCCCGCAACATTATTTGCTGTGAGAAAGTCAGAATTGGCCTAAAAAATTGGATTGTCAGGGTATTTGGACGAATGTGTATGCGGACGGTCAGATCAACACTGACACGTGTATATAAGTGATGCATGAGCTGTTGTCCATCTACTAGGGGATATTTCATAAATGCAGTGGACTTCTGGATGCTGCTTCTTTCTAATTATTTGTCCACTGTGGGAAGACTAGCTTTGAAAACAGCATTGGGCTCTTGAGTGACCGGCATTACACCCAGGTTTATACACAATAATACTGCATTAAACATCAAGCAGAAGACAACCCCACTGAAGCTGATATGGAGCCAACTGTCAAATTTGTAAGGGTTTGACTTACTGATAACCTTCAGTGATTACATGGTTTAGGTAAGGTGTAGTTGAAGGTGGACATGATCATCTTCTTATGAATTAACGATGGGCCCTTAGAATGTTTCCTTCTGGTGTGGCCAAAGCACACAAGACCGCCATGATTTAACCCATGCAACCATTGGAAATACACTTTTAAGTAGTCTCATTCTATATTTACCCTTCTTATTCAGATCGAAGAACACAACAGAAGAGAGGACCACCCACAGGCTTAAGAAAAAAATGCATTGGCATCACCGTTTTTACATTTTCCCCCAAAACCCTACTCCATAGAGATCTGTTAAAGCTGTTTTTGTTAACATAAGTTAATGTCATATCTACTTGATCATGTTAGCCTGTGATTAACGCCATGTTTGTGAGTAACACTGCACGTTCTAAAATTTCAAATACATGACAGAAAATTCTATATGTGCAGATCCAAATTTATTTTTTCTTTAATAGTATGTTTCCTTGCCCCCGGTAAAGGGTAGAGCTCCACAGAGCGTATTTAAAAATAGTTTAAAGGACCAAACCTGCTATTTAGATGAAAGTATAAAAAACTGATTTGTAAGGGGTTCTGCCAGAACTGATTCAGTGTTCAGGCATTTATTTAATTCTCAACTTAACAGCTTGTTTCACGCTAGATGAGAAGTGACAGATTTGAAAAAAGCAACCAAAACCCAGGCTTTAAATTACTGTAATTTCAGGCAAATTTTGAAAACCAGCAGAATGAGTCATGTCGAATAATTTACTTTTCACAGTGTGGCATCAAGTTTCAGTCATGTAGATTACATTACAGCACCGCTGAAAGGCATACAAATATTTATGAATGCTAACTCGCTGTAACATACAAGCACTTGACTGTAAACATGGGAAGGGACGCGGAACCCGCCGTCTGTGGCATAGAGCGCTACGTTGATGGCATATAGAAGAAAGGTGTTCAAATTATGGACATCCAAGAATGGTGGAGTAGACAACCTCTGTCATAAAGAAGTAGAAGTGGGAATCATGCTCTAATTTCATGACTAGTGGACAAGTATTGCGTCAAACCCATAAAAACGCAGGCAATACTGTTACAGTAACCTGCTAGATAAGTGAAAAATGCTAGGACCAGTTGGGGTCTGACCGATTGGACCTTCTATTACCATCGGACCCCTCTCCTCAACAGTCGCATTCTTAGAGTAACAATTACTGTGCTTGACTATTTCTGTCAGTGCCATAGAGCCAAGGTGCTCATGGTTGACATTTCCCCTCTTCAGAGATCCATGTTTAGCATCTACGGGGGTCTAATGTGTCATATGCAAACTGAGTAATATTAAAATACCCACCAGCTGTAATTTGGACTAGCATCAACTGAGCACGTTAAGTGCTGTGATTATTTATTTCCATCAGTGTCAGCAAGAATCACTGAGGCAGAGGTACACATGTTTGACATCTGCTTTATTCAGAGCTCCATTTTTGGGATTGGTGGAGTTCCCGTGCATCAGATCTCAAGTGATTAGCCACATTCTTGAAGCAGCAGTGAGTTAACATGTTGAGTGTTGGGTTATGCTGCTTCTGTTAACGCTATAGAGAATAAATGGAGTGGAGGTGTACATGCTTGATATTCGCTCTCTTCAGAGCTCCATTTTTGGGATTGGTGGGGGTCTCATGAGTCAGATCCAAAGTGATTAATAAGTTATCAAAATACCCACCAGCTGCATTTTTGGAGTGGCCATGACTGAGCATGTAGAGTGCTGTACTTGACTATTTCCGTTAGTGCCATAGTGAATAAATGGAGAAGAAGTGCACATAGTTGACCTCTACTCTATTTAGAGTTCCATTTTGGGATTGATGGGGTTCTCATGAATCGGATCCCAAGTGTTTACCACATTCTTGGAGAAGCAGTGACTTAGCATGTTGAGTGCTGTGCTCGACTGTTTCTGTCAGTGCCATAGAGTGTAGCTGCACATGCTTCATGTTTGCTCTCTTCAGAGCTCCATTTTTGGGATCGGTGGGGGTACTATGAGTCAGATCCAAAGGGATTAACAAATTATTAAAGTACCAACCAGCTGCATTTTTGGAGTAGCAATGACTGAGCATGTTGAGTGCTGCTCTTGGCTATATCCATCAGTACCACAAAGTATACCTAGAGCAGAGGTGTACATGCTTGACCTCTGCTCCATTCAAAGCTCCATTTTTGGAATTGGTGGGGTTCCCATGCATTAGATCACAAGTGATTAATACATTTTTAAAATAACCATCTGCTGCATTCTTGGCTTGGCAGTGACTGTGCATATTGAGCACTGTGTTCGGATTTTTCAGTCAGTGCCATAGAAAATGAATGAAGTAGAACGGTAGAGAATGAATGAAGTAGAACGGCAAATGATTAACTTCAATTTTCTAGGGATGGTCCGAGCAAGCATAGCAAAGTGATTAAGAAATTAATAAAATACCCACCAACTGCATTCCTGGAGTAGCAGTGAGTGAACATATTGAGAGCTGTGGTCAGCCATTTCAGTCAGTGCCATAGAGAAACACTGGAGTAGAGGTGCACATTCTTGACATTTTTTCATTCAGAGCTCCATTTTTGCAATTGGTGAATTTCCCATGCATCAGATCCCAAGTAATTAACAAATCATTAAAATACCCACCAGCCGCATTCCTGGAGTAGCATTGACTGAGAATGTTGAGCGCTATACTAGGCTATTTCAGTCAGTGTCGTAAAGAAAGAATGGAGCGGAGGTGCACATATTTGACTTCTGCTCTGTTCAAATTTCTAGTTTTGGAGTTGTTGTGGGCCCCAGATGTAAAATCCCAAATGATTAACTAGTTATTAAAATATCCCAATCACTATTAAAAAAAAGCATGCCCAGTTAATTTGATATTTATGGGGAGTTAGGATAGACATCGATCTCTTGTGAATAGTCAACTTTACATGGGGTTCTGTTATTCTATAAATAACTATTCTATAAAATTGTCCTGCATGAGCCATTATTTAGCCAAGACGTAAATTTCATGCTCACTAGGTTACAGCTAGTCTAGGTTACTGATGGCCCGGAGCTCCCGCTTACACCGGGGGGAAAACAACAATGGAAAAATGAAGCAAGCTAAGATATATGGTACCGTAAATCTAAAATAAATTAACCCATTTAATTAAATAAATACATAAATCAAGGTATAGGTCCATCCATCTGATTGTTTGCAGGTTAATTTGCCAATTTCAAATTGAAAATGTATTGGAACACAATTTCTGTCATTTCTAGTTAGAGGTGAAAATCTTCGCCTTATTTACATTCAAATTACTTTTGCTTGGATGTCCGCAGAGCACGATGGCTGCGGTTTCTTATTCCGACACATTCTTGAATCATGTAAGGGGCTAAAATAAAATGGCCAGATATTTTAGCTACCAAATTTAGCACTGTGCGAATAGCTAGCTATGTATGTATACACAATGTTGGAGTACGGTTCATTCAGCCACCATAGGAAAATGTTTTGAGGTTTCCTCCTCCATCTATACAGAATATGTCCCTGTGCTCTTTTGGTTGCATTGTAATCTTTAGCTTCTCACGTCAGATCATTAGAAGATCTAATGGAGCACTTGTAAATAATCCTGTAAGAAAAAGACTCAAGTGATGGCTTCAAGGTCAGGACTACATAAAATGATCTTTAGATGGACCTTGGGGAGACATTGGGGATCCATTATTGTGTTAGATCCCAAAGGCTCCAGAGGATACCCTTATATTCTAATTGTACACATTCACCATGTGGATATGACTCTGGCATCATCCACACATGACTGCACAAGTCTAAGAGCAAGATTATTGCATTTGCGCCTCTTTTGTCTAGACTTTGGTGGTTTTAACCTATTTTTCATTTGTACCAAATTTTTCTTTTAATTTGCAGTTTATTAAAAAATCTATATGTGTCCACCTGTCATGCTGTGGTGGTCTTCAATAAGGAAGAAGGGGCCTCAAACTGTCCTTGGAACTGGGATCATACAAAAAATAAACGGAACACTAAAATACCACATCCTAGATATCTCTGAATGAAATATTCCAGTTGCAAATTATTATTCATTGCATAGTGGAATGTGTTCAGAACAATACAACATAACCATTAACAATGTAAATCAAAATGAATATCCCATGGAGGTCTGGATTTGGAATGATAGTCAAAATCAAAGTGGAAAATCAAATTAAAGGCTGATTAAACTTCAAAGGAAATGCCTCATGCCAAGGAAATGATGCTCAGTATTGTGTGTGGCCTCCAGGTGCCTGTATGACCTCCCTACTGTTCAACGCCTGGGTATGCACCTGATGAGATGGCGGATGGTCTCCTGAGGGATCTCCTCCCAGACCTGGACTAAAGCATCCGCCAAATCCTGGACAATCTTTGGTGCAATGTGGGGAACGGGTGGGCCAGTCCATAGCTTCAATGCCTTCATCTTGCAGGAACTGCTGACACACTCCTGCCACATGAGGTCTGGCATTGTCCTGTATTAGGAGGAACCCAGGGCCAACCGCACCAGCATATGGTCTCACAAGTGGTCTGAGGATCTCATCTCGGTACCTAATGGCAGTCAGGCTACCTTTGGCGAGCACATGGAGTGCTAGGTGGCCCTCCAAAGAAATGCCACCCCACACCATTACTGACCCACTCCTGGTGTTCTGTGGCAAAAGCCAAGCGTCCTGCATGATGTTGGGCTGTAAGCGCAACCTCAATCTGTGGACGTCGGGCACTCAGACCATCCTCATGGAATCAGTTTCTAACCGTTTGTGCAGACACATGCACATTTGTGGCCTGCTGGAGGTCATTTTGCAGGGCTCTGTCAGTGCTCCTCCTGTTCCTCCTTGCACAAAGGCTGAGGTAGCGGGCCTGCTGCTGGGTTGTTGCCCTCTTATGGCCCCCCTCCACGTCTCCTCGTGTACTGGCCTGTCTCTTGGTAGCACCTCCAGCCTCTGGACACTACGCTGACAGATACAGCAAACCTTCTTGCCACAGCTGGCATTGATGTGCCATCCTGGATGAGCTGCACTACCTGAGCCACTTGTGTGGGTTGTAGAGTTAGTCTCATACTACCACTAGTGTGAAAGCACAACTAGCATTCAAAAGTGACCAAAACATCAGCCAGAAAGCATTGGTACTGTGGTCTGTGGTCCCCACCTTATTGAGGGAGTCTTGATAATTGTCAATAATTTCCATCTGTTGTCTATTCCATTTGCACAACAGCATGTGATATTGATTGTCAATCATAGTTACATAGTTATTAAGGTTGAAGGAAGACTAAGTCCATCTAGTTCAACCCATAGCCTAACCTAACATGCCCTAACATGTTGATCCAGAGGAAGGCAAAAAAAAACCATGTAGCAAAGAGTAAGCTCCACACTGGGGAAAAAAAATTCCTTCCCGACTCCACATACGGCAATCAGACTAATTCTCTGGATCAACGTCCTATCAAGGAATCTAGTATATATAACCTGTAACATACTTTTTCAGAAAGGTATCCAGTCCCCTCTTAAATTTAAGTAATGAATCACTCATTACAACATCATACGGCAGAGAGTTCCATAGTCTCACTGCTCTTACAGTAAAGAATCCGCGTCTGTTATTATGCTTAAACCTTCTTTCCTCCAGACGTAGAGGATGCCCCCTTGTCCCTGTCTCAGGTCTATGATTAAAAAGATCATCAGAAAGGTCTTTGTACTGTCCCCTCATATATTTATACATTAAAATAAGATCACCCCTTAGCCTTCATTTTTTCAAACTAAATAGCCCCAAGTGTAATAACCTATCTTGGTATTGCAGACCCCGCAGTCCTCTAATAACCTTGGTCGCTCTTCTCTGCACCCGCTCCAGTTCAGCTATGTCTTTCTTATGCACCGGAGACCAGAACTGTGCACAGTATTCTAAATGTGATCGAACAAGTGACTTTCATAGAGGTAAAATTATGTTCTCCTCAGGAGCATCTATGCCTCTCTTAATGCATCCCATTATTTTATTTGCCTTAGTAGCAGCTGCCTGACACTGGCCACTAAATGTGAGTTTGTCATCCACCCATACACCCAGGTCTTTTTCATTGACGGTTTTGCCCAGAGTTTTAGAATTAAGCACATAGTTATACATCTTATTACTTCTACCCAAGTGCATGACCTTACATTTATCCCCATTAAAGCTCATTTGCCATTTATCAGCCCAAGCTTCTAGTTTACATAAATCATCCTGTAATATAAAATTGTCCTCCCCTGTATTGATTACCCTGCAGAGTCTAGTGTCATCTGCAAATATTTAAATTCTGCGCTGAATGCCCCCTACAAGGTCATTAATAAATATGTTAAAAAGAAGAGGGCCCAATACTGACCCCTGTGGTACCCCACTGCTAACCCAGTTCGAGTGTGTTCCATTAATAACCACCCTTTCCTATCCCTGAGCCAGCTCTCAACCCACTATATATATAACAAACAGGGAAAATAAAAAACAACTTACATACAAAAACACAAAACACTCATTAAGGATAGAGAGGAATAAATGGAAGGATAGGAAGGTACAAACCAAATACGAATAAGATAATAGAGAAAGCATACACCCCAAAACAGCAGACAACAATCTCCAGCAGCAACTACAAACTCCAACTTCAGCACACTAACTCCAGCAAGTCAGGAAGCTAAACTTTCACAGGAAGTGATGAGAAGGTCTGGACAGATTTCATAGAGAGAGAAAAAGAGCAGGTCAGGATAAGCTGTGAGATGGAGCTGCATGTCTCTAACCAGCATACAATGAGTCGTTAACCTCTTCAGCGCCAAAGGAAACAAAGTCCATTTAATATGAGGAACAAAAAACATAGGCTAAATGGAAGACCTAGGTTTCACAGTACATAAAGATTACCTAACCCCAGATCTCCCAGAAGGACGTGACACCACCTGACCACCTGAATTTTCCAGAATTTTGTGGCCGATTCATCAATTGTGATTTCTTTTAAAAACTTGCTAAATATTTTATCATATGTACTCCAGCTCTGCCACGGAATTAGGTTATGTACTCAAATTTGCACATATTATGCAACGTTTTAGCAGAGCATACCTCTTTTTGCTCTAAAAAGGAGCAAGACAAAGGTAAAAGACAAGAATAAATAACTTTTTTTTAAAATTTTGGGCAAACTTCATTAACCACATGCAACATTTTAAAGAATTTGGTGCAAAAAATAACACCGAATGCCACAAGACCCAAAAAGAAACTGAAAGAGCAAACAATGAGTTGGGTCTTATGTCTGTTAAAAAAATTTTTTTAAAAAAAATTAGATTTTTAAATCTTCCAGTTTGGGGTTCATCAGCCTATAATTACAATAAGATTCTTTGGAGTGAAAGCAAATATCCCCTTAATAGACAGACAAATAGAACAAGACCTGATGGTAAAAGTTTAACACCATTATTGGAATAAATGGCAACTTATGAATGCCTTGTTTGCCTGAGGGCCATGCAGTGGTCCTTTTGGAATTTAAATATGCTATTCGCAAATGTAAATTCCCAGAGTAGCATTGTATGACCTCTACATTTCCTTATGCGTGCTTTGCACTCCTTCCCCCTTACAATCCAGTCAGAGGCCTCTCACCTAGACATATCAAATTTCCTGCTTTGCACTGAGGAGTACTAACAACCCGAAACACGTGTCTGCAAATGGAATTTGCTTTTTCTTCTTATCCTAAGCCATGTGGCAAGGCGCATGAAAGGGTCGCTAGTGACTTTTAGGATTGTTCTATACAATAGTTGGCAGCAGAGATCAAGTTCTTTTGCTTCTGAAGAGGCTATTTACATATTTAGATGTCCAGAGGAGCATTGCATGGCCTATAATTCTCCTGACGCTGGCTTGGAACTCTCCGCAAGGAGAAACTTTCCCCCTACACCCTCCAGTCAGAGGACTCTCACCTAACGAAATCAGAACTTCTGCTTTGCACTGAGGAGGGGCAACACCTCAAAACACATGTCTGCAAATGGAGCTTCTGGTTTGTCTTCTTATCCTAAGTCATGTTACATATTTAGATTTCCAGAGGAGCATTGCATGGCCTATAAGTCTCCTAAAGCTGGCTTGGCACTGTCCGCAAGGACAAACGTTCCCCCTACATCCTCCAGTCAGAGGACTCTCACCTAAAGAAATCAGAACTACTGCTTTGCACTGAGGAGGCGCAACATCTTGAAACACATATCTGCAAGTAGAGCGTCTGATTTGTCTTCTTATCCTAAGTCATGTTACATATTTAGATTTCCAGAGGAGCATTGCATGGCCTATAAGTCTCCTGACGCTGGCTTGGCACTCTCCACAAGGACAAATGTTCCCCCTACACCCTCCAGTCAGAGGACTCTCACCTAAAGAAATCAGAACTCCTGCTTTGCACTGAGGAGGGGCAACACCTCGAAACATGTGTCTGCAAATGGAGCTTCTGGTTTGTCTTCTAATCCTAAGTCATGTCGCAAGGCTCGTTAAAGGGTTAGTACTGACTTTTACGATTGCTACTTTCAATAGGTGGCGCTAAAGTTCAGTCCTCTTCCTTTTGAAGAGGCTCTCTGCATAGCATGACTATAAAACCACGGAAACCTGTTGGGTTGTAGTCCATTACCCCATTACGGCCCTGCAATATTATGTTCAAATTTGTGGATCTTTTCTTCTTCCATTTCTTTGAAAAGAGACAAATACTGTAGTCTAGGCTTTTATGTTCTGGTCAAGCTACTGTTGCGTTACTCATATATTTGCCATGGAATAACACTTTTTTTGCACCTTTTTCATCTCCGTCCCTTTATTGAGTAAAAAATCCTTATTATTTTTATAGGAATGAGCGTTGGCCAGTCCTGGTTATTTTTTTTTTAATGATATTATTCAGCCTCAGCAAATAGTATAAGCAAAGAAATTGCTAAAAGGGAAAAAGTTGGGGAATGTAAGTCAGTATTATTAAGAAGCGAGTTTTTCATCAGGTTTACACTTGACGTCTGTCCATAGTAGACTGCTCAAAGAATGATGCGGGATGGGAATTTCTGCTCACTAGAGACCCCAATCCATGTATTATACACATGGCATGAAGAGATTAAGTGGCATGCCAATGACCACAGCCCACTGGGCTTCAAATGGGAGAATAACAACGTCAAAGCCTATGATTTGCAAAGTTGTTGCAGCTGAAAATTTCAGAATATCAAGGGTTACACTGAAAAGTGTACGACAAGAATATAAGAAATAATATTATCCTTTTGCTTAACTTTATCAGCTGCCAGAGAAAAGGAAAAAAAAAACCTACAAAATGGACAGAGAGTGTTGGGGAACAGAGAGACATGTACGCCAAATGAAATGGACACGCTTGCCTGAGCGCTCAAGCTCTTCGCGTCCATGTTCTCTTTCTATTATTTATGTGTTAGTTTGGGGCTTAAGCTCAATTTTTTGTCAGGAATTCTTGATTGTTGATTGATGGAAAACATACCAAGGGGGCAGTTGGAAATAGTTTTTCTTTTATTTGAAAGTTGTTGTTATTGTTTTTAGAATTTGTCCAGGAGAACAGAGTAAGTGCAAAAATATCCTTCAGTGCTTGGTATTTTGCCAGCACTGAATCAATTCTTCAATTTAATTAAATGCACAAAGTAAAAGAAAAAAATGTTAGTAAATAAACAAAACTTTTAACTTATTCTTATACAGTATATAGTTTCATTATTTATACAAAATGTTATTTCTGAATTCTAATCCGATGTGGACGTTCTCTAGTTTTTTGCCCAGAGAGTCAGACGCGCGATGTGGTATTCTTGCTTTGTTTTAGAAATTTTGACTGCTTTGTATAAATCTAAACTTAAACGGGTTTTCCAAGCAAAATGTAAATGCTGTTGGATACATATTAGTAAAACTTAGAACACATCTTACAAGTTTATATATTGAATTATTCTACAAATAATGCTTATCCCCTACCGTATTGAAGTCCAGAGCTGCATTCAAAATTCTGCTTCTATATACTAGCAACAGCTGACGTGCTTGTTTACTAAGTTCTTAGTTAGGTTTGGCCACCTGGTGTAAAGATGATACTTCCTTGAATGCAAAGCATAAAAATACGCTCCTTGGGCTAGAAGGAATACTAATAGATATCACTTCTGCAGAATTATGAATGCAGCTCTAGAATAAAATACAAGATGCAACTCAGGGTCACTGCAATATTATGATAGATCATTATCTACACAGTAATACCTTTTGGAAACGACCACTCAAAATTTTATACAGAAAGTGGTCAATTATCCCCTACTGTATTGTATTCCAGAGCGGATTTCAAAATTCTGCTTCTTCCTATTAGAAATAGCTGACATGCTTGTTAATAATGATCCCCCAAGAAGCTTATTTTAGCACCTAGTTAAGCTGGTGTAAAGACGATACTTGCTAGAATGTAAAGTCTAAGAGTCTTCTCCGTGGGACAGAAGGAATACTCCTGCAGAAGTATGAATGCAGCTCTGGAATAAATATAAGATGTAACTCAGGATTACTACAATATTATATACTATTATAGATTATTATGTATATAGTAATACCTTTTGGGAACAGTCATCCAAAACTGTATGGAGAAGCAGTCGACTATCCATTACTGTATTGTAGTCCAGAGCAGAATTCAAAATTCTGCTCCTTCTTATTAGAAACAGCTGACATGCTTGTTCACAGAGACCCCCCTATATTTTAGCTGAGCTCATGGCTAGGTTTAGCTGCCAGGTGTAAAGACAAGACTTCCTAGAATGCAAAGCCTAAATGCTTTCTCCTTGGGGCAGAAATAATACTTCTGCAGAGTTATGAATGCAGCTCTGCAGTAAAATATAAGATGTAACTCAGGATTAGTGATGGGCAAACCCCTGGATGTTTGGGTCTGGCTGATCAGTTAAAAAAAAATGTTGGTTCGGGTACCAGAACAGTACCCAAACCTGGATCCCATTCACATTAATGGGGGAGCCCGAACATTCAGTGTTTTCCACACTGTCATGTGTGCCAGTGCGGCAAACGCTGCCTCTTATCAGCGGTAATGACATTACCGCCAGTCAGAGAGCTGCGGCTCCCTCACTGTCAGATGACAACGTGAGCCTGCAGCTGTGACTGAAGGTAAAAAGTTTACCGCCAGTCACAGGCGCCGGCTGATGGTACTACTACTCCCATCAGCCTACACCTGCTGCCGCTAATAAGTGATAGCAGTTGGCAGCTAATGGGAGTATTCATCATCAGCTAGCACCTGTGTTATAAATAAATAATCAGCATGGCAAAACTGACAGCTGCGGGTTATCAAAAATAGAGGGGTCCCTACGCCGTTTTAAAAAATATATATTTTTATAAATAATTTTAAAAATTGTGTGGAATCCCCCCATTTCTAACAACCAGGCAAGCTAAAGCAGACAGCTGGGGGCTTGTGTTCTCAGGCTGGTAAGGGACCATGGATATTGGCCACCAACAGCCTAAAAATAGCAACAGGCAGCCGCACCAGAAAAGTTATATCTATTAGATGAGCCAAATCTAGCTCTTTCCCCAGCTCTTCCTACTTGCCCTGTGGTGGAGGCAAGTAGGGTTCATATTTGTGAAGTTGATGTCACTTTTGTATTGTCAGGTGACATCAAACCCACAGCTTATTAATGGAGAGGTGTCTATAAGACACTTATCCATTACTAATCCTATAGTTATATTGTAAATTAACACACAGCTAGAATAAAGTCCTTTATTTGAAATAAAAAAAATTACTCTTTTATTTAAAAATACCAAACACCGTTATACTCACCCATTCCAATGAAGTCATCGTCTCCTGTAAAAGAAAACAGAAAATAACAAAAATACTCACCTAATGCCCATTCTATTGAAGTAATTGCCTCCTGTAAAAAAATAAAAAACAACCATATCCCTTACCCGTCCGATGTTCTGTCCCACGTCGTAATCCTTGTCTGCAATAAATAGTTTTCAAACTGGATGGTGCCAAGATGTGACCATCGAAGTTAAAAACCACTGGAAAATGAGCTTCTGCGAGCACAGCCTCAGTCACTATTGGTGACATCACAGAGGTTACCGCAGCTCACTGAGGCTGCGCTCCCAGCCAGGCCCCTGAACTGCAGTGACCTCAGTGAGATCACCACTCGCACCATGAGAAAAAGTCTCATGATGCAGGGCTGAGCTCAAGGAGTTCACCAAAGTTTACTATGAGAATTTCTCACAGTGAACTTTATTGAACTCACTGAGCTCAGCAATGCACCATGAGACTTTTTCTTATGGTGCGACCGGTGATCCCACTGACGTCACCACAGTTCAGGGGCCAGGCTGAGAATGCAACCTCAGTGACCTGCGGCAACTTTGGTGACATCACAGCTTGTACAGAACGTCAGACAGGTGAAGGATATGGTTGTATATTATTTTTGTTTTTTTACAGGAGACAATAGCTTCAATGGAATGGGCGCTAGGTGAGAATAACTGTTTGCTTTTTTTTTTTTTTTTAAAGTAAAAGTTTTTTTTAATTTCAAATAAAGGACATTATTATGGCTGTGTGCTTTTTTTTTTACAATATAACTATAAGATTAATAATGGATAGGCGACTTACAGTATAACTTTAAAAAAAACAGAGTGGGGACACCTCTACTCTTGATAACCAGACTTACTAAAGCTGATAGCTGAGGGTTGCAGCCTGTAGCTGTCAGTTTTGCCATGCTGGCTATAAAAAATTCTGAAGAACTAGCAACATTTGTTTTCTATTTATAGTGCAGGCACCGGCTGATGAACACTCCCATCAACCGTCACTGTTATTAGCAGCAGCGGGCATAGACTGACAGGAGTAGTAGTCCAATCAGCAAACTTTTTACTTCGGGTCACAGCTGTGGGCTTACACTGTCATCTGACAGTGAGGGAGCCGCGGCACTCTGACCGGTGGTATTAATCTTAGAGTCGCTGATGTTTTTGAGCGGTCATGCAGATGACAGAGCGAGAAAAACTGATGTAAGGGATGCCGAACCTGAAAAGTAACACAGACTTCCTGTTGAAGTCCATGTTCGGGGTCTGTGCCGAACAGTAGATGTTCAGTACGGACCCCGAACTTTACTGTTAAGGTTCACTTATTATAATAGAATATTATGTGTACAGTAATATCTTATGGAGACGGCCACCCAAAATTGTATAAAAAAGTAGTCGACTCTGCCCCACTCTATTGTAGTTCAGAGCTGAACACAAAATTCTGCTTGTTGCTATTAGAAACAGCCAACATGCTTGTCGACCCCTAAAATCTTATTGATTTAACTGCCCGGTGTAAAGAAGACACTTCCTAGAATGCATCTCCTTGAGACAAAAGGAATAGGGGTAGATTTCACTTCGGCAGAATTATGAATGCAGCTCTGGAGTAAAATATATGTAACTCAGGATCACCACAAAATTTTACATCATGAATACAATAATATCTTTTTGGAGGCGACCAACAAAAATTGTCGTAAAGAAAATGGCCAATATGCCTAGTAAATAAGTGGAACTGAAAAATAATCTGGATCAGGGAGGTTTGTCTTTTTCTACCGTTCTTTATTGCAATATTTGCAATTTTCTAGGTAAAATGGTTTTATATACCTACTGGAAAACACTGAAGCTAAACCGTGAACCAACCTTCATTACCATACTTCAGTCTGGAGACTGATGAACAATGCCGTATTGAGCTTAGTTCATGAGACACCCAATGCATTGAGGGCAAGGATTAAAAATTCTTGGATATGTTTTTTTCTTTATTACAAACAGTTTTCTCAGAAAGTTGGAATATCGTGATCAATATTTAACAAAATATTGAAGTATGGGCAGCACGGTGGCGCAGTGGTTAGCTCTGCGGCCTTGCAGCACTAGAGTCCTGGGTTCAAACCCCACCAAGGACAACATCTGCAAAGAGTTTGTATGTTCTCCCCGTGTTTGCGTGGGTTTCCTCTGGGCACTCTGGTTTCCTACCACATTCCAAAGACATACTGATAGGGAATTTAGTTTGTGAGCCCCAACGGGGACAGCGATGATAATGTGTGCAACCTGTAAAGCGCTGCGGAATATGTTCGCGATATATAAAAATAAAAAATAAAGATTATTATTAAAAACCATGAGCTTCCAGGGAAAATATAAAAAATATAAAAAGCGCCCTTTATCCATTTACATCCTGGCCCAAACCATGTCATCATGGAAGTAGATCAAACGGTGTTAACGGTTTCAATATTTATCCGCTGCAGGGAAACCATCTTTAAAAAAAAAAAATGGTGGGGGATGGGGGGGTCGACAAGAGATATTCTGCTAATGGCTGTGTACAGCCATTAAAATGAAAAGCTTAATGCATCTTATAATCAGAGGACAATTTGCAAATCATTAAGAGAAATGTAAAATTCCATTAAAATACAAATCAAGCATCCCTCGCCGGACTAATAATCTTTTTTTTTTTTTTTTCTGTAATATTTTGCATTTCTCTGCCTTTTCTTTCTTTTTTTTATTTTTTTTTCCCCCAAATATCCAGGCAGCGCAAATTATGAGTTCCTGAATATGTTATTTACCACATCCTATTTCTTTAACGAGAGACAGAGAGGAGTATAATCTGCTATTCAGAGCAGGTACTAATGAAGAATTCTATATATTCTGAAATTTAATTAAAACCCCAAAGATTTCAAATTAGATGCAATTTGAAATGCCTGGGGCAGGAATACATGCACTTGCGTGGCAAGGGTATCAGACTGAAAGTTGATACCGTAATTGGTTTTGATGTATTTTTGTGTTGCCAGGCTGATGCACAGAACTCATAACCATATAAAAATTCTCTGTAGATTACCTGCTCATTGAAAATGCCATCACTCAGGTAGTTCTCCACTAAATTACCATGCTACTAAAATGCACAAAGTGATTTGAGGAGAATAGTGGCACAGCTGGTCGATGCTGCCAATGAGTTATGCATGTGTCGAGCCTGATTTTTTTTTTTTTCACAGTAAAATATGCTCGGTTGAATATTAAAATATAATTGGCATTCAAGCTAAGTAGCTTAAACCATTTTGTTATCTTATTTTAAACCGATTTTGTCTCCTTTCGAAATTATTATTATTTTTTTTTCAAAGATGCTATCCACAAATTAATGACACCATCATATTCGGCAAAATTTGCTGGTTTTTGTTTTTACATTTTTTTGTTTTGCATATGTCATAAATAGGACTAGATTCTATAGCCTTCTAGGGATGTCCTTTAATTCGAGTTTCTCTTCAACATCAAAAGCTCAATTCAGGAAAAAGAAGAAGAAGGAGAAGAAAAAAAAAATATTCCTTTTGTGTAGGTTCTTGCATATTTTATTCTGAAGAGTGCAGGATGCAAATTTCAAGGAATAATGTATAGGTCTTTGAAATTCAAGACTCCCTCTCTTTTTTTTTTTCTTCCCGATGCTGATGAGGGCAGTTCTTCACGACATGTTTAAAGTTGAGATAAAGCAAGAAAAAAAAATACACAGAACTGAACACGAAGAGTAATTTCACCGGTAAATAGTCTGTTTATTTGAAACACGCTTTAACCGGTGTCAACCGCAGCGCGAATCAAGGCAGGAAACAATTAGCGTTGTCGCTAGTGTAAAAATATATGAAAAAAAAGGAAAATATGGAAGAGGCGCCGCCACCGGGGAGAGCGAACACTTCAAAGAGTCGTAATATACAAGGTGTCATAACTACTTGTGCAGGTTGTCTTGTCGAAAATGAAGAATGTAAAGAGGTTGGAGGAAGGTTCAGTTGTTTTCTTCGACATTTGTTTTCATGTTTGTTTCATTCGGAAAACATTAGATACAATTTGCCGGAGGATTGTTTTATGCCGTTTGGTCTTTAAAAAGGGGGTTTCTTCTCCAGGAGAAAGTGAATTGTGCTAATGTAACAGCGCAACAGAATAGACCCGAGAAAACATTTTGGTAAATCTCATCCCATACATTCAATTGTTTTCTGCTATGAATATAAACAATTTAGCCAAGAAGTGCAGATACAATATAACTTTTATTACAAATAGTGAAATTTACCATAAACAGTGCTCACAAAGCACAAATTATGAAATTAACGGTATGTAGAGCAGCTCCATGAATGGAAAAAGAGGGTTTATTGCGACTCTGACCCAACAAAACCTCCTTTCCTTTAGCCATTGTTCTCGTAGCCATAGTTAGATCAATTGTTATCCTACATGTATGTAGTTGAAGGAGTTGGACAACCTCTTCTCAATTGCTATATTCCCTCGTGTAAAATAAAAACAGCCAACACTTCCCTCCCACGCCATCGCCGGGTCTCATGTGACACTGGCTGAACCGCTCCCATGGCAAGACGATCAGCGGCTACTAATGGGCCGCTTCACTGTCACTTCCTGGAAGAAGTGAGAGCTGCGGCTGCTCTCTGACTTCCAACAAATGTCAAAGGAAGTGAGAATGAAGCAAGTTAATAGCGGCTGCTGATTATCTGCAGGGCTCCTGTGGCATAACAATATCATGTGAGCCCCGGGAGACCCGGCGCTGGCACAGGAGGGAAGTATGGGCTGTTTTTTTATTTTCTCTGGGGGAATGTAGTAATTGAGAAGAGATTATCCAAGTAGTGGACAACCCATTTAACTGAGATCTTGTCCTTATCTGCCCAATCAGCTTCGTGACAAGGGGGCTTGGATTCAACAACGAGAGCAACAATGCAATGACTTGAGCAAAGTCTAGTCAGAATGTGGCCGGAAGCATGCATACTTGCAGTCACATAACTGCCAGCTCCCGACGTCGGCACTGGAGAATCCTGACAGCGTGCATGGTGTGGATTCACAAGTATGCAGAGTGATTGTAGACTTGATCCCCAAGCATGGACAACCCCTTTAATACGTCCCATATAATCTCAATAGTGTCATCTGATCACCACCTACAATAACATTACCTTCAAACAATCAGGCCACTCCCCAACAAAAATTAATGCTTATTCTTTGCTCCTACTAATAATGGCGACCGGTAGTGGTTCAGTTGGCGTTAACACCATTACCCACCAACTGGCACAGCGCCCATATTGTACATGGATCCATATTTGACTTTAATGGAGTAAAGGGAAATACAGCCTCTGGCTGTCAGGGTATGATGGGAATTGTAGTTTTGCAACAAGCTGGAAAGCACTGATATAGAGCAAAATGAGCAAACTACTATAACCTTATTACTAGGAAAAATTACTCTAATACTGTAATAAAAGCCATCCCGATGTTACACACCCATAAGCAATAACCAACAAAATGGAAAATAAAATCAAAGTTAAAAATTACCGTAATAAACCGCTATGTGTGCATCTCACAATATACTACCCAGTTGGGTGGTACATTTAGACTCAGCGTGTATCACATTTATAAATGTACTATACTATACAGTAAGGCAATAAAATTCTGTATGGGAACGTCACCATAATGTTTTCTTGAAATAAAAGAAGATATTTCATAGTTGTCAAGTCAAAAAGGCAAATTTTATGACAACTCTAAGACCTACAATTTATTGCTTTCAATATTTTATATTAATGCTCTGATTTCCAAGACGGCAAAAAAAAAAAGTTAAAAAAAAAGCAAGAAAAGAAAATTAAATGATAAAAAAATAAATAAATGAAAAATATGACCAGAAACATAGCAATACTTGTCTTCTATGAAGTTTAATAACAATTCTTTTATAGAGATACTGTAACTCGAGAAAGCTCATCTCCCTGCCAATCAATTAAATATGACTTTTTTTGGGGGGGAGGATAAGGCAGAAGTATGGAGACCCTTTGACACATGATAGCTTGTCATCTTGCCACAGTCAAATCTGTTTTTGTCCGGCAAAATGAAGAACACATGGTGAATTTCTTATATAGTTTGGCGGTGAGTGGGTTTGTGCATTAAAGCACTATGCAATATCTCTTTAACAGGAAATCATCCCTCTGGGAATGACTCCAGAAAGGGTTGTCTTGTGTAGTCTTTCCCGTAATTTATTCACTCAGTACTTTTCAGCGCTATGTACATGACAATATCTGGCCAAGATAAAATATTTGCCGGAGCCGATGGTGAGTAAACAGTTGCCGACGACATGAGATGTAACCGGTTAATATTATTCCGGCGATATCTACAGTGAGTAAATATAAATCGTAATGCAAACATGTACGACAAGCGACTGTCATATTTCAGCCCCTGAATAATAATGATAATAATATTATTTCCCTTTTTTTTACCACTTCGTGCTCGAGGAGAATGAGAAAGGGGGGGGAAGAAGAAGACGGGATTGTTTACGTTGATCAGACGTTGGTGGAGGTTATAAAGAAAATGAAACAAAATGGTCCAGTCAAGCGCTTGAAAGAAATACATGAAGCAAAAATTGTGAGGACGATTTGCATAGAGTTCTCCAGAAGTATTTAAGCGCAATAGTCGCCCCAAGCTACGCGAGTGCTTAATGCACGTCGGGAGAATACAAACTGTATACATTAAGGGTTTACACACAGTCCTATGGATACCAGGCTTCTAATAATCCTAGAATGAAAAACTTCCCAAGAATTAGAAAGGAATGAGGATTGTACATATATTTCTCATTAATTTCTAATCTAAAAGCACAGATATTTTTTTAGCACGTATGAAGCATCATTTTGTTTTCAAGAAGAGATCGGAGAATCCTCCGGTGGGCCCGCCTCCCAGTGGGCCCTCCCCCTCACCAGCAGCAGACTCCTGCCTCATTCATTATTAGTGCCTGCACCCAGCGGTGAGTTCTTTATTCCATACCCGGTGCCAGCCGTCTGCACTGCTCAGTAACAAGTGATGTGAGAGCTTTCTCATCATTTGCTGCGGCTTCTGCTGATCTCGTGGCACTCACCGCTCTATCAGCTGTGGTGTGCTGATAGAGATCAATAGAAGCGGCAGCAGCAGGTGATGAGAAAGCGCTCACCTCACATCACTTGTTGCTGAGCAGTGCAGATGGCCGGCACTGGGTGTGGAATAACCCGCACAGCGCAGAGCCACAGGCTGTGAGACTGCACTGTACAGCACACAGCCTCTAGAGCGGAGTTGAAGATTTTTTTTTTAGAACCTGAGGGCAATGGCATGATGTCACCGGAAGCGGCGGGGCCTCCATCAGACCAGTGACCAGGAAGCAGCGTTGTTCTGAGGCTCAGGCTGCTGGAGAGGAATGAAATAAGAGGCTGCACCATGGAGCCCCGTGAGGAGAGGACCGAGGGGCTGTGCAATGAACCCTTGAACAAATAGGAATGAAGACCCAGGATTCAGTGAGTGATGAGAGGATGTTTTTTGGAAAGGGTTGATGTAACTAGAGTGGGGCTTGTATAGAGAAGATGATGAGAGGCTGTGTGGAGAAGTGGAGATGATAATGACGGGCTGCATGAAAAAAGGATCATGATGAGGGGCTGTGTGAAAAGGGGGATGATCAGGGGGCTGTATGGAGAAGGAGGGATGATGAGGGTCTGTGTGGAAAAGGGGGGGGGGTAATGAGGTGACTGTGTGGAGAAGGGGCGATGACGAGGCTGTGTGGAGAAGGAGGGATGATGAGGTTATGGAGAAGAGCGGATGATGAGGTTGTGTGGAGAAGGAGGGATGATGAGGGGCTGTGTGGAGAAGGGCGGATGATGAGGCTGTGTGGAGAAGGAGGGATGATGAGGGGCTGTGTGGAGAAGGGCGGATGATGAGGCTGTGTGGAGAAGGAGGGATGATGAGGGGCTGTGTGGAGAAGGGCAGATGATGAGGCTGTGTGGAAAAGGAGGGATGATGAGGGGCTGTGTGGAGAAGGGGGGGTGTTGAGGGGACTGTGTGGAGAATGGGGGGTGATGAGGGGACTGTGTGGAGAAGGAGGGATGATGAGGGGCTGTGTGGAGAAGGAGGGATGATGAGGGTCTGTTTGGAGAAGGGGAGGTGATGAGGGGCTGTGTGGAGGAGGGATGATGAGGGGCTGTGTGGAGAAGGGCGGATGATGAGGCTGTGTGGAGAAGGAGGGATGATGAGGGGCTGTGTGGAGAAGGGGGGTGATGAGGGGACTGTGTGGAGAAGGGGGTGATGAGGAGCTGTGTGGAGAAGGAGGGATGATGAGGGGCTGTGTGGAGAAGGGCGGATGATGAGGCTGTGTGGAGAAGGAGGGATGATGAGGGGCTGTGTGGAAAAGGGGGGTGATGAGGGGACTGTGTGGAGAAGGGGGGTGATGAGGAGCTGTGTGGAGAAGGAGGGATGACAAGGCTGTGTGGAGAAGGAGGGATGACGAGGCTGTGTGGAGAAGCAGGGATGACGAGGCTGTGTGGAGAAGGAGGGATGACGAGGCTGTGTGGAGAAGGAGGGATGACGAGGCTGTCTGGAGAAGGAGGGATGATGAGGGGCTGTGTGGAGAAGGGCGGATGATGAGGCTGTGTGGAGAAGGATGGATGATGAGGGTCTGTGTGGAGAAGGGCGGATGATGAGGCTGTGTGGAGAAGGAGGGATGATGAGGGGCTGTTTGGAGAAGGGGGGGTGATGAGGGGATTGTGTGGAGAAGGGGGGGTGATGAGGGGCTGTGTGGAGAAGGAGGGATGATGAGGGGCTGTGTGGAGAAGGGGGGTGATGAGGCTGTGTGGAGAAGGAGGGATGATGAGGGGCTGTGTGGAGAAGGAGGGATGACGAGGGGCTGTGTTGAGAAGGGCGGATGATGAGGCTGTGTGGAGAAGGAGGGATGATGAGGGGCTGTGTGGAAAAGGGGGGGTGATGAAGGGACTATGTGGAGAAGGGGGGTGATGAGGAGCTGTGTGGAGAAGGAGGGATGACGAAGCTGTGTGGAGAAGGAGGGATGACGAGGCTGTGTGGAGAAGCAGGGATGACGAGGCTGTGTGGAGAAGGAGGGATGACGAGGCTGTGTGGAGAAGGAGGGATGACGAGGCTGTGTGGAGAAGGAGGGATGATGAGGGGCTGTGTGGAGAAGGGCGGATGATGAGGCTGTGTGGAGAAGGACGGATGATGAGGGCCACTGCAGTTCAGGGGCCCAGCTGGGGACACAGCCTCAGTGACCTGCCGTAACCTCGATGAGGTTAGCCGACGCCAGTGACCGGAGGTAAACTATACCTCCGATAACAGTGGCGGGTTCAGATCATTTGACGGTGTGGACCTCAGCTGTGTGACTGGTGGGGATGATTTTACCGCCGATCAGAAGCAGTGTTTGCCACTCTGTCTTGCAACTCACAGAGTGGTAAACACTGGAAGTTCGGGCCCCCCATTCAAGTGAATGGGGTCCGGGTACTGTTCTGTACCTGAACCTGGACTTTTTTTTAACTGTTCGGCTGGACCCGAACATCCAAGGGTCTGCTCATCTCTAATCCTGTGTCTAGTGTGTGACAGGTGTTTGTATGCTGTGTAAGTGTGTCATGTGTCTAGCGTGTGACTGGTGTGTGTCACGTGTTAGTATCCTGTGTCTAGTGTGTGACTAGACACACACTAGAACAATATCGTTGCTTTTTGTGACGTAGCAACGATATCGTTAACGAAATCGTTATGTGCGTGACAGCGACCAACGATCAGGCCCCTGCTGGGAGATCGTTGGTCGCTGGGGAAAGTCCAGAACTTTATTTTGTCGCTGGATCTCCCGCTGACATCGCTGAATCGGCGCGTGTGACGCCGATTCAGCGATGCCTTCACTGGTAACCAGGGTAAATATTGGGTTACTAAGCGCAGGGCCGCGCTTAGTAACCCGATGTTTACCCTGGTTACCATTGTAAATGTAAAAAAAACAAACAAACACTACATACTTACATTCCCGATGTCTGGTCATGTCCCTCACCTTCAGTTTCCCGCACTGACTGGTGAGCGCCAGTAAACATCGAGTTACTAAGCGCGGCCCTGCGCTTAGTAACCCGATATTTACCCTGGTTACCCGGGGACTTCGGTATCGTTGGTTGCTGGAGAGCTGTCTGTGTGACAGCTCTCCAGCGACCAAACAGCGACGCTGCAGCGATCGGCATCGTTGTCTATATCGCTGCAGCGTCGCTTAATGTGACGGTACCTTTAAGCATGGTGGGCCCTTAGAATGATGTTCTCTGGTGGGCCCAAGCTACTCCAGTCCGACGCTGATGGGATGGATGGACTTCTTGGCTGAGAAACCGCTATCGATGAGATGGATAATGCGGTTTCTCTTTTCTTGGGAAGTGTACATACAGGGACATGCATGCACATACAGACACACACAATACTTACCGGTCTTCTGTCACATCGTCGTAATGTCACCAAAGGTCCTGAAGTTCCACAGAGCACAAGACCTGTGGGGACATTATGGTAACACGATTGTGATGTCACCAAAGGTCCTGAAGTTCCGCAGAATACAAGACCTGTGGTGACATCATGGTAACATGATTGTGATGTCACCAAAGGTCCTGAAGTTCCACAGGGTACAAGACCTGTGGTGACATCATGGTAACACGATTGTGATGTCACCAAAGGTCCTGAAGTTCCGCAGAGTACAAGACCTGTGGTGACATCATGGTAACACGATTGTGATGTCACCAAAGGTCCTGAAGTTCCGCAGAGTACAAGACCTGTGGTGACATCATGGTAACACGATTGTGATGTCACCAAAGGTCCTGAAGTTCCGCAGAGTACAAGACCTGTGGTGACATCATGGTAACATGATTGTGATGTCACCAAAGGTCCTGAAGTTCGGCAGGGTACAAAACCTGTGGTGACATCATGGTAACATGATTGTGATGTCACCAAAGGTCCTGAAGTTCCGCAGAGTACAAGACCTGTGGTGACATCATGGTAACACGATTGTGATGTCACTAAAGGTCCTGAAGTTCCGCAGAGTACAAGACCTCTGGTGACATCATGGTAACATGATTGTGATGTCACCAAAGGTCCTGAAGCAGTCTCCACATTGGAAGCTTTACTGATAATGTTTTGCTCAGTAAAGCTCCTGCTGTAGATGCAAGGGTCCCCCAAGTCTTTATCTACTAATGCTGGCCTTGACTCTACCCCATCACTGATTGGCAACTTTCTGCCTTGACACGGCGCACACAGAAAGCTATCAGTGTTGTGGGCGGCGTTATACAGAGCTCAGAATTCAGTGAACTGGTAGATATGCAGCAGATAAAATCCCTGTTTTATCAAAACCACAGCAAGCAGTCCAGTTAGGGCTCGTGCAGATGACTGTAGATTCGCTCAGCCTGCGATCCGTCAAAACATCAAATAACACTTGGACCAATGTTATTCATTGAGGCAGTGTACATGTCCGATTTCTTCCTCAACAGTATGCACGATTTCCCTCCGAAAATTGGATGGCACTCGGCCATTCATGTCTATGTGTCCAAGGGAAACTTTGGACTGCACTTACATGACATTAGAGTGTGGTTCGATTTTCAAGGACAGACTGAATTGGGAAAATAAACTTAAAAAAAAAAAAATTCTCCACAGAAAAATGGATGTAACTCAAACCCTGATCAAATTGTGATTAGCATAAGCAGACAGTTTTTCTCGGAAGGAGAACATCTGCGCCTGCCCTTAGTGACACTCTCAACTTATGGGTAAAAGCGGTCTTCAGTGGACAGACATTTCTCCCATTACTAAGAAAGGAGATGACAGCTTGTGCTTTTAAAATTCCATGGAGATGAGAGAGGGTAGGAGAAAGGCAGAACCAGACATTCTGCTCCAAGTTCTCCTGAAACAATTACAATTCTACATCGAACTTTAGGAGAACCAAGTATCATCTGTCTCAGCAATGGGAAAAAAAATTCTGTGTTTAATGGAAATTTTGGATGGTCCCTATTACTAAAGTACTAACTCTCCATGTATCAAACCAGGCCTCATCTGAACTAGGGAAGTGAAAGGAAACCAGGCCGAGCTTATAATCTCATAATTTAAACCTTGTTTGGGAAAGATGAATAGACAAAAATACTTGGCCCTGGAGAACCTATCCTGTGACAGGTCATCCCCTTCAAATTCACTGCTTTTCCTAACCAGCAGGTTTGCATTTAAAAAAAGTTGTATTAAATGGTTCTGTTCCATTGAAAATATGGAAACTGATAAAAACCAAGTGTCTTCCGAAAGTTGACCTTTTTAGACTTGCTTACTTCTCTCTAAGACAACTTCTATCTTATTCCTTATAAATTGTATACTTGTATGACTCCTATATAATGCGCCTTATTAAAGGGGTATTTGTATGTTGTTAAATTAATTTAGTTAAACAGCATGAGAATAAACAAGTCTGCAAGAGACTTGCTTCAATCTGCTTTTATTCCCCTGCAGTGAGAGCTTTTATCTTAGATAGTGTACAGCTTGTTTCCAAGGAGCTCTTCTTAGAGCCTGGCTGAGTATGCACAGTATTTCCAGCCTAAGGCTACGCTCAAACTATCAGTATTTGTTCAGTATTTTACATTAGTATTTGTAAGACAAAACTAGGAGGGGAACAATCAGAGGAAACATATGATAGAAACACGTCACCACTTCTGCATTTATAACCCACTCCTGGTTTTGGCTTACAAATACGGATGTGAAATACTGACCAAATACAGATAGTGTAAACGTGGCCTAAGGGAGAATTTAAATGGGCTGTGCAGGCTTGGGGCTCAAGTCTGTAGTAACTCCATGTAATTGCAGACCTGTGAATATTCTCAGTGCACAAAGTGCGCACTATCAGGATTCTCCAGTGCCAGCACCAGGAGCCGGCAGGTGCGTGACCTAAAGTATGCAATTTGCATACATATGGTCACATGCAGACTAAACACGTGAGGTGAACAAGGCTGGACACGTCTAGCCGAAATGTGGCCAGTAGTATGCAAATAGCACACTTGCCGGTCACATGACCGCCAATTCTTAGCACTGGTGAATCCTGACAGTGCACTCTGCTCTAAAATCCACATGAGATGGGAAGAGCTGCATTCAAAATATCTTCTAGCAAACTACGCTACATTACTTTTTGGACCCTATAAAATACATTTGCTGGGCATATAATGGGGATATTTGGCGTGAAGAAAGCAGGATGAACATCATTTTGACTTCCCCGCTAAGAAAAGTCGTCCCCAGATTTTGTTGATCTCTGAACCAAAAAAAAAAAAAGAGAAATATAATTTTAAATACCATTTTAGATCCACTCTATATTCTTTCTAAAAGAGAAAATTATTACCTGGAGCATGTGAAATAAATGTTGCCCAATTTTTGCACGCTTTTTCCTCCGAAAGGAGACCTAGTGAAAGTATAACTATGTTGGTGCCTTGCAATGACGCTTGGTAGGTAGGAGGTAAAGCCGGCAGATTGCAAAACTTTTTTTCAGGGGCAGTTCTCTTTTCTGTGGCAATCGGATATTCGGCGCAACATCACTCCCTGGGGCAAATGCTTTTTTTCACGCAACAGCAGTACAAGGTAGAAACTTTGAAATATGAAGGATCATTATTTATTTATTTATTATACATTGCTTATATAGCGCCATTAATTCCACAGCGCTTTACAGATGTTATCATCTCTGTTCCCATTGGGGCTCACAATCTAAATTGCCTATCAATATGTCTTTGGAGTGTGGGAGGAAACCGGAGAACCCGCAGGAAATCCACGCAAACACGGGGAGAAAATACAAACTCCTTACAGATGTTGTCCTTGGTGGGATTTGAACCCAGGACCCCAGCGCTGCAAAACTGCAATGCTAACCACTGAGCCCTCATGCTGCAGTATGCCGGGCCGTATATTCTGAAAGCGTGGGACAATCCAGAATGTACATATTGGCACTTAATTCCAAGACTACCGCAAATATACAGTTAAAAACAGAATCCAAAGAAGTTCATGAAGTGTTGTACTGTGCACTTGGCACTCGCTGAGTAACAGAAAAAGGAGGTGGATGCACTAAAATATTTGGCCGTGGACTGGAAATTAGATCTAGCTAGCAAATGTGCATCACCCATCCGCTTGTAAATGGTAAACATGTTGTACAAGCAAAGACTACAGAAAATCTCGGCTTACATTGAGACATCTCTTGCCCGCAACTCCTCGGATGAGAAATGCATTTGTTGCTTTTACCGAACGCGGATTCTCGAGAAAAAGATTTTCCCCTTAAGCATATTTGAGCAGTATAACTCTTTAATAACTGTTAACATGTTTTATTATCCACTTTAAAGTCTCAATACCAAAATCTGACATAGTTTTCACTAAGACAAACTCCCAGCAGCGCAATTTACAAGGAACCGGTGCCAGGCAAAACATCAACGATACTCAAAAGTTCTCTGTTCCCATCAAAAACTCGGCCAGTTGGCAGCGAGTATCAGGAATGTCAATGTCATTACCTCCAATTTTTGGACACCTGGAACCCAATATAAATCTTGTCACTAGTAGAAAAGCTGCAAAGTAACAGCGCATATATCATTCTGTGAACTCTATTTTCCATAGGTGCAGATCTAGGAAGATTACGAGGACTTGTTTTTCCCAAACTTTATAGTTGTTGGAAGTTCCATAAAGCTTACTGTACATGGCGAGGCATAACTGACTGTGCGGAGGGACTGGCACTGGGCTAAAGACACCGTGTAACACTCACACAGCTCAACGGCTCAGGGGGAAGCGGAAAAGAAATGGAGATATCACGTTTGGTCACTTGAAGGCCAAGATACAGTTTGATTTTCGACAACTTGCCACAACTTAAAGGCAATGTATTCCTTTGCATAATATGTCATATTGATGTTCATTTGCTTCCTAAATGTAAAGTTAAGCACATTTCTAAATATTCTTCATTAAAAAAAATGTTCTACCATTTTACGGCTGTAGAGCGTCTGTAAGTCCTTTCCCTAGATGAATGATCTACAAATCTGATACATGATATATGAGCTAATGAAGACAGCACTACCCTGGCTGCACACACAGCTCACATCCAGGCTATAATACGAAGGGAGAAAATATCCCAAAGGGAAAATGTGAGATCTGGGTGCAAACTCTATATTAGTGTAGTCTGACATCTTTGACCATAGGTTGCCCCGCTACTGGGATGTCCAGTGATGAGTTATACCATGAGTTGAAGTGAAGGACAGCATCCAGTCCAGGTGAAAAAAATCTCTCTTTATTGTGCCATAAATGCGACGTTTCAACCCAAAGGGTCTTTCTCAAGTGATGAGTTATAATCTGCATGTGAAGCTGGCAGCAAGTGATCAATTTCATTACAGAGCCACCAAAGGGGAAATGCAGTATTATACAGTTTCCATAAAGGCCGCATGACGTTGTCACCAGCCAATATTTGTAGTGCTTTGGGAAGAAGGATGAGTACAACCCCAAGAACACAGTCCTAACCAAGAAGCATGGTGGAGGAAACATCATACTTTAGGGGTGCTTTTTTGAAAATGGGACAGGATAGCTGCACTATTTTGAAGGGACGATGGATGGGAGTCATGTATCGCGAGACTTTGGCCAGCAAACTCCTTCCCTCAGTAAAAGCATTGATGATAGGTCGTGGCTGGGTCTTCCAGCAGGACAGTGAACTGAAACACACAGCCAGGGCAACTAAGGTGTGGCTCCATAAGAAGCATTTCAAGGTTCTGGAGTGGCTTAGGTATCCAATAGAAAATCTTTAGAGAGAGCTGAAACTCAATGTTGTCCAATAACAGGCCTGAAACCCGAAAGATCGGGAGAAGATCGATATGGAGGAGGTGGCCAAACACAAAGGTTTCTGTGCCAAATATTACGATCTAGAGGGGGTGAATGGGAAAGGAGAGTCGGCTCGCCCAAGTTGCTGCATAGATCCTGCTGGTTGCTTCGCACAGACAAGCCTGGGAAGGGCTGAGGCAAAACAAAGGAACTAAGGTCCAGCAAGACAGCAGGAGTATACGATAAAATCCTCACGGTTACTTCTATTTTCCTATTGTATCAAATACTTATTTCATGCAATAAAATGCAAATTAATTATGTAAAAATCATGCAATGTGATTTTCTGTTTTTTTATTTTTAGATTCTGTCTCTCACAGTTGAAGTGTACCTATGAAAAAAATTACATTCTTTGTAGGTGGGAAAACGTGCAAAATCGGCAGTGTATCAAATACTTATTTTCCCCACTGAATCCATCTATCTATTATTTATCTATCTATTAGCGATCCATCTATCTATCTATCATCTATCCATTATCGATCCATCTATTATCTATCTATTATTTATCTATTAACTATCTATCATCTATCTATCTATCTATTTATCTATCTATCCTTCCTATGTATCGGTCTCATATAAATCTATCTTTGAAAAATGTAACATACCCCTTTGTCTTATTTGTACATTTTGGAGCATGATAATAAAAATATCATTCCGTAAAAAACAATCCATAAACCTCTCGAAACTCTACAAATTGTCTGAATCTTTTTTCTTTCCTCACCCCGCACCGAGCAACAAACATCCTGACAGCGCTGCTTGTTCAACAACAGCAAGAATAAGACGCTAAATTAACATATTAAATGGAAGAAATGAATTTGCCAGTTAAAGGATTATGGAAACTAAACATTCTGTCATCTGGCTAATGATTGTAAATGTAAGAGGAGAGTGGAGCGCGGGAGAGCGGCGCTTCGTGTGCAGTTTGTAATATTTTAAGCAGGTTTCCTGAACACACGGTGTTTATAAAGGTATGCATGGCTGATGCTGATGGAGAGCAAGCTTGTTCATAATGCTCGGAAATTGTTCAACAGCAGCTCATCCATATATAATATTTTCTTCAGTATGTGTCAGCTTGTGTTACCGGCTGCAGTTGTGCAACATGAATCTCCCTGACAGTTAGCCTGGTCACTTTGCTTCCTTTTAAGCGCTGCTTTCGGTGGCTGGTTGCTCTATATGTGCGCAACATGTGGTATGATGTTCTGCTACAGAATTACATCGTATGTTCACTTTTCAAGAGCTTTTGGTTATATTAATGTTTTAAGGGATTTTCCATGACATTCTGCAGCTCCCGCACCGCTGATCTTTGTCACTCTCAGTCATTCTTGTTCAAAAACTGTACATAATGATGATAACACATTCCCGTCATTACTGGTGACTGCTCAGAATACGCTGTCCTGGGTGTACATGGGTAATAGCACTACTTCTGACCGTCTACAGGCTCTCTAACTTTTAGTTTTCTCTAAGCTAGTGGGTGCAGAAGAGCTGCCTTGAAGTCTCACATACACAACTTACTAAGATATGAGGGATTTCTGCTCTCTCAGCAGCATGGAGGACATTCTACAGTAGAACTGAGCAGTGTAGCTGTAAATCCAGCTCCAGAATGAGACACGCCTACTAGAAAGCAACATCACCATCTGTATGCACATCCATGCGTCTAATGCTAACTCAGCTCCTTCCTAATAATTTCCCCTCCCCTCTCCATAGACTTTAATAAGCAGCTGTAATCTGACCCCTCAGTGAGCTTGTAGTCCTTCTTGTCCTGAAAAATAGATAGTTTAGCTGTATTTCTGGGGTTATTAATTAGTTTAGGAAGAAGACAGGAGGGCACGAAGTGTTGTACAAAAAGTCATCCCAGAGGGCCTCAATAGGTCATCATCAGCCTCATAACATAATGTCAATTGATACTACTAGCCCCATTCACTTGACGACAGCGATACTACAGTGGGTGGCTGGAAACACCTTTGTGCGGACAAAAATCAAAGGAAAAGCAGTGATTTATGAGGATGTATTTTGAGGAGTTTTTCTGCGCTGCTCAAGATTGAAAAAATCCGGTCCCAAGAGATATTGTCAATGCGATTTTTGTTTGCCACGTTTCGAAGTATATCACACGTTTTCTTGAGTAAGTAATCACGTCTTTATTATTAGGATTGTAGGCGTCCCAGTGTTTGCAATTAATAGAAACAGTTGCAGACTTATGCTGTGGAGGGACTTTATTGAGCAGATAGCAGATGGCGCCCTGTTACTTGTTAGAATTTGCTAATATTTCATTGTGTGCCCTCTTTGACTTGGGTCAGTTTCAAATGATTCTGCTGAAAGCGGAAATCTGCAACAGGTCAGATTGTTAAGTACTTACTGATGTAGAAATACTCGTTGAAGTGTTACAATAGGGTACAACCACATAAATTGTTGTGACTGAATAGTTGCTTTGGCGGCAAAAGCATGGGTTTCGGTGAGTCGTAGTCAGATGATTGGATCGGTAAAGAAATGACTGTATTAAATCTGCCACTTGTGAATGTGCACTTTCATCACATGCAATGGACAACAATAACACTAAGTACCTATACAAAACGAAATGTATGACACTGGAGACCACCTTTTGATAAGCTACTTGCCATTTGATAGGCCAAGTCTAGTTAGTTTTCGATAATTGAAAATTAGTGATGAGCGGGTATACTTGTTGTTCGTGTTTTCCCAAGCACACTTGGGTGGTCTCTGAGTATTTGTTAGTGCTCGGAGATTGAGTTTTCGTCGCTGCAGCTGCATGATTTACGGCTGCTAGACAGGCTGAATATATGTGAGGAATTCCTGTTTGTTAGGGAATTCCCACATGTATTCAGGCTATCCAGCAGCCGTAAATCATGCAGCTGAGGAACGAAAACTAAATCTCTGAGCACTAACAAATATTCGATCACCCGAGCGTGCTCGGGAGAACACGAGCAACGAGTATACTCGCTCATCACTACCGAAAATACATCAATAGCTTCTCGTGTTTTCATCCCAATTCCTTGCAGATCTGAAAACCTGGAATTCATCAGACAGATAACAATATACAGATGACTGCAATTCTCAGAGCGAGAACGACTGACTCATAAACGCTGTTCTGTTGACTACTGTTTCACAGTATCTTTGTCTTTTTTTTTTCCCACACTGCAATTACATATTTATGCAGCTTGTTATCTATGCAGTGTATGCAGTATACAGTCGGCTACATGGTTTCATAGTGATGTATTTTTCATTTTATTATTAATATGGATTTAAAAAAAAACAAATAAGAATACAACTGCACTAGGTGAAGAAATACATACCTGTTGTTTTTTCTTCTGCATAGTACGACTTCTTAATTGGCCTTGTATAGGGCAGGCAACACAGCCAAAGTCACCTGAAATGTGCAGTACTTAGCGCTGCCTGCGGAGGCAGTGCTGCAGTGCCAAGTAAGAGAAAAACTAAAGCAGCCATTACCCTTCTGCCCTAAGCACCAGTGGTAATAATAATAATAATAATCTTTATTTTTATATAGCGCTAACATATTCCGCAGCGCTTTACATTTTGCACACATTATCATCACTGTCCCCGATGGGGCTAACAATCTACATTCCCTATCTGTATGTCTTTGGAATGTGCGAGGAAACCGGAGTGCCCGGAGGAAACCCACGCAAACACGGAGAGAACATACAAACTCTTTGCAGATGTTGTCCTTGGTGGGGTTTGAACCCAGGACTCCAGCGCTGCAAGGCTGCTGTGCTAACCACTGCACCACCGTGCCGCCCGGTAGAGATGAGATGATCTATTTGCAGAACTCCGGGACTCTGGTTTAGCTGCAACTGACCTGAATAGGGAACAAGACTTTCGTAAATCGATATTCTCATCTCTAATGGGTGGAGAGCTCAGAAGTCAGACTCTCACTGATCAGATATTGAATTTTATCGAGTGGCACTTAGCCAATATCAGGCAACAATGTCTGTTTGGGCAAACCATATACTGTAAATAAGTTAAAGTTGATCAGAAATGTGATTTTAGTCTGGTTTTACCATGATGATTAGCTCCAACACTACATGAAGATCATGGGCTAAAAGAAAGTATGGTTCATAGTAAGCCCTTTACCTTTCAGAAGGCTTTTCTTTTTCTTATTTTTGAAAAGTTTCCAATATGCAGCATCTATCAGGACAAGATTACAAATGTTGCGCATATAGCCATGGTTAGACCAAAAACTGGTAGTTGTAGCTACTGAAGATCTGGAGATGTAACCAGATCTACCAGAGACAATGCCTAGAAGCCAAGGGATTTAAATTGAATGAGCCAGAATGACTAGGCTAGCCAAATGGACAAGCCCAATTCAGAAGCTGAAATCAGGAACCTAGGACTCAGGAAACTTTGATAGACTATGGTACGCACATTCAGGCAATGAGTGCCAACCTCCAGTGTACTCAATGATTTTTAGTAATGGTCCACTCATCTGGGCCTGCTGTCAGATGAAGGCCTGAGATGATGACCAACCCCTACACTCATATAGGTCCCATCTCAGACCCTTAATCTCTTAACTCAAGATCAGACACTCTCTAAAATTGATTGTACACACTACAATAGACCCATAAAATTGACACAATCGACTATAGCCCTAAAAATCATTTTGATCCTAGATCAAACCCCTAAATGTAATAAAATTCTAAACTAAACTCATGTGGACCCCAAATCAGGCCCCTAAAATGAATTCACACTATGGATCAAAACAACTTGAACTCAGACTGTGGATAACACCCCTATAATGAAATCAGACACCTGATAAGAACCCTAACAATTAATCAAGAGTTGAATGAACCAGAATGACTAGTCAAACAGAAAAGCCCAAAATCAGAAGCTGAAGTCAAGTCCCTAGAACTCAGGAAAGTTTGACAGATAATGGTAAGCACATTCAAGCAATGAGTGCCAACATATAGAGTATTCAATGAATTTTAGTAATGGTCCACTCATCTGGGCCTGCTGTCAGATGAAGGCTTGAACTGAAGACCAACCCTCAGATTGTATCTCAGACCCCTAACCTCTTAACTCAAAATCACACATTCCCTAAATTCATTCAGACATTGGAGACATTACACCAGACCCCTAAAAACCTGATTTATACAATTAACAAGAACTCTAAAATCATTTTGATCCTAGATCAGACCCCTAAACTCAATAAAACCAAAGATCAGACTTCTAAACTCAATTAGACCCCAAACGAGGTATCTAAAATTAAATCTCACAATGGATTGAAACCACTCAAACTCATTCAGACTGTAGATAACACCCTTAAAATGAGATCAGACACCTGATCAGAACCTTAACAATCAAGCATTGAACGAACAAGAATGACTAGCCAAATGGAAAAGCCCAAACCAGAAGCCGAAGTCTGGACCTTAGAACTCGGGAAAGTTTGACTAGATTATGGAATGCACATTCATGCAAAATTGATTTACACAATCGACCAGAGCCCTAAAACCATTATCCTACCTCAAACTTCTAAATACAATAAAACCCAAAATCAGACTCCTAAACTCATGTAAACCCCAACCCAGGCCCCTAAAATTAATTCACACAACAGATTAAAACCACCTAAACCCATTCAAACTGTAGATCAGACGCCTAAAACTAATTCAGGCTCAAGACCAGGACCCTAACAAATAATCCAGATATCAAACTCTTAAAGTGGATCAGATGTGCCCATTTGTCAGGACCTTATGTGCCAGGACTGTTCTTCTGCATCTACGATAGGCACCTAGACAGCTAGAGCTGTTTTTTAAAGGAAGCAGACATTTATTTCCTATGATCTACAACCCCTCTAATAGATGAAAAGTTTCACAAAGCTTATAGAAGTGATATACATTCTCCTTTCAGCTAAAAACCAAGTTCATGTTAATCAGGGTCTTGACCGCAGTAATAAGAATGAGTGTACGTTAATTTTAATAATCTATTGTGCACTCAATTTTATATTCGCTTCATCCTTTTGGCAAAATATCTGTGTAATTACATTAGCTACCTTGACATTACAGTGGTATATTGCACTGTCAAACAAAAGATCCTTAAGCCGGTAGCAGCCTGCATTGAATACTTCCACCGTGCTCTCGACAAAGGCTTTCATCAGAATTTATCTGTATATGCATTTATTGAGATTCATCTGCACTCGGCAGAGACCATTAGAAACAGATCAGCACGTGGCTGATGGTTTGAGGATGCAGATAAATGGCTTTTCATACCGGCTTTAGAAATCATTATCCCGGTACAAGGATGCAAACAAAAGGGGCAAAGTGCTGACCACAGCAACGTACTCGTGGCAAGTGTGGAAATGACAAGGCAATTTGTCTGTCGTGTCATGATCTCTCCCTTTCGTAAGACAGATTTGACAGTGAAATTTAAGAAATCCTGGCAATATTAACAGTTATTGAACCGCTGAAAGTTTCATTCGGAGATCAAGCACCTTAATAATTTCTGGGAGTATAACAGGTTTATAGACAAAAAAAAACCCCTTAACTACAGTAAAGAAGGAGATCATGGTCACATTTGGTTAAAAAGGGGCTCCCAGTGATCAGCTGTATTTCCCTGCAGTGCCTCCACCGGTCAAATACATGAAAAGACCCCCAATGCCAAGAAGGTCTTATAGATGCGGGGCCCAATGCCATGAAGGTCTGATAGATGCGGGGCCCAATGCCATAAATGCCTTATAGATGCGGGCCCCAATGCCATAAATGTCTGATAGATGAGGCCACCAATGCCATAAATGTCTGATAGATGAGGGCCCCAATGCCAAAAATGTCTGCTAGATGAGGGCCCCAATGCCATAAATGTCTGATAGATGCGGGCCACAATGCCATAAATGTCTGATAGATGAGGGCCCCAATGCCAAAAATGTCTGATAGATGAGGGCCCCAATGCCATAAATGTCTGATAGATGAGGGCCCCAATGCCATAAATGTCTGATACATGCGGGCCACAATGCCATAAATGTCTGATAGATGCGGGCCCCAATACCATAAATGTCTGATAGATGAGGGCCCCAATGCCATAAATGTCTTATAGATGCCGGCCCCAATGCCATAAATGTCTGATAGATGCGGGCCCCAATGCTATAAAGGTCTTATAGATGCGGGCCCCAATGCCATAAAGGTTTGATAGATGCGGGCCACAGTGCCATAAATGTCTGATAGATGAGGGCCCCAATGCCATAAATGTCCGATAGATGCGGGCCCCAAAGCCATAAAGGTCCGATACATGTGGGCCCCAATTCCATAAGTGTCTGATAGATGCGGGCCCCAATGCCATAAATGTCTGATAGATGTGGGCCCCAATACCATAAATGTCTGATAGATGCAGGCCCCAATGCCATAAATGTCTGATAGATGCAGGCCCCAATGCCATAAATGTCTGATAGATGAGGGCCCCAATACCATAAATGTCTGATAGATGAGGGCCCCAATGCCATAAATGTCTGATAGATGCGGCCCCCAATGCCATAAATGTCTGATAGATGCGGGCCCCAATGCCATAAAGGTCCGATAGATCAGGGCGCCAATGCCATACATGTCCAATAGATGCGGGCCACAATGCCATAAATGTCCAATAGATGAGGGCCCCAATGCCATAAATATCCAATAGATGAGGGCCCCAATGCCATAAATGAACAATAGATGAGGGCCACAATGTCATAAATGTCCAATAAGTGAGGGCCACAATGTCATAAATGTCCAATAGATGAGGGCCACAATGCCATAAATGAACAATAGATGAGGGCCACAATGTCATAAATGTCCAATAAGTGAGGGCCACAATGTCATAAATGTCCAATAGATGAGGGACCCAATGCCATAAATGTCCAATAGATGAGGGCCACAATGTCATAAATGTCCAACAGATGAGGGCCACAATGTCATAAATGTCCAACAGATGAGGGCCACAATGTCATAAATGTCCAATAGATGAGGGCCACAATGTCATAAATATCCAACAGATGAGGGCCACAATGTCATAAATGTCCAACAGATGAGGGCCACAATGTCATAAATGTCCAACAAATGAGGGCCACAATGTCATAAATGTCCAACAGATGAGGGCCACAATGCCATAAATATCCAATAGATGAGGGCCACAATGCCATAAATATCCAATAGATGAGGGCCACAATGCCATAAATATCCAACAGATGAGGGCCACAATGTCATAAATGTCCAACAGATGAGGGCCACAATGTCATAAATGTCCAACAAATGAGGGCCACAATGTCATAAATGTCCAATAGATGAGGGCCACAATGCCATAAATATCCAATAGATGAGGGCCACAATGTCATAAATATCCAATAGATGAGGGCCACAATGCCATAAATATCCAATAGATGAGGGCCACAATGTCATAAATATCCAATAGATGAGGGCCACAATGTCATAAATGTCCAATAGATGAGGGCCACAATGCCATAAATATCCAATAGATGAGGGCCACAATGCCATAAATATCCAATAGATGAGGGCCACAATGTCATAAATATCCAATAGATGAGGGCCACAATGTCATAAATGTCCAACAGATGAGGGCCACAATGTCATAAATGTCCAACAGATGAGGGCCACCATGCCATAAATGTCCAATAGATGAGGGCCACAATGTCATAAATGTCCAACAGATGAGGGCCCCAATGCCATACATGTCCAATAGATGCGGGCCACAATGTCATTAAGGTCTAAATGTCCGAGAGATGTGGGTCTCCGATAACCTTCACAGTGTGCTAGTTGTTGCCATCATTAATTAATTTATTTTTACAATATATAATGGATAGATTGTTTCTGTGCGATTTGTTTCCAACCTGTATACATTTTCTTAAGTATGAACAGTCTTATTGTATTATTCATACTTTGGTTCCTATACGGGGGAAATCTACTAGTTCCCACTGATAAGACTTTGCATTTCATAGATTATTTGTTTAATACATTTCTGACAGCTGACAGATTCTCACCAACTGAACAGCAACTAAAATGTCTGCATACAAATGAGCGTCTCGGGTTTACTCAGAACAGGGATTTTTTTTTTCCAGTGTAGCTAAAAATTGTGAAACAGCGAGGGACGGAGGGGCCCCCAAGTGTGAACTGTGGTCAGAACTACAACCTGAATGTAGAAAAAAAATACAAATAAACTAATAAGATGAATAGTAAAATCCATGTCTGTGTGGGTTCAGCTATGACTTATTTCAGTTGAGTTTTTTTGCCGATCACGTTATTACTGATGCACGGTTGTATAGTAATTTCGCCACTCATTGTAAACCAAACAGGAGGCATCTGATCAGCTACCTAATGTAATGTAACTCTCACCAACTGTGTTTACAAAGCTGTCTAATTGTCTATTAGTGTGCCTCATTTGTTACATTCGGAAGGAAAGAATTGGACACCATTAACCCCCTGTACTCTTATTTGAGGCTGCCGGTTTCCTAAAGGTGGTGGAGTATCTGTAGGTCACATCATTACAAAAGGGCAAGGCGAAGAAGGGATTGGCACCAAACTGCTAATTCCAAGTGATGGTCCTTTATTAAAAGACAGTACTAGGGGGTGGAACAATGTTTCTCCTCCTCTCTCAAGTTCCTCCCACTGCAAGTAGTCAAACCCTGGCAGAACTTCTGAAATAGGCCGAGGGTGGCTTGAAATAACTGAGCAGATGGGAGCTCATTGGGATGAGATCGGGCAACGTTAATTCAGAAATGGTCATCATTCTGATTTGTATCATAGGGACTTCACGGCTTCTGAATCCGCCCCTGCTTAAGGGATGTGTTTAGATCAAGGGTTCTTATCATGAACCATTGGAAATGTAGAACTGTTGGCGCCAAGGATTCTACTTACCACTTCTTCCCGAGGGATATTTGGGGATTTTGTACATGACACTACTTAATGAACAGTCATAGCCAACTCATTATATACTTTGTGATTTTATCATCCATTAAAGTGGCCCAACCACCATGGCTGAATTAAAAGTGAAACAGGCCTTCAAGCCTGAAAATTATGGGCTCTTAAAATAACACTGCAGCCATGATACACTTGCAGCAATAAATCGCAAGACACAGGTCCAGCAGCAATGTGACCACCGGACAGGAACCGTACGAACTGTCTCTTGCCCATTTGCCCTCAGCTCCTCTTTTGATTAGACACCCTGGTGCGACGTCATTGACACCTCAACAGGCCCGCTAAAAAAAGAGGAGCCTGGGGGTGCAGGGAGGTAAGAAGTGGTCGGCAGGGCTCCCGTCCGATGGTCAGAGAATTCTTACCTGGTTGCTGGGCAAGGGTCCTGTGAATCGATGCACTCATCTCTATAAATATGAATGTCGTCTTCCACCCATTTCAAAAGTTAGAAGAAAAGGATGTTGAAAAATATAGACTTGTTACTTATTACTCTGAACCCCCAGTACTCTAGCAGTCACCAATGAGTCAGGTGACTACATGGATAGGGCGTCATCATTGCCTCTCCAAATGTAGACCAGCAAAATAGAGTAATCAGGGTTTGAAAAAGTAAATAACACTGCTACCTTTATTTTATGACCAGACCTTCTACCTGGTCACTTTTGAAAAATGGGTGAAAACCCCTTTTTGACAAAATGCATATGAAAACATTTATAAGTTGCATTAAAAAAACTTTAACAACCACTCTGGCAAACTTACTGTGGGCCTCTTTCAGCCATGACACTAACGTTCTAACGGTTCCTCTCTGCATTTTTCTCCTGCATTACTATCCACCTTTCCTAAATAACATCTATGCATGGATAAGTGCCATATACAAACGAAAAATGTTTTTACGAATCGATTGATTTACACCCACAACTGATCTGTACATTTTCAAATTTGTTTTTTTTTTAAAGTGAAAGTTAATGGAAATGTGCTATCAAAATATGTCCTAATATTGAAATCAGGTTTTTGCGTTAAACATGTATATTTTTTTAATTTGTGGCCATTTTTTTAAATTATATCACATTCTATTGTTATTTTTAGAAATATAAATGTGTAATTTTTCAATTTACACCTTGGCCACTGGGGCTATTTTAAGGGTCTAACTTCCCGTTGTTTCAAACTCACAAACTCTGATCCCATCTTTTGTATTGAAGCATCTAATGAGCGCATGCAAAGGTCTTTATGAAGGAAGGAGAAGACGAACTGTGACATAACCTATTGTGATTGGTGGATCATTTATCAGCTGTGCATAGAGGTGTCATCTGTCATTGTCATCCTGCCTCTGATGATAACGAAACTGCTGTAAAGGAAAAGTGACCAGCGTGAAAATCGCAAGACTATCTATCTATTTATATACAGTGACGGGTGTTATAAGCGAGGGTCACTATGTGCCCCCCAGGATATGCACAGAAGTGTAGTGAGGCAGCGGGAGTGGATTGCAGTCACAGGAATAGCTGTGATTGTAATGCAAAATAAAAGTGTTGGTCCTGGGCAAGCTATTTGCCCAAGGCAGATTTAAGAAAACCCACCATGCGCTTTTAGTTTTTAAACGGACTACAGGAAGGTAGTGGTGTAGTTCGTTTCCTCCCTGGCAAGGTCTTCTATGTGGCCGACGGCCACAGGTTCCTTGTAAAAACCCTGCAGCAGGGGAGGTTGGGTGTGTCAGTGTGGAGATTGTAAGGTGCAGAGCAGATGGCTCTGCAAAAGCTCAACCTGTGTGATGGAATACAGAGCCAAGCGGAATGAACTCCTGGCACCCGGCAGCGTAATACGGTGGTGGAGTCACCCTAGGCAACCGGAAGCGTTTACAGACTGTCTTGTTTTCCCGGCTGCGGTCCGGAGGATACCGTTTGTTTTGTTTTGTGGTGGCTACGCAGTATATTAACCCCTTAGCGACCGCCGATACGCCTTTTAACGGCGGCCGCTAAGGGTACTTAAACCACAGCGCCGTTAATTAACGGCGCTGTGGAAAAAGTGTATAGCGCCCCCCACAGGCCGATTTTCTCCGGGGTCTCGGCTGCCGAGGGTAGCCGAGACCCCAGAGAACATGATTCGGGGTTTTTTTTAACCCTCTCCGCATTTGCGATCGCCGGTAATTAACCGTTTACCGGCGATCGCAAAAAAAAAAAAAAAAAAAAAAAAAAAAAAAGCGATCTCTTTTTAATTTCTCTGTCCTCCGATGTGATCGCACATCGGAGGACAGAGAAAAGGGGTCCCAGGTGGCCCCCCAATACTCACCTAGCTCCCCCGATGCTCCTCGTGTCTCCCGGTGGGCGCCGCCATCTTCAAAATGGCGGGCGCATGCGCAGTGCGCCCGCCGGCCGGCACCGGGAGAATCTTTGGGGTCTCGGCTGCCTGGGGTAGCCGAGACCCCAAAGAGCATGATCGGGGGTCGGTTTTAGCGACCCCTGTTTTGCGATCGCCGGTAATTAACTGTTTACCGGCGACCGCAAAAAAAAAAAAAAAAAAAAAAAAAAGTAAAGTGTAATTCTCTGTCCTCTGATGTGATCGCACATCAGAGGACAGAGAAATAGGGGGATTCGGGGACCCTAGCATACTCACCTAGGTCCCTGGATCCTCTTGCTGCTCCTCCTGGCCGCCGGCAGAAGAACATGGCGGACGCATGCCCAGCGCGCCCGCCATCTGTCTCCATCTGCCGGCCGGCAGGAGAACAGCGGTTAGGGCTAAAATTAGGGTTAGGGTTAGGGGTAGGGTTAGGGGTAGGGTTAGGGTAGGGTTAGGGTTAGGTTAGGGGTAGGGTTAGGGGTAGGGTTAGGGGTAGGGTTAGGGGTAGGGTTAGGGTAGGGTTAGGGTTAGGTTAGGGGTAGGGTTACGGCTAGGGTTAGGTTAGGGGTAGGGTTAGGTTAGGGTTAGGGGTAGGGTTACGGCTAGGGTTAGGTTAGGGGTAGGGTTAGGTTAGGGTTAGGGGTAGGGTTAGGTTAGGGGTAGGGTTGGGGCTAAATTTAGGGTTAGGGTTGGGGCTAAATTTAGGGTTAGGCTTCTTTCACACTTACGTCGGTACGGGGCCGTCGCAATGCGTCGGCCCGACATACCGACGCACGTTGTGAAAATTGTGCACAACGTGGGCAGCAGCTGTAGTTTTTCAACGCATCCGCTGCCCAATCTATGTCCTGGGAAGGAGGGGGCGGAGTTACGGCCACGCATGCGCGGTCAGAAATGGCGGATGCGACGTACAAAAAAACGTTTCATTGAACGTTTTTTTGTGCCGACGCTCCGCCAAAACACAACTGATCCAGTGCACGACGGACGCGACGTGTGGCCATCCGTCACGATCCGTCGGCAATACTATGGGCAAAAAACGCATCCTGCGGGCACATTTGCAGGATCCGTTTCTTGTCCAAAACGACGGATTGCGACGGAATGCCAAACAACGCAAGTGTGAAAGTAGCCTTAGGGCTAGGGTTAGGGTTGGGGCTAAAGTTAGGGCTAGGGTTGGGGCTAAAGTTAGGGTTAGAGCTGGGATTAGGTTTAGGGTTTGGATTAGGGTTGGTATTAGGGTTAGGGTTGGCATTAGGGTTACGCTTGGGATTAGGGTTAGGTTTGGGATTAGGGTTAAGGTTAGGGTTGTGATTAGGGGTGTATTGGGATTAGGGTTAGGTTTGAGGTTAGGGTTGAGATTAGGATTAGGGGTGTGTTGGATTTAGGGTTTTGATTAGGGTTATGGTTAGGGTTGACATTAGGGTTGTTTTGGGGTAAGGGTTGTGATTATGGTTAGGGTTAGTGATTAGGATTATGGATCAGGTTGGGATTAGGGTTAGGGGTTGGAGCTAGAATTGGGGGGTTTCCACTGTTTAGGTACATCAGGGGGTCTCCAAACACGACAGCCAATTTTGCGCTCAAAAAGTCAAATGGTGCTCCCTCCCTTCTGAGCTCTGCCGTGCGCCCAAACAGTGGGTTACCCCCACATATGGGGCATCAGCGTACTCGGGATAAATTGGACAACAACTTCTGGGGTCCAATTTCTCTTGTTACCCTTGTGAAAATAAAAACTTGGGGGCTACAAAATCTTTTTTGTGAAAAAAAAAAATATTTTTTATTTTCACGACTCTGCATTCTAAACTTCTGTGAAGCACTTGGGCATTCAAAGTTCTCACCACACATCTAGATAAGTTCCTTGGGGGGTCTAGTTTCCAAAATGGGGTCACTTGTGGGGGGTTACTACAGTTTAGGTATATCAGGGGCTCTGCAATCGCAACATAATGCCCACAGACCATTCTATCAAAGTCTGCATTCCAAAAAGGCGCTCCTTCCCTTCCGAGCTCTGCCGTGCGCCCAAACAGTGGTTTACCCCCACATATGGCACATCAGCGTACTCGGGATAAATTGGACAACAACTATTGCAGTCCAATTTCTCCTGTTACCCTTGTGAAAATAAAAACTTGGGGGCTACAAAATCTTTTTTGTGAAAAAAAAATATATTTTTTATTTTCACGACTCTGCATTCTAAACTTCTGTGAAGCACTTGGGCATTCAAAGTTCTCACCACACATCTAGATAAGTTCCTTGGGGGGTCTAGTTTCCAAAATGGGGTCACTTGTGGAGGGTTTCTACTGGTTAGGTACATCAGGGGCTCTGCAAATGCAACATAATACCCGCAGACCATTCTATCAAAGTCTGCATTCCAAAACGGCGCTCCTTCCTTCCGAGCTCTGCCGTGCGCCCAAACAGTGGTTTACCCCCACATATGGGGTACCAGCATACTCAAGACAAATTGGACAACAACTTTTGGGGTCCAATTTCTCTTGTTACCCTTGTAAAAATAAAAACTTGGGGGCTACAATATCTTTTTTGTGGAAAAAAAAAATATTTTTTATTTTCACGGCTCTGCATTATAAACTTCTGTGAAGCACTTGGGCATTCAAGGTTCTCACCACACATCTAGATAAGTTCCATGGGGGGTCTAGTTTCCAAAATGGGGTCACTTGTGGGGGATTTCTACTGTTTAGGCACATCAGGGGCTCTCCAAACGCGACATGGCGTCCGATCTCAATTCCAGCCAATTCTACATTGAAAAAGTAAAACGGCACTCCTTCTCTTCCAAGCTCTGCGGTGCGCCCTAGCAGTGGTTTACCCCCACATATTGGGTATCAGCGTACTCAGGAGAAATTGCACAACAACTTTTGTGGTCTAATTTCTCCTGTTACCCTTGTGAAAATAAAAATTTGTGGGCAAAAAGATCATTTTTGTAGAAATAATGCGATTTTTTTTTTTCACGGCTCTACGTTATAAACTTCTGTGAAGCACATGGGGGTTCAAAGTGCTCGCCACACATCTAGATAAGTTCCTTAAGGGGTCTAGTTTCCAAAATGGTGTCACTTGTGGGGGGTTTCCACTGTTTAGGCACATCAGGGGCTCTCCAAACGCGACATGGCGTCCAATCTCAATTCCAGCCAATTCTACATTGAAAAAGTAAAACGGCGCTCCTTCACTTCCAAGCTCTGCGGTGCGCCCAAACAGTGGTTTACCCCCACATATGGGGTATCAGCGTATTCAGGAGAAATCGCACAACAACTTTTGTGGTCTAATTTCTCCTGTTACCCTTGTGAAAATAAGAATTTGTGGGCAAAAAGATCATTTTTGTGTAAACAAAAGCAATTTTTTTATTTTCACGGCTCTACGTTATAAACTTCTGTGAAGCACTTGGGGGTTCAAAGTGCTCGCCACACATCTAGATAAGTTCCTTAAGGGGTCTAGTTTCCAAAATGGTGTCACTTGTGGGGGGTTTCCACTGTTTAGGCACATCAGGGGCTCTCTAAACGTGACATGGCGTCCGATCTCAATTCCAGCCAATTCTGCATTGAAAAAGTCAAACGGCGCTCCTTCACTTCTAAGTTCTGCGGTGCGCCCTAACAGTGGTTTACCCCCACATATGGGGTATTGGCGTATTCAGGAGAAATTGCATAACAAAATTTATGGTTACATTTCTGTTTTTACACTTGTGAAAATAAAAAAAATGGTTCTGAATTAAGATGTTTGCAAAAAAAAGTTAAATGTTCATTTTTTCCTTCCACATTGTTTCAGTTCCTGTGAAGCACGTAAAGGGTTAATAAACTTCTTGAATGTGGTTTTGAGAACCTTGAGGGGTGTAGTTTTTAGAATGGTGTCACACTTCATTATTTTCTATCATATAGACCCCTCAAAATGACTTCAAATGTGATGTGGTCCCTAAAAAAAAATGGTGTTGTAAAAATGAGAAATTGCTGGTCAACTTTTAACCCTTATAACTCCCTAACAAAAAAAAATTTTGTTTCCAAAATTGTGCTGATGTAAAGTAGACATGTGGGAAATGTTATTTATTAACTATTTTTCGTGACATATCTCTCTGATTTAAGGGCATAAAAATACAAAGTTTGAAAATTGCAAAATTTTAAAAATTTTCGCCATATTTCCGTTTTTTTCATAAATAATCGCAAGTAATATCGAAGAAATGTTACCACTAACATGAAGTACAATATGTCACGAAAAAACAATCTCAGAATCAGCGGGATCCGTTGAAGCGTTCCAGAGTTATAACCTCATAAAGTGACAGTGGTCAGAATTGCAAAAATTGGCTCGGTCATTAAGTACCAAATTGGCTCTGTCACTAAGGGGTTAAACTACGTTTATATTTTTATATATATAGTGATATGAAAAAAGTATTTTTTTTAAATGCATATAACACAAAAACCAAATTTAACCAATAGGACATTTTATTTCCCTTTACAGTGTTCCGAGCCAAGAAATATTCCAACTTGTGCCAAAACCAACAGGGCTCAGAAGATTCCGGTGGCCTTTGTGACTATACCGCCCTGGCCACTCGCGTCTTTTCGTTGTATAAAGGTGGCCAGCTTGGCACTACCAAGAAGGAATGGTAAGAACTGATATTTCTATCAAGACCAAACAATGATTTGTTTTAAAAAAGAAAATAAATACAATGACACGCACCTTTCTGAAATAGTGGATGGTGGAAAGCCGGTACCGGGTATTTCTCCATCTGCCAGGGCTCGTTGAAGTAGGCTCGCAGCCAGTCCGCGCACTGCTTTAGCGGTGCAATCATTTCCTGAGGGTCCTTGCATACCTTGAAAGACGACGAGGCATCCTCAGCCCTGCGAGCGACAGAACATTAATTTGTTTTCCTTCCAGCCATGTTATGTTACTTTCCTGCAATAAATTAGCAAGCAAAACAAACCCAACTCAATGGAAAACATGCGTCTACCTTCTGGAAACACGTGTAGTCACGGGGCCGACTCATATTAAAGGAAGTTGTTAAGCAGATTAGGATTAAAGGGATGCCGGCTACTTACCGTTACTAGATTCCATTAAAGCCATGAAAGTGATAGAATGAAATAAGGGGAAAGGAGGAAAGTTTAGACAGTCGAACGCTACTGGGCGAAAACTTTCCGTGACGTTATATCTCAGCTACATATATTTTCTGGGCAGAAATCAATAAGAATCGCCAATGTTTCTAAAAACTTTCTTACCCTTCAGACAGTGGGGAGAAATAGATTGTAAGATGCATAATGCCATTATGTTTTATGTTGCTGTATTATGTTTGCGGCGAGCATCAGATTGGAAAAGTTTGGGCAGACATGATTCTGATAAAATAGGTTTCTTAAGATAAAATCACCCCTTTAATACTGAATTTTTTTTACAGTAATATATTAGGCACCGACTAAGGCCCTGTTCACATCACACTATTGTGCTTTGCTTCATGCATACAGTGCTGTGCAAAAAAAAATAAAAAATCAGGCAGTTGTGAGAAAAATTGATGCAAAATAGGAGTTTTTTCAAAAATAGAAATGTTAATAATTTATTCTATATCAATTAGTTTAGAGGCAGGTGTAAGAGTAACCAATCATACCAAACAGGTGATAATGATCATCGTTGCTTCATGTAGGTAGAAAAAAATAATTGTTAACTGAATCAGCTGTGAAGGAGATGTAAAAATGGGTGAGGAACAGCCAAACTCTACTATAAAAGGTGAGGTTGTGGAAGACAGGTTCATGGCACAGGTCAGACACCATGGCAAGACTGAGCAAAGCAACAAGACACAAGGTAGTTATAGTGCATCAGCCAGGTCTCTCCTAGGCAAAAGTTTCAAAGCAGACTTGCATTTTGTTAAGTGAGAAAAGTAAACTATTAACGCTTCTATTTTTTAAAACACTCTTACTTTTCAGCACTCTTTCCACACCTACCTAATTTTTTTTTTTTTTAACAGTACTGTACGTTGTTGAAATGCTCACAACATAGACATACACATATCCAATATTACAAACTGCAAGTACATCTGTTGTACAGATCAGTAGTAATGTCAACACTCATCGGTGGGGAGAAGTAGAGAAGTGGCGCCGGTGTGGCATGGGCATCAGTAGATAACTAATGCTTTTTTTAAATAAGCATCCTTTATTTATTTTTTATTAAAACCACACAACCCTTTTAACACTATTTTTGTTGCATATACCAGTCTAAAATGTCCAGTAACGGTGTTGCTCTGTAATTTACCATCTGCTCTTTTTTTTGTGGGAAATATCTTCTCATCAGCATTCTGCCAGCACTATATGTACTGGAACCTCCATTCCTCCACCTTTCAATATGCATTGAGCTTGGCTGCCCTCAACTCAAAGCCCATTTCTCTGTTATGTCTTCATACGGTTTGACAGAGAAGAGCGGAGGAGCTGAATGACAAAAGCTCACCCTGATTTCCTGTCGAGACAACGTACACTTGACAACTGGCAGCAAGTTATAAAGAAGGGAGGCTCCTATTAGCCAGAATTTTGGGGTAAAATGAACATGATAAAGAGATTACAGATTGTCTATTTATTACATTATCTGGCATGTAAGTATTATATGATCTATAATTTTATCGGAGCATACATTGGCTCCATCATCCTTATATTAGAATGCCGCATTTTTTTCCTGAGTGACCTTCTTTGGTATTTGCCGTCATTCCATATGGACACAGAAGTGTGAGGTCCGTAGAGGTTTCATTTTGGCCATGCTGCCACCACGAAGCAGAACATCCAGCTTCATTAACATATTTAATTGGCTGCTTCTACAGAGAATTAGATCCCAAAATGTTTGTGCTGCAGCAGACTAGCAAATTCTGTTGGCCTTTATAATGATATATTGGGCATTAACAAGCTGGCCTTGTACGCTCTCAGACAGAGTCACTGTCCCGGAGAAGTACTTGTCCAAACGGAGTAAAAGAATATAAGCGGGTGCTATCAGGACTGATTGTAGAAACTGCAGGCAGATACTGGTATTGCACACAAAAAAAGCATTTCCCAATATTATTGGAAGGGATAACTTATTGCTTCATATACCATTCTCACAAAATCGCTATTTTCCACAAATTTTAAAGCTTCTTTTTAAATATTCACTTGCACTTTAAAGCAGATCTATCAGCAGATTTCACAATACAATTACACACAGGTGCATCTAACAAAGTTCTTCAATACAAAAAGTGAAACTCATATATAGAGTCATTACACACACAGTGATCTATTTCATGTGTTTATTTTTGTTAATGTTGATGATTATGGCTTACAGCCAATGAAAACCCAAAAGTCATTATCTTATTAAACTATAATTCTTTATAACACCAGCTTGAAAAATTAATTTAAAATCCGAAATGTTGTCCTACTGAAATGTATGTTCAGTAAATGCACTCAAAACTTGGTTGGAGCTCCTTTGGTATCAATTACTGCATCAATGCGGCGTGGCATGGAGGCGATCAGCGTGTGGCACTGCTGAGGGGTTATGGAAGCCCAGGTTGCTTTGATAGCAGCCTTCAGCTCGTCTGCATTGTTGGGTCTGGTGTCTCATCTTCCTCTTGACAATACCACATAGATTCTCTATGGGGTCAAGGTCAGGCGAGTTTGCTGCCAATCAAGCACAGTGATACTCTTGTTTGTAAACCAGGTATTGGTACTTTTGGCAGTGTGGACCAGTGCCAAATCCTGCTGGAGAATGAAATTTCCATCTCCAAAAAGCTTGTCGGCAGATGGAAGCATGAAGTGCTCTTAAATTTCCTGGTAGACGGCTGCACTGACTTTGATCTTGATAAAACACAGTGGACCTCCACCAGCAGATGACATGGCTTCCTAAACCATCACTGATTGTGGAAACTTCACACTAGACCTCAAGCAGCCTTAGTGACCGGCGGTGACGTCATCGAGGTTACTTCTGGTCACTGAGGCTGCATTCCCAGCCGGGCTGAACTTCAATGACCTTGGTGAGATCCCCACTAGCACCATGAGAGTTCTTCTCAGTGGAGATCTCACCGAGGTCACCACAGTTCAGCCCAGTTGGGAACACAGCCCCAGTGACCGGAGGTAACCTCGATGTCATGGAGGCTGCGTTCACAGCAGTTCAGTCACCAGTGGTTCTCAGCCTGGACGGTCGCATCTTGGCACTGTCCAGGTTGAAAACTGTTTATTCCCCAGACATGGATTACAGCATGGGACAGAAAGACGGATAGGTGAGGGATATTGTTGGGTTTTTATTTTTGTTTTATTACAGAAGATGAGGGTTTCGGCGAAATAGGCGTTAGGTGAGTACAATTGTGTTTGTTGTTTTTAAATAAAAAAAAGTAAAAGTGTGTTTTGTTTTATTTCAAATAAAATCCTTTATTCTGGCTGTGTGTTTGTTTACCATACAACTAAAGGATTAGTAATGGATAGGTGTTTTATCCGCCTTTCCATTACTGAGAAATGGGCTTGATATCACCGCACAATACAAAGGTGACATCCGACCATGCTTGTGTGCTAACAGAGTGTCTTCGTCGTGCTCGAAAAATATGTCTGCGTCCCCGCGGCTGCATGTCTCGTGGCTTTTCAACAGACACAGCGCATGCAGGCATCTGTTAGGTGTCGAGTTCCCGCCTCTGCACAGGGGGAATCTCGAACCATCTCTGCTGCGGTTTCACATTCTTCTCCAGCCGCAGTGGAGTCTGCTCAGCGGAGACGTCGGTCCCAGCGTCTTGCTCAGTCTCACTCTGTGCATAGGATTGCTGCTGCTTTTCCAGCTTCTGCCATTGAAGCCAGTGCTGGGCAGCGGCGAGCAGACGCTTCTGAGACTAAGTCCCACTTTGCACGCACTGAGCATGCCCAGGGCAAGATCTCTCAGTGGCGACCTAGGGTCACATGCTCAGGTACTGCAGCAACTTCCATTGGTCCTTCTCACGGAAGGTCCTGTAGGTACTAGGACTAAGTTCTGCTTTGCACACTGATCATGCCCAGGGCAAGATCTCTCAGTGGAGATCTAAGGTCACATGCTCAGGTACTGCAGCAATTCCATTGGTCCTTCTTTTGAAAGGTCCTATACGCATTGCAGCTATTTAAGGCTCGCATGGCCATGCGCTAGTGTACATTTGTAAACGTGTGTGGGTTGTGAGTGAAAGTCGCTCTTTAAATAACCCTCCCTATTGGATGACTGTTCGCGGAAGGTGTATGATTGCTATCTAGCGCCCGACTTACCCAACAGCACGTTACACACTAATACAGCGTCTAGTTGCTGTGTCCGCCAGTGCGGCGCCGTGCGCTTTCACAGCGCTTTCCTGACCCAAGCCTGGGTGGTTAGTGGCATCCGCCAGTGCGGCACCGCACGCACTCTCGTGCATTCCTTTGTTATTATTTTGGTTACGCTGACACCCCAGTTGCGGTGTCGACCGCAAGTAGTCTTCACAGACTCAGATCCCACGTCTTTGGACTGAGCTCGGAGACTCCTTGCTTGTGCTCTTGTGTGCGGTACCGCGGCCCTGTGACTTAACAGGGTTCGCTTCCTTCACACAGGGTGAAGTTAACCCGTGTGTATTCACATTGTACCGCCATATAGTCCGTCATTACTTGGCAGCAGGTTCCATCTCTGCACGGTGGACCCCGGGCTGCGAACGCACCTTATTCTACCTATCTTATTATTTGGTGCGTTCCACTAGCCCTAACAGCATCTTCTGTTTGTTAGACAATCCCTGCATGTGTTGTGTCTGTCGAAAAGCCGCAAGACATTCAGCCGCGGGGACTTGGACATATTTTTCGAGCACGCTGAAGACATTCTGTTAGCACCCGAGCATGATCAGATAACACCTTATCCGAGTATGTTTACTCATCACTAACTAGCATGAAAAGACTAAGTCCTAATGTGACTGAGTGGTCCCTAAAATAGTAGGGCTCAGCTGTGTCTGCAGCAGTATACGAAAAAAAAAAGTTGCAAAACTTTAGGATCCAGCAGGATCTTGAGTATTTTCATTGGCTGTGTGTCCAGGAGTTTGGGAATAAGATGTTTTCTGTATAATTTATTCTCACATAAATAGGGTAAATAATCAAGAGGCGAGTATGCAAAATAATAAGGCGCGTCTTCTCATATGAAATAAAGATACTGTACTCGCTCTCAACAAACAACTAACACTTCTGAATATTAAATATTAGCAGGCGAGACACAACTGGCATCCGCCCAACAGTATACAAGTAAGCAGCCAAAGTAACCACAGGAAATATACACCTTTAGGCTGGAACCTAGGCTAGCATTTTTGCTTAATGCACTATTTCATGATGGGAAAGAAAATTGATTTCTCGCAAAACAATTAGTAGTAATACACTTCAAAGACCGTACCATGCTCTTGGCTGGATTTCAGTGCCAACACTGTGGCCCATTTTTGGCCGCTCAGCTTCAGTTCTGCGCTCCTGAACTCTGCTCATGTTTACAATTAGCAGACCGGTGATCGTTATGCACATTTTTATATTTGACACATTAATAAAAATTTTGAAGAATACTATAACCTATAAATCCCCAATCTTTAGATCATAGATATTAAGTAATATTATAGATGTTTAATGAATTAAAAAATCACGTTAAAATTAAAATTTTAATCATTCGTCTCTCGAAATAGTAGAGCAGATTTCACCACAATGTTCAAAAAATTGCCAACGATGGAAAAAAATAAATGAGGCAGCAAGAATCCCAAAAGTCATAAGTAGTAAAATGAGGAACATTTGCAATAAAATATGATTTGCGCAATTTATTGAATAGAAGTCAGGCAGGCGATCGAATCAGGTGATTGTCAAAGTTCTGGTTTCAATAATTTAAGTTGATGGGTCTATCAATGTAAGAAATGCATGTCTGGTAATTGCAGGGGAAATCTACAATTATATGGCTCTTATGACATCCATATATCCTAATGAGTATAAGGGTCAGGGTTGACTTCATGAGACAAGGTAACCAGATTTGTTTGTAAATTTAAAATATGTTTTACATAATTTTGCATATTTTTTCAAGCTATTGATTTTTTGCTTCATCCAAAAGGAACATCATGAGATTGTATATGGGATGTATGAATGTGGACGTGGGATAATAGGTAGGTAGATGTATGGATGAGTTGGAAAAGTAGGTGAGTTTATATATATAGGCAGGTGGATGGATTGGTTGGATGGATTGGGGTAGAGTATGAATGGGTGGGACAAATGGGTTTGCATAGGGTACTTGGATGGAGGGAGTTAAAAGCATTATTAAAGATTTAAGTAAAAATTTATATTCTGGTCTGTAAACCATGTACTGCATATTTACAAAAATCAACAACTTTAGCAAATTGTTTCAGTTTTGGATAAGTGGAGTGTCTATGTGGTTGGTTGAACAAGTGCATCTAGGCAGGCGGATGAGCGCCTTTAAAAGAGAAGATTGGCACATCTGGGTTAATCGATTGGGTGTTTGAAGTAATGCAGAAGGGTGCATCTGGGGAAGTGGACAGACTCATTTATGGAGGATGGACCTGGCTAGGAAGATGAAGGGACACCTCTTGAGCACTGGATAAGTGGCAGAGGGGCACACCTATGGAAGTAATGGGGGGCATCCATTGATGCTGAGAGACTGGGAAGGTGGACGGGTGCTTCTGGGGAAAAGGACAGGCATGTATATGGAGAGAGAGGGACCCAGCTAGGAAGTCGAAGAGGTGAGTCCATGGAGACAGAGTAGCACGTCTGTGGAGATGGAGAGACACATCTGCGAAGACAGATGCACATTTACGTAGATAGAGGGGCACATCTAGAGCATTGGACAAGTGGATACTTGTAAGAAATTACAAATAAACTGTATATTTTAAAATAGAAAAATATATTTTCTGGTGGAGGGGCACGTCCTGGAAGGCAGAGGGGTGCGTCTCCTGAAACAAAGAGGTATGTGTCACGACACAGTTGTTGAGTGACCTGGGACCAGGGGCTCCTTTCCTGGCCCTAACACAAGAGGTGCCATAGTTTGACATGTTCCTCGTGATACTTAATTTATTTATTGATACTTCAGATGGTGAATATGCCAGGGCCTCATCCCTTGCCTTATCTCCTAAGATAGCCCTTTGTTTGTCCCCTTCCCCCACCCAGGGAAGAGAGGGGGCTACTGTGCACCACAGTACACCAACCTGACAAACAGAGCAACGAAGACCAGGGGAAACTGAAAACTACACACACACAAAATATTCTCTCACATATTACAGAGGAATCCACCAGGGTGTGCAGGAAGGGGAAAAAAAGCAAATCAGGGAAGAATAAGGGATTATCAAACATACAAACCAAACAACAGTCACTTATAACTCCTCCAGCTCTCCTTCTTATTCCAACTTCTCTCCATCCTTTTGCCATGCAGCAAGAGCTAACTCTGACAAGGACTTGGTAATAGAGCAGATTTTATAGGGAAAAGGAGTGGCTAACCGAGCACAGCTGAACACAGGGATTTCCAACACGGCCGATTAACCCCTGTTCTGCTGGAAGAAATAAACACATTTAATACACCGGAGAAGTGCTTCTTCTCAGCAGCGGAGTAGGAGCAGCGAGACGCTGCGGTCTTCTGGCTCCACTACATTGTGGCAACCCCATGACAGTATGTCTGCAAAATGGATGGGGGAAGTGAAGATGGAATATCATGTCTGTTGAGACAGAGGGACGCATTTGCAAAAACACAAGGGCATGTTCAGGAAGGTGGAAGGGCGTGTCTATGGAAACAGAGAGGCACATCTGTGGTGCCAGAATGGCATGTCAAGGGAGCCGGAATAGCACATCAAGGGAGCTGGAATGGCATGTCAAGAGAGTCGGAGCGGCACATCAAGGGAGTCGGAGGGGCACGTCAAGAGAGGCGGTGAGGGACGTCTGCGACGACAGAGTTGCACATCCAAAGACGTGGAATCGTGGATACAAGAAATGACAAATTAATTTTATATTTTAAAATAGAGAAATTTATTTTCTTGTAACATTGTCAAACATCGCCTACAATTTCACAAAAAACAAGGACTCAAGCTAATATGGCACACATACAATCACAAAAGGAACGAAGACATGGAAAACAGCATGTAATGTTGAACATAACTTACCCACTAAATATGTATTTCCACGTTTTAATGTCTTGGCATTAGAACACTCATTGGCTTAGAAACATTGTCACCGCCCAGGGAGAAATGATGATGACTTATTTACAGCTATAGTTTTATGACCATTGAATATGTTGTTTCTAATAACGCAGGAGAATAGGTATGTGTTTTTCTTGGTTAACCAAAGTTGCATTTTCAAATGCTGGGAAAAAAAATAAGTAAAAAAAAATGAACACACCCATAAATGTGACTAAAAGGAATTATCTGTAATAAGTAAATTCTACAAAGTGTCATCATATGCATTACTTCCCAGTTTTATAATGCAAAAATGCAAGAAATTACTAAGAGCACATACAAGAAAGGCGCAATTATATTCTGTGCGAGTTTGGGTACGTAAGAAAACTCTTGGCGTTAGTGAAGGTAGAATTAACCGGAACAGTCTAACTACAATTCCTATGTTCTTATAGTAAGAGATAAGTGATTAAGAGATAAGTGAATCGGTTCGCAGTTATTTGAATTTATTTTAAATCTGACCATAATTTGGGATCTCTTGAATCCGATTGTATTTGCAATCACGCTTTTCTGTGGATTCACCAATATGGCCACTATTTAGAGGGCCGGGAAAAGGATTAAGAAACAAGCTCATACTTACCTCGCCCCTCACCCATCTCACCACTGGAGCCCCCCATTGGGTCTGTAACTCTGCCAGGCTTCTTCTTTCCTCCAGCACGTAACGTTTTCTACAAGAATCTTCGCTCTGCCTCGAGCTTCCTGTGTAGAGGAGACCCTTGATGTAAGGATGTGCACCCCCCGAGGAAATTGAAAAGGCCTTGGAAGACGTGTGTCCTGATGTTGTAAAATCACAGGCCTTTTCAGTGCTGAAAGTGCTGATGAAGAGGTAAGATACCAAAAGGACATTGAGTGCAAATGTCTAAGGAAAGAAGAAGGACGGAGCAGAGTACCGGACAGTCAGCAATAATTTTTGGGGGATTGGTCCCAGCTCTCTTCAGGTCATTGACCAGGTCCTCCCGTGTAGTGCTGGGCTTATTCCAGTCCTTTCTCAGAATCAACATTACCCCACAAGGTGAGATCTAGCATAGACCCCCAGAACGAAGAAGATTGACAGTCATCTTGTGTTTCTTCCATTTTCTAATAATTGTGCCAACAGTTGTTGCCTTCTCCCCAAGCTGCTTGCCTATTGTCCTGTAGCACATCCCAGCCTTGTGCAGGTCTACGATTTTGTTCTCAGTGTCCTTAGACAGCTCTTTGGTCTTGGCCATGGTGGAGAGGTTGGAGCTTGATTGATTGTGTGGACAGGTGTCTTTTATACAGATAACAAGTTCAAACAGATGCAATTAATACAGGTAATGAGTGCAGAGAAGGAGGGCTTCTTACAGAAAAACTAACAGGTCCATGAGAGGCAGAAATCTTGCTGGTTGGTAGGTGATCGAATACTTATTTCATGCAATAAAATGCAATATAATTAATTAAAATTCATACAATGTGATTTTAATTTTTGTCTTTAGTTTCAGATACAGCCCTCACAATTCAAGCGTACCTACGATAAATATTACAGACCTCTCTGTGTATATCAGTCACCAGATTCAAAATAGAAACTTCGGAATTTCATAACTCACTATCTTGGACCTGATGAGGTGATCGGAGTGGTTCAATGATCATTTTTAAAAATGTAAACTACATTCTTCAGTGCCCCTTCTCCTTGTGGCAGCCGAATCTCCAAATACGTAGCTTGATTGATTCTGCGCTGATCCTTACTCTCCACCACCTTAGCAGATGTGCGTTAATACAACAATTTAGGCCCATATAGTTTGCATACTGTCAGCAGCATATCCCCTGTTAGACACAGAGAATTGAGGCTATTATTTTTTTTAGGCCACATTAAAGTTACCGCCTAATGAGCGTCTGTTAGATCGCCAGCTGATCGGTGCCAGGTTTACAGATGCTAATGATTGGGAACGAATGTTCACATACAGCACATGCAAATGGACATTCAGACTTACATATGCAGCTTTCCAAAATTCTAGTATCACTTTGGACTGAATTATTTAATTGTGCCATCTAAAAGGCATAATTGGAAGATCCTGATCCCTCGTGAAAATTCTGTGACCGTGCCAGGTGCTTCCGTGCTGTTTATAATACTGGTCTTTTTATGTGGCAGAAAGTCTTTGGGTTCTGCTTCAGCCTCAATGACCTGCGTGCAACTACTAAATCTGCAGTAGTATAAAAGTAACGCCAGTTAGGTATGATTTGGCCAATGTGAAAAAAGCCAATCAAAATTGATCTATTTGGAAAAAATCAAACAAGATCCCACCAAATTTAGAGGAACATAGCTATAGTAGGAATTAAAACGTAACCTTTAATATGTACAAGGTAAAAATGTAGACAAAAACAAATAATGTCACCCAAAAATAGTGCCTATAGTGGTACTGAATGATGTAGCCTGTAAGGAAAAAACATCACTTATGGGCGATACCACAATAGAGAATCAGTGGGAATGGCCGCAACCGTGCGGCGTATAATATCCCACAACGGCAAGATACCACTTAATAGCAATAATACAAAAATGCAAAAAAATGCTAATCCAAGTGACCTTGTATGTATAGGTATTAGCAGGTATCCAGTACTAAAAAGGTGGGAGGGGGTAAGGCATGTGAGACGTCATAAATAATCAACAATTATAAAACAAGAACGATCTCACCGACTGCCGAAACCCGGACAGGTGAAGCCCATAGCGCGCTGAGGTGGAGGGATCCAAAGATCAGCAACGTCAGGAGACAATACCCTGTCAAAACCCTGAAGGGCTATCCGTAAACCTATGTTCCCGAGCTCCCGCCCTTACAAGGGCAGTCCACAACTACCCCTGAACAACATCATGCCCTGCACTCTCCCTATTGATGTCCTGATGCGTTTCTTCAATGCTGAGAACAGAAGAACCTGCCATCCTCCAAATAACACTAAGGAGGGTGGCAGGTTCTTCTGTTCTCAGCATTTGTGCACTTTAGCTCCCAAGCAGGCCAGTCCCCTGATGATACGGCCTGCGAAGAAACGCGTCGCACGGTTGCGGCCATTCCCACTGATTCTCTATTGTGGTATCGCCCATAAGTGATGTTTTTTCCTTACAGGTTACATCATTCAGTACCACTATAGGCACTATTTTTGGGTGACATTATTTGTTTTTGTCTACATTTTTACCTTGTACATATTAAAGGTTACGTTTTAATTCCTACTATGATTTGGCCAATGCCTGGCTAAGGCTGGTTTCACACTTGCGTTTTAAAACGCATGCGTTTAAAAAAAAATGCATGGTGAAAAAACGCATGTAAACGCGTGCAAACATGCGTTTTTTCATGCGTTTGCGTTTTTTAAATGCATGCTGAGAAATGTGTGACAGCTGCCAATCATCAAAATAAAGTAAAAAACCCACTATAAACAGAAATAGTTAGGGTTAGGGGTATGGTTAGGGGTAGGGATCATAACCCTAACCCTAAAGGGATCCTAACCCTAACCCTACCCCTAAAGGGATTCTAACCCTAACCCTAAAGCGATTAGGGTTAGGGGTAGGGTTAGGATCCCTTTAGGGTTAGGATCCCTTTAGGGTTAGAGGTAGGGTTAGGGTTAAGGATAGGGTTAGGATCCCTTTAGGGTTAGGGTTAGGATCCCTTTATCACCTTTATGGTGGGGGGTGACATATCAGTGTGTTTTCTGTTCTTTTTAAAATAAAAACGCATGCGTTTTTAACGCAAACGCATGTGCTTAAAAACGCATGCGTTTACATAGACATCAATAGGTTTTTTTGCCGTGAAAAAACGCATGCGTTTTTTTGCGGCAAAAAAAACGCCGCAAAAATTACTACATGTTGCATTTCTGCAACACAACACATGCAGAGAAAAAACACATGCGTTGCAAAAACGCATCAAAACGCATGCAAAAAACGCATGCGTTTTTAATGTTAAACAGGGGAAAAAAGCATGTGTTTTTTGCGTTTTTCCCCGCAAAAAAAAAACGCAAATGTGAAACCAGCCTAAGACAGTAAATTACTATTCAAGGCTTTGTCCAGGTTTGGGGCTCAAGTTTGAAGTCCCACTTTGTGACAGCAGGCTTGTGAATCTCTCCCTGAGCGCACAGATCAGGATTCTCCGCAGTTTCCATTCTTCTGGACACATTAAAACTAGCCGTTCCTAGCCTTGCTCCCTGAGCGTACAGATCGCACTATTAGGATTCTCCACAGTTTCCATTTTCTGGATACATTAAAACTAGACGCTTCTAGCCTTGCTCCCTGAGCGCACAATCAGGATTCTCCGCGATTTCATTCTTCTGGACACATTAAAACTAGACATTTCTAGCCTTGCTCCCTGAGCACACAGATCGCACTATTAGGTCGGGATCACACATGCGAGAAACACATCCGTATCTCGCATGTGAAATCCAAGCTCTGGTGCCGGCACTCCAGAGCGGAGTGTGCGGCTCCATGTGTTGCTATGCGGCCGCACGCTCCGCTCCACAGTGCCGGCACCAGAGCTTGGATTTCACATGCGAGACACGGACGTGTTTCTCGCATGTGATATCCCGGCCTTAGGATTCTCCACAGTTTCCATCACTCTGGACACATTTAAACTAGACGTTTCTAGCCTTGCTCCCTGAGCGCACAGATCGCACGATCAGGATTCTCCGCGATTTCCATTCTTCTGGACACATTAAAACTAGACGTTTCTAGCCTTGCTCCCTGAGCGCACAGATCGCACTATCAGGATTCTCCGCGATTTCCATTCTTCTGGACACATTAAAACTAGACATGCCTAGCCTTGCTCCCTGAGCGCACAGATCGCACTACTAGGATTCTCCACAATTTCCAATCTTCTGGACACATTAAAACTAGACGCTTCTAGCCTTGCTCCCTGAGCATACATCGCACTATTAGGATTCTCCACAGTTTCCATTCTTCTGGACACATTAAAACTAGATGTTTCTAGCCTTGTTCCCCAAGCGCACAGATTGCACTATCAGGATTCTCCACAATTTCCATTCTTCTGGATACATTAAGACTAGACGTGTCTAGCCTTGCTCAATTCACTCACATTGGCTGAGGCTGAGCCCATCTAGTAGAAATGTGATCACATGCATCATGCTCCCGGAACCAGAAAAACCGGACAAGGCGCATTGTGTGCGCTGTGAAGACTCACAAGTCTGCAGTCACATAGAGATCAAGCCTGCAGTCACTCTAAGTCTACACAACCCGTTTGTGGTGGCAAATTAAAGTCGGCCAGTGAAAAATGTAAGAAGTCTAGTATAAGTTTTAGTGGAGCTTCTCCTTAGCAATTAGAAATTGAATCATATACACATATCAAATAAAGCCTGTTCAAGTCTTCGCTATTTGCTCCAAAGCCAACGTCACCATCTCCTTACCGGCCAGCCACGAAAGCAAAACATTCCATTCCGCTTACGGTACTTAACCCCCAGCTTGCCCTCTCCATCCTGACCACTGTCTGAAAAGCACTGAGGTTGCACAAATGATCTATGAAATTGAGGAAAGTTTTTAATGCTCTGGCCGAGACCTTGAACTCAGTCCTAAAGGATATTCCCTTAAGAAAAAAAAAAAAAAAATCAATGTGACCATGGAACAATCTCCGACATATTTCAAGCAGGTTACGAAAGAAAGAGCACCATCAATTTATTTCACATATTATAACCTCTCTGCCTCAACCTCTGCTCCTTTTACATCAGCGGGTTAATTGACGTAATGAAGAAGAACCCATTAAGACCGACCAATTCATTTAACGTAATCGTCCAAACTTTTTTTTTTTCCCTTTTGTGTTCTCTCCCACCGGGTTCCAAATACTTTTTTTAAAAATAAATATATTTCCAAGGCTACCGGGTAAGCAAATTTATACGTCAACGGCGGCAGTTTGACAAACGTTTCAATGATTTAGGGCATGCAAATTTACATCTCGCCGATCCTTTCAATCTTTGCATTGGCTGCAGTTTCAGATGTTTTATTAATAACTTTTCGAGGCGGGCGTATTACAGTCAACAATGTCGAAATTATAGAAGTCACTTTTTATCAACACCTTAACATATCATTAAAACGGCCTTCTCCTTGTGATAGATGAAGAGTGCGAGGGAGGGAAAAAAAAAAAAAAAAAAAGACCCAAACTGCAGATAAATTATCCACTCCCCAGTGATTCCAAAACAATTACAGGATGCAGAGCAATCTAGTTAAATTTTATTCAAAAGCTTACTGCACTTGTGTTTTCTGTTATTTTTCTATCAATGAAACCCTTGAGGTTTAAACACAATTCATTATGTATGAGACCCAACTTACATTGCTTGACTGTTGATTAATAGGAACTTTGCTGTGTGTACATTTGCGACATTAGATGCATACAATATGCCAACTTATTTTTTCCACCCAAGCTAATTATTTACAAAAATGACTACTTGAAAGTCGAATTTATTAAAAAGCAGCCATCCCGTATCAAGCAAAGCCCCAATAGGCCATCCCGGGAATGAAGATCTTTTAAATGGAGTGACAATGCAGGTATTAATGATGGAAATGGAAAAATAAAACGTTCACGGGACCGCGCGCGCTAAGGGGCGCCGAACGAAAATGCATCTAACTGTAGACTTCTAAAAAGTAGAAGAAATGTCAAAATTAAAGGGGTTGTCTGGTCCAATCCAATAAGTCTGCAGTCACTGTGTGTGACTGCAGACTTATGAATCCCGTGAACGCATGCACAGTACAAAGCAGAGATTCACCGGTTTGAGGCCCGGGACAAGAGGGTATGTATGAGTTATACATGCTCCCGGGCAGTGGGCGTGGCCTCACTGTATACACTTTTATGGAACGAGGCCGCACCCACTTGTCAGACACGCACACTGGTGGGCCCTATCACTGGACGGGGCTTGGCCTTGCTCAATGCAAGTGTTTGGAGCGAGGCCGCACCCACTGGCCCAGGGTATATATACATACCCCTCCATGCCTGGTGAATCTCCACGGCGCACAGTGCGTGACTGCAGACTTATTGGATTGGACCGGACAACCCCTTTAATTTTGACGCTTGATTTGGACCGGACAACCCCTTGAACTACTCAGCAGAAGTTGATTTAAGTCTCTGATAACACAATATGCAATTTTTTTGAAAACTGAAAAAGGTTCTGAAGGGATCATTTGTGCAATCGGTGTCGCTAACAGGCGACTTCACAAAGAGATTTTTGAGAAATTAAACCTAAATGTGGATTATTTGTTTTCCTCGCTGGACTGATTGCGTCTAGATCGTTGAGTCTCGTCAGTGGAGAGTGAGTGGGAATTGTAATTTGTCTTCAACTATTTGGATACGAGAGACGAATCAGCGAGGGAGGCTGGGACATGAAAAACCAGTGTGCGGACGGTACGCCGAGCTTGTTGGTCCCTATAAATATAAGGCTCTGACCTAAGCAATGGTATAGGCATATAATAGCATAGGTCGCCTACAAGCTCTAATAATACAGTAAAATATGTACTGTGCAGTTTACATTATACTACGGGGATGAATCTGCAAAGAATAGAATAGCTGAATACTATTCCATGACTGAAATAAACAGCTGAGAGCAGCATACTATAGGTGAAGAGACCCTGATTCCAACGATGTATCACTTAGATTACTGGGTTCAACAGTTGTGACACAATCAAGAGTTTTTAGATGTAGCATGTAACAGAGCTCAGAAAGCTGCCCGCACCCACACTACAGCTTTCTGAGGACATTGTCAATTAACAGGGAGCTGATTATCAGAGGAGGGGGCGTGGTCAGGAGAGATGTAGTCCAGGCAGTGATAATCTCCTGCCAATAAAAATTTATTGTATGGAAATAACAGCACAGCCTCACAAGTGACACAGCGCTGAAATCTGGGTCTCAGGCCCTTCCTCATGTTGCTCAGAAAAGGTTTCCATATATTTGTGTGATATTCATTGTACTAGCTGAAAAGGGGCGTTGCAGAAAGCGTGTAATGGCACATTGTCATTACTGTACACTGACAATGAGATAGATAGATAATTAGATAGAAAGATGATAGATAATAGATAGATAGATAATAGATAGATAGATAAATAGATAGATAAATAGATAGATGAATAGATAGATACAGTGGGGCAAAAAAGTATTTAGTCAGTCAGCAATAGTGCAAGTTACACCACTTAAAAAGATGAGAGGCGTCTGTAATTTACATCATAGGTAGACCTCAACTATGGGAGACAAACTGAGAAAAAAAAATCCAGAAAATCACGTTGTCTGTTTTTTTAACATTTTATTTGCATATTATGGTGGAAAATAAATATTTGGTCAGAAACAAAATTTCATCTCAATACTTTGTAATATATCCTTTGTTGGCAATGACAGAGGTCAAACGTTTTCTGTAAGTCTTCACAAGGTTGCCACACACTGTTGTTGGTATGTTGGCCCATTCCTCCCTGCAGATCTCCTCTAGAGCAGTGAAGTTTTTGGCTTTTCGCTTGGCAACACGGACTTTCAACTCCCTCCAAAGGTTTTCTATAGGGTTGAGATCTGGAGACTGGCTAGGCCACTCCAGGACCTTGAAATGCTTCTTACGAAGCCACTCCTTTGTTGCCCTGGCGGTGTGCTTTGGATCATTGTCATGTTGAATGACCCAGCCACGTTTCATCTTCAATGCCCTTGCTGATGGAAGGAGGTTTGCACTCAAAATCTCACGATACATGGCCCCATTCATTCTTTCATGTACCCGGATCAGTCGTCCTGGCCCCTTTGCAGTGAAACAGCCCCAAAGGATGATGTTTCCACCACCATGCTTTACAGTAGGTATGGTGTTTGATGGATGCAACTCAGTATTCTTTTTCCTCCAAACACGACAAGTTGTGTTTCTACCAAACAGTTCCAGTTTGGTTTCATCAGACCATAGGACATTCTCCCAAAACTCCTCTGGATCATCCAAATGCTCTCTAGCAAACTTCAGATGGGCCCGGACATGTACTGGCTTAAGCAGTGGGACACGTCTGGCACTGCAGGATCTGAGTCCATGGTGGCGTAGTGTGTTACTTATGGTAGGCCTTGTTACATTGGTCCCAGCTCTCTGCAGTTCATTCACTAGGTCCCCCCGCGTGGTTCTGGGATTTTTGCTCACCGTTCTTGTGATAATTCTGACCCCACGGGGTGGGATTTTGCGTGGAGCCCCAGATCGAGGGAGATTATCAGTGGTCTTGTATGTCTTCCATTTTCTAATTATTGCTCCCACTGTTGATTTCTTCAATCCAAGCTGGTTGGCTATTGCAGATTCAGTCTTCCCAGCCTGGTGCAGGGCTACAATTTTGTTTCTGGTGTCCTTTGACAGCTCTTTGGTCTGCACCATAGTGGAGTTTGGAGTCAGACTGTTTGAGGGTGTGCACAGGTGTCTTTTTATACTGATAACAAGTTTAAACAGGTGCCATTACTACAGGTAATGAGTGGAGGAAAGAGGAGACTCTTAAAGAAGAAGTTACAGGTCTGTGAGAGCCAGAAATCTTGATTGTTTGTTTCTGACCAAATACTTATTTTCCACCATAAAATGCAAAAAAAATGATAAAAAAACAGACAATGTGATTTTCTGGATTTTTTTTTTCTCAGTTTGTCTCCCATAGTTGAGGTCTACCTGTGATATAAATTACAGATGCCTCTCATCTTTTTAAGTGGTGGAACTTGCACTATTGCTGACTGACTAAATACTTTTTTGCCCCACTGTACTAGATGGTTAGACAGATAGATAATAGATAGATAAATAGATAGATGATATGGATAAATACATAGAGCGATAGATTAAGATAGATGATTCGATAGATACAACAGATATATAAATGATTCAGTCGATAGATAGATGGATAGATAATACATGGTTAGATAGATAGATACAGTAGATAGATAATAGCTAGATAGATAAAAGATAGATATAGATAGATAATAGACAAATAGATCGATAATAGATAGATGAGAGAAAGATAATAGAAAGATAGATAATAGATAAGTAGATAGATAATAGATAAGTAGATAGATCGATGATTGAAAAGATGTATAGATATAATTAACCATTTATTGTATGTCCTCCCCGTATTTGCGTGGGTTTCCTCTGCTGTGGAAATCCATGGCATTATATAAGCGAGTACTCGGTAACTACTTCTTTCTGGCTCTTGTCATGTTGTCACATTGGGTAATATACAAGATTGAGCAAAAATAAAAATGAAAAATAAAAAAAATAAGACAAAACAAAAGCAGAGAAGTAAGTTACCAGGGAACTGTCCGGGAAGTTTTGCTGCCTCTTTGGTATCTGTTTGCCTCATTCCTCCTTGGCACGACATGACATTTTGCAGCAATAATGGGCAGAATAGTTTTCATTTTTAATAACATATGAGGTGGGAACATGTACATAGCTGTCAACATCCCCAGCAAGGAAGCCTGTCAGGCTCCGTCTAATCGGAGGTGGGCAAAACCTCGGACAGTTGACAAAAGAAAGACTGTATTTTATTGCTGGTTACCTGTCACGTCCAATATGATTTAGCAGCGCGCATTTAGATATTTACTACCAATGTAAAGTAATTGTAGGCTCAGTGCTGACATCTCCCTCCTATTTTGCATAGTATCATCATGTATAATTTAAAACAATATTATAGAGTCAATGCATTACCTTCTGGAAGGAAAGGGAGGAAAAAAAGAAAGGCAAACTCAATTTGAATGTGGTATCTAATAAAGCCGGCGTCAAATTTCATGTATAAATTTAACATTACCTGCACCTTATACTGTATATCGGGGAAGAAAAGAGGCAGGATAAATCACAAAGTTATGTGTATCTGTTAAAGAAAATTGTGTGTTGTATTTTTTTTTTTTACAGCAGCAATCGAGATTTGTTTTTCAGCTTCAATTCATTTGTTTATTTTTTTTTTTATTTTGCAAGAAATGAATGCACTTTTATTTTGATCCAATTTCACTCCGGCAATGCCGTCCGCCTCTGTGTGTTATTGATTTCCACGCCTCTTGTCGTCTATATAGCGCCTGACTGAGGCACTGATAGAAAAATAAAGCTGCTTGACGATATGGCATAAGAAAATTAAGAAAAAGAATCAGGGTTCAAAAAAAACAAACAAAACAACCCCTCCACAAACTAATAAACACAATAAAAGCAAAAATAAGCAGAGCAATGCAGAACAAGCAGTCATGGCATGTAAAACAATCATGAATTATCATGTGGCAATTAGACTTGTCGGGGTTTGGATATACAAGGTGTGGAGACACAGCACTGTATCTTAATTAACCAGGCAATTATTTTTAGCAAGCCAAGAAGAATAAACTGTTATCTATATGTTGACTTTTGAATTTATGTGTTGGTCAAGAAAATAGACTTTCGTTTGTGTAAGCCTGTAATACTGACTTGTAAGTTGGCATTTACGATAACATATTATGCACTTATCCTTGATGACTAGTAATGTTTACTGATATGCTAATTTGACATTCAACAGGCCACGTAGTTTGTTAATTTTTAAAACAGAGGAGGAAAATCTATTAGTATTCACCATTTTTCCACTTATTAGTCATGCTGGATTGAAGGACACTTGTTAAACATAAAAAGGTGATATGCCTCTTGGAGAGATAGAGAGCCAGAGAGACATTCAGACATCAATAGGACCAGAAACAGCACAGCAGCCAAGACATCATGGATCGATCATGAGGAACACAGATTATTCTACTGGATGTCAGTTTAGGGGATTTTGCCATGGGTGAACTATGGATACATTTGTGAAACCCAGGTTGGGATCATCCGGTCACCTGGCCCCTATGGATATATTTGGAGAAAACCAGGATTGGGATCTGCCGGTCACCTTGCTCCATGGAGATGTTTGGAGAAGCCAGTTTGTGACCCTCCGGTCAACAGGCCGTGTACCTGAATGGACTGTTATTTTCCTACAATTTTCGTTACCTCCTCTCTGTGTACTTGCCACAAGTGGGGTAGTCGACTGGAAACTCTGAAGTAACAGCTGCTATCTCGCAAAGTCAGCAGAAGGGTGAGACTCTGTAATGTGCACTATTTTGGGGTATTTTGCTGGGACTATTCTACATGTTATCTGCCTATTTTGTGGTTCAATAAAGTATTGCCACATCGTTTTACAGTCACCCTGTGTTGTCTGAGTAGCGTTTGCCCACGTTAAAAAAAGAGCAGGCGCTGAGTAGGACGATCCCTGGTCCATGCAGTTTCGGCTAGCGGACTGGGGTGCCCAACCTCTATATCCACACAAGGTATCAAGTGAAGAGTCACATCTTGAGCTTGATGTGTGGGAAGCATAGCAAACAGGCAAAAGTGAAGACAAGAGCAAGTTTGACAAGTTTGCCAAATCGCGATGGTTAAAAGACTGGGTCAGGGGATGTCTAAAGAGGCAGGTCTTGTTGGGTGTTTCCGGTATACAGCAGCTAGTATCTACAAAAAGTGGTCAAACTGGTGAATAGGCATCAGCCATAGGATTTCAAGACTAAAGGCCCTAATATACATTAGACTAACATTGGGCAAAACTAACCCCTCCATTAAACTGATGCTTGGCTGGCAGTTTAGTGTATATGGAGGCCACCAACTTTCCCCACGAAATGATGATGTCGGGGGAGATAAGGATTCAGCATGTCCAACTTCATACTGTCTATTTCTTGTTCTCTAGAAAAATGCCCACGCCATAGATTTCTAGCAGCAGCTTTCTCGTACAGCACACAGGATCGCTCGGCAGAGCGAGCGCTCCTGTGTATTGGAGAGTCAGGTGAGATAGCTGTCAGCTGAACAATTGGCTGAACTATTGTTTGACCGATAGCTATCTACAGTGTATGGGGGGCTTTATTGGTGCGTGCAGTGAAAAAAGCCTAGTCAGATCCCACAAAAGAATGACCGTAGCATAATATTTTTGAAAAAGTTTCTATTGGTAATAAGACAAAGGTGTCAGAATGCAAATCACATCAGTCTTTTGTTTAAAAGGCTGAGTAGCCCCAAACTAGTCAAAGTGTCCATGCTGACCCTTGCTGAAAGTATCTACAATGAGCATGTATCAGAACTGAACTATGAAGCAATAGAAGGAGGAGGTTTGGCCTGATTTCATTTTACATAATGCTGATTGCCAGTTCTTGTGCACAACTTACATGGCGAAGAGATAATGCCAGGATAAACTACGGAAAGAAAGCATGTTCGAAGGAATAGAGTGATGCTCTAGGCAATGATTTGCTTTGAAACCTTAGGTCCTTGCATTTGTATGAATGCTCCTTTGACAAGTACGGTATTACCTACTTAAACATTGTTGAAGGACAAGTACTCCACTACATGGCAGTAAACTCTTTCATCAGGATGATAAGAACCATCACACATCAAAAATCTGGAATGGTTTAAGCAACATGGCGAAGAGTGCAAGGTGATGACTTGAAGTCCATGAAGGTCCAACCTTAGCATCTTCCAGCAATGGACACAAGGTGTCCTGTACGAACCCCGGACTTTACAGTTTGGGTTCGCTCATCTCTACATATTGTTTAGTGAAATTTGGTTGCCATCGTTCTCGGCAGCTCAATGAAATGTTCTCCGCAGAGCGACTCCTGTTTACACAGAATGATGCGTTACCGAGAATCATGATATTTTGCGTAAAATAAAAGATCATTTCATCCAACGTACGAGCCTTTTGCTTAATTGTCAGGTGATTGGCAGATTGTTTAGATTGCAAAATTATCAGGAAATCACAATAATCTTGCAGTATAAATGGATGTTAATTTGCAATATCAGACTATTCCTGGATACACTATGACTTTTGCCAACTTTGTTCTGCTGATGGGTGGGATTCGGATCCCCACTGAAGACATCAAGGCCAGACCGTAAAAATGATAAAAATTAGATATTAGCTGATTTTTCTGTCCAAAATGTGCAAAGCTCACAACTTACAACAAGGGTTCCATACTCTTGCGAGTACTTATTCTTAGATTTCAAAGAACACAAATTGGGATCAAGGTTACCTAAAAATTACAAAAAAAAAGTACTAATGTATCATTTTGGTCTACTTATTGATTCCCGTGTAGTCTGATTCTGCAGTCATGCACCCTTCTATCACATTTTGTTGGTGAGCACGATAAAGAGGGATATTATAATGGATGGTATATGCGCAGTGGTGTTAAAATTCTGGAAACGTTTTGAAAAGTTCATGTTTTGCAACCTTGCATGTGTATATGAAAAGTAATGTTTCACTAAAGGCAAAAATTTGAAATGAAAAGATAAATTTATTGCTAAATTAAAATAAACTCAAATATCTGCAGTACAAAAATAAAGAATTTACAAAACATGAACATTTCAAAAAGCGTTCACAATTCTGGTCACGGCTCTGTCTAAATATATTTATATCATGTGGTGACACACATCGTTTACGTATACAGTATATACGCCTGGAGCAAGATCGATAAAAGTCCATATATCTAGCAATGGGTTTTATGACGTCTGTGGCTGCTGGGTCAGCAAGCTGAGAGCCTCTAGTGTTTTGTGGGTTAATTATTTATATCGAGGATTCTACGGCGGAATGTCGGCAAAAGTAAACGCACAAAAGCAATATTGTAATCACTAAGTCAATGGTCGTATGTTGCTTTGGTGGAGGGTAGGGTGGGGAGGCACGTCTGTTAGTAAAGCAGAGCATAAAACAACCTCCTAAAATCACTATTCTGCCACAAACAGCACAATAAAAGCTTAGTAGTTGTAGCCTTCTATAGTAATGGCGAGCACCACTTAAAATGCCATTAAATATTAATCGTTTAGCTGCTGGGCAAATCGGTGCATTTGTTGTGAATGTGATGCTCTCATACTAAAGTAGTAAAAGCGCTGGTCTTTAAGTGATGGGCAGGATTTTAGTCCCTCTTTTTAGATTCTGATTGCAGCAGACACTCGGCTAATATTTGGTGTCGTAGCCTCATTGTTACATGTGGGGGAAGGTTAGAGGGATGGGACATTTTCCCTAGAAAAGCGGATACTCCTCCTATTACCCTGATAACCCTTTGTACATAATGCATCTTTTATGTTCTACTTTATTATACAGACAATTAAACATATTATTGATAGAGGGTTTATCACTATGAGATGCGATTTGCCATCACTTCCTCATCGATGCCGCCACCGATCCACAGAATGAAGTGCATTGCTAGTTTAGCACTTTTCCATCGTCACGTATTGGTCCAATACTGTCCCATTCACCTCTGCTGCAGTTCTCTGCACAGTATGCGGCCAAGAGTGAGAAATGGAATAAGGAACCCCTGTTTCTTCAAATTTCGGATGAGCAGGAGTCCCAGAAGTTGCAACCCAACCCAGGGCTGTGGAGTCGATAAGCCAAAACTCCGACTCCTACTCCTCAATTTCCATGACACAGACTGCAACTCCACATCCCTGCCCCTACCAATCACATAAGAAGGAAAAATCATTGCTGCAACTGGGGGCCCGACAGGTAAGGGGGCGCACATCAGCTGCAGCTTTTCTCACAGACACATTATTGGACCGCAATGGGCCCATATATTGTTCTTGGACAGGAACATTCTTTTGCCTGTGTCCTCCCATGGAAAAACAGAAAAACTCTTATTTTTTGGAGGAGAATGTCACTACTAGGTGGCACGTTAAATGTTAATATTGGGAGCCAAGTGCAAGAAGGTGCCATAGTTAAACTTAAAGGTGTGTTCCGGTTTCAACGGTAAAGTGTCCAAAAGTTTGATCTGTCAGAAATAACAAAATATTATTGCTCATCCATGGTGAGGAGCTGGTGACGTAATGCTGAAAAGCTTGTGACCGCTACACCTATCTCATCGGAGCCAAGTGCTTGGACTTACCAGTCACATGCTGTCATCATGGCACCACCAATGGAAAGCAGTGGAGTCGGTGATAAATCGTATAATTTCTCTAAAAAAGTTTTCACGTTTTAAAGTTTGAAAATGGAATACACCTATAAACATTGAAACTGCCATAAAAAGAAAAAATGCTGATGATATTTTGAATTACATATTACAGTTAACCCTGAAAATTGTATAAAGAAATCATTCTATGGCTCAAAAGATCGGCCATGAGACAACTGACTGCAGCAGAAGCCTCTCCCGTTTCCTGTCTGCAGTAGACCAATTGAATGCTAAGCCCTGCCTACTTTACTAAAGAGGGCGTGGCTTCAGCCTGCCAACAGCCAAAGATGGAACTGCTTAGCAGGAGAACAACCCACTGTATTCTCAGCAGGATTGTTTTGTAATCAGGCAAAAATGAATGGAGACAAACAAACAGCGAGGGCGACTATTTCTTATTTTATTTATACATTTATTTCTAGCTGTAGTGTACCTTTCACTAGGTAGTGACATGTTAGAGTGTTATGGATATCATTTGGAAAAGATAGTACATTTTTATAGGATGTGGCCCGACTTTTAAGACCCCGCTGGTCATGGGAATGATTAGATAGTAGCACTCCAACATATTTTTCAAGCACAACGAAGACATTTCACTTGGTTAGCACATGAGCATGCTCAGATAAGCCCTTATCCGAGCACGCTAGCTCATCACTAGTAGGCACCTACGAAATTGTTCCAAAAAACTGTTGCAATTACACGTTTATTTTGTTTTGTGTGTATTGGAACAATCCCCCCAAAAATCAGAAAAAAAGTCAAATTGGACATAATTCCTGTATGTGTATATGTATATATATATATATATATATATATATATACATATATATATACCTATATTATGTATCTCCAGGTGTTAGAATACAGGGGTATACCTGCTGAAAAAAATAAAATAGTTTAACATGAACCATACTGAAAACATGATGCAGTGAAATGATTATAATTGCTAATGTTTTCAGCTCGTTACTCGCATACCTATGAGGCCGCGCATCACACAAGTCAGGGACTTATTCGGGAACTCTTGCAGGGGCCAAAGAGTTGATACTGTGGAGATGCAAGATCAGACAGATGGTTTGGGCATGATGATAAACACAGAACCCCCTAGACACGCAGCCAAGAAGGGGAGTGTTGAGAATTGAATAAAGTGAGAAAATGAGATTGCAAGTTCTTATAAAAGTAGCGACAGAAGGAAATAAAGAAAGTGACACGGGCAGTGGGGGGCTTTGTCAAGACCGAGCGCAGAGACTAAGGGAGGAATATGACAAATTAGTACGCTGCACAATTAAAAAGCTGAATCAATTAATTAAATTACCGTATATACTCGAGTATAAGCCGAGATTTTCAGCCCAAATTTTTGGGCTGAAAGTGCCCCTCTCGGCTTATACTCGAGTCATGATTGGCGGTGGGGTCGGCGGGTGAGGGGGAGAGAGGACTGTCAAATACTCACCTAGTCCCAGCGCTCCTGTCGCTCCCCCTGCCTGTCCCACGGTCTTCGGTGCCGCAGCTCTTCCCCTGTTCAGCGGTCACGTGGGACCACTCATTAAAGTTATGAATATGGACTCCACTCCCATAGGGGTGGAGCCGCATATTCATTCCTCTAATGAGCGGTAACGGTGACCGCTGACAGAGGAAGAGGCTGCGGCACCCGGAGACCAGCTGTCCGGGATAAGGAGCCAGGGACGCCGGGAGCAGGTAAGTATGTCATAGTTACCTGTCCACGTTCCACCCGCCGGGCACCGCTCCGTTTTCCGCGTCCTCTTGCTCTGACTGTTCAGGTCAGAGGGCGCGATGACGTACTAGTGTGCGCACCGCCCTCTGCCTGAACAGTCAGTGTGGAGAAACGCCGAGACGGGACGCTGAGGAGCTGCAAGCAAGAGAGGTGAGTATGTCATTTTTTTTTTTATTGCAGCAGCAGCAGTATTCTATATTGCACAGATTTATATGGAGCATCTATGGGGCAAAACTGAACAGTGCAGAGCATTATATATGGCACAGCTTTATGTGTAGCATCTATGGGGCAATAATGAACGGTGCAGAGCATTATATATGGCACAGCTTTATGTGGAGCATCTATGGGGCCATACTGAACAGTGCAGAGCATTATATATGGCACAGCTTTATGTGGAGCATCTATGGGGCAATAATGAACGGTGCAGAGCATTATATATGGCACAGCTTTATGTGGAGCATCTATGGGGCCATAATGAACGGTGCAGAGCATATTATATATGGCACAGCTTTATGTGGAGCATCTATGGGGCAATAATGAACGGTATGGAGCATCTATTTTTATTTTTGAAATTTACCAGTAGCTGCTGCATTTTCCACCCTAGGCTTATACTCGAGTCAATAAGTTTTCCCAGTTTTTTGTGGCAAAATTAGGGGGTCGGCTTATACTCGGGTCGGCTTATACTCGAGTATATACGGTATATATAAAAAATGCAAAAACAGCAATATAACCTGAGTGTAACACTCACATTTAGTGTCTGCACATTCTGCATATCTCCAATAGTATGTGTCACTCTCGGTTCAACATACCAGGTAACATATAAATCTAAAAAGTGGCAAACATGGCAAGAAAAGCAGCGTTTTCATCCGTTTTTCTCATTGTTTCAGACAGTGTTAGAGGCACCTGGCACCTTACAAAAATCAGGCCTGCACTGTTATGTGCCCCATTTCTCCCAATGAATGCCAGTTCATAAAGCCAATGATGAAAGTTAGTAATTGTGTCGCACAGAGTGACATTGGGGTACTTACATTGTATTTTGATTTATACATTTGCCCTACTGTGCATTGATGATAGATGGTTGTTGGTTTTGCACAGGACTGCATGTAAATTAAGTGTCTCATATCCAGGAGGTTGCAAACATACCGCAATACAACCTGTGCGAGGAGGCTCCTTGGACAAAAGAGGCATTGCAGTCTTAAGAAAATAAAGTCTATTGCTCCCTTGTTATAATTTTCAACATATTCAGCTAATGATTGCCATAACTCATAATTATTGATTAAAACATAGAGTAGAGACTTTGGGGAGCAATAAGAGCCGCGCCAGGTAGGCTGTTCTGGCACAGGAGCCCTCTGATGTCTGACTTGTCCTACTTAGGATGGACATGGCCAGACACAAATTCCAAGATACATAATAAGCTGCTGTTTTTCTACAGGGTTAAATGGTAAGTATCTTAACCTGAAATATGATTTCTAAACTGGCAATAGTCTAAAGTAGCAAAAAGGAGTCATGTTTTCCAAGCCCCTACCACTCCTGTGCAGACTTTTTACGGGTCCACATGCCAACTTGCTCCATCTATGATGTCTCATGGCCAATCACCGGCTGTAGCGGTTTCCTCACCATTGTCGGGACATCACCGCAACAGCCATTGGACATCACCATACTTTTACTGAAACCGGTAAACAGAGACAGAAGGAAGAGCAGTGAAAGAGTTGACACTGGAGAGGAAGAGGATTGGTAAGGCGAGTATGATGCTGCATGTATATGCAACTGATGTTCTCGCACCTGGAAACCAGAGCGACCTTGAGTGGTCTTTGAACTGTGTGATGTAGAATCACTTCATTTTGCAGGCCCACAGTGGGGTCATCATCAAAGCCATGAGGGTGATTGTGGTTCTCCTGGTGAAGTAGCTGTTTCCGTAGAAAACCAAGTCCTTCTGAAACCAAGAGTTCAAGAACCTTAGTTTTTTTGCCAAGAGCACATACGTCCTATACGTGAAAACCCAGCCTTATTCTATTTTGTATTTTAGGCTATTGGATGCGGTTTATAAAAAAAAAAAATGTTATGAGGTTGGGCACCTCATGAATTTGCATTCCTTAAAAAAAAAATCAAGACAGGAGAACTATAGCCAAACCATCACAGTGGCTGAGATCAAATTACTATGATACAACATCTTTAGAGGCCACACGAGCAGGATAGATTTTGAAAAGTTAAAATATCATGATTTGTTTCTTTTCTTAATGTGGGATACATTTTTTTACTTTTTCTTTTTTTTGTGGGGGGGGGGGGGGGGGTTACAAAATTGAAACACCCCAACTGCACTCTTTTTCATCCAAAGCTCTTACGGCACTATACACATTTAAGTAATGTCAGATACCAACAGGTTCGGCTGCCGTCCAACATGTATAGGGACACCAGCCGACTGATGGTTAGGAGAGATGTAGATATAACAGACTGCAAAGTACTTCCTACGAGGAACGGTTAATCCTTATTCTCATTTGCACCTGCAAACACAAGAAGCAATGTAATGAAACTGAAAGAGAGAAGATGCAGATTAGATATTAGAAGAAACTTTTTGACAGTGAGGGTGATCAATGAGTGGAACAGGCTGCCACGAGAGGTGGTGAGGTCTCCTTCAATGGAAGTCTTCAACAGAGGCTGGACAGACATCTGTCTGAGATGGTTTAGTGACTCCTGCATTGAGCAGGAGGTTGGACCTGATGACCCAGGAGGTCCCTTCCAACTCTAACATTCTATGATATGACATGTCAAATTTCAGACAGCCAATCGCATTGTTATTCTTAAGATAAGCCGTCGACAAACATGTAAGTGGGTGGGTTTCTAATAGATAAAACAGGAGGGCTCAGCTGAGCAAGCATTCTTGTGTAAGCATTGTTCGGCCGACGTACATCTAAAGTGTATGGCTGGCCGTTTGTCATGTGTTCCATGAAGATGGAAGAAAGCTACGTACTATGTGGCCATCAGATAGTTTTTTCTTTTTAATTGCATAGTTTGGTTTCAATCATAAAAACATTGTGATCGAAACTTCTTAAAACTGGCCGTGCTGGATGCAAACAGAGAAGCGATGGCAAATTAGGAATGATAGAAGGGTCTCCTGAAAAGGTCATATCATATTTACAGAGGATCACATAAAATATATATACAAATGAATCTCTGTAGCCATCAACTCCATTCTAAAGGTAGAATCCTTTCCACAAATGTGTATTATTTTTCATCTGACCTCCACAGGGTTTTAGGTGAATTTGTGTTGCAGTTCCATTAACTTGTGTTCTCGCTCATTAATAAATAATCCTACCACTTAAGAGGCTTTCTTGTAAATTGGTTTGTACTGTTCCATATAAATAATACAAAGTTCTCTGTTATCAACCACGGTAGATGTTTCTTTACCTATGTATGGCATGTGACATGAGACTATGTTTCGATTTCAGCTATGAAAATGCAGATAAAGAAAATTCCCGGCTTCGATACCGAGGCCATGTTATATAGTCAGGAGTTCTCCGCCGACCAAGTCATATCAGGATGTAACATATGATCCTTGACCTTAAAAATGTTCCCCGTGACAGGCATTTAGCAAGCGAGCTGAGGCCGAAGGAAAGCTTTTAATGGCCTAAGAGAAACCTTACAGGCTTTCATCTTTGCTAATTGCTACAAAGCAAGGTGATAAATTAGGAAGACGAAAGGGAAATTCGCAGAGTCTGTGGATACATATGGCGGGGAAGAAAAAAAAAAGAAAAAGTCATTTCGGGTATAGTGAAGTCGCACTAAATATGAAATATTTCTATGGGATGACCCACGATTAACATTAATTCTTAATGCAGTGCCAGAAAATTCCATCTTTCTTTCGTTTTGCTTGCACTGTTCGTCAACGTACAGACGACCGAATTTTCAGTCCGTCGAAAAAACAGATCTCAAATGGACAGTATTGGAAGTAATGTTATACAATTGGGCCGATCAGATTACCAATATTTGACACAGATTAAATGTTCACTAGTCTCCCGTATTTCGGATGAGCCTTGTGCAGATTACCGGATTTTTACTGATACATTGACAGTATTAGCATGGAAACTGTATTTGGTCTTGTACGTTTGTATAAAAATAAACACACGGATGACAATAGAGATGAAAAATTACCCGTTTTTTTCCGGATGAAGATAGTACGATTTTTTTAATATGAGCGTGAGAACTTTGCCTCCTTGATTGCGTTTAGGTGACTGCTGTCCATGAAAGCTACAATATGCACAAGAACATTCCTTCATACAAATTATTGTTTTGGAGCTGAAAATTGGTCTGATCGGGTCACTGCATCATCCTAAACAGGGTGGACCCGTCTAGTAAAATTGTGCCAAAAAGTGCCATCTTGTATCCCAAAAACGTGGAAATCATTATCTCTCATCTTAACTTCAATGTATCCAGAAAAATCGAATGCTATACAGTTGATCCAGATTGGAACCATGTTTTTGCAGTCACAGATTTACAGATTTGAATAATCCGAAATACAGAAGAGAATAATAGATGCTGCATATTCTTCATGTAAACGTTTGGTCCATGTAAGAAAAATCATCTGAACAGTGAGAGGGCAGTTTTTTCCATGGATAGCACTCCGACCGAAAATACGGTTGTGTAAACGTAGCCTAAGGGGTACATTTTTTTTTACAGTAATAACTATAACACATATTTCACATGTCCATGAAATACGGAGCATGCTTAGATTGCAATGTTCAGCTCAAAAGCCTTCTGATCGGAGCTAACTGCCACAGAAGCATATACAACCCCTGGCAAAAATTATGGAATCACCGGCCTTGGAGGATGTTCATTCAGTTGTTTAATTTTGTAGAAAAAAAGCAGATCACAGATATGGCACAAAACTAAAGTAATTTCAAACGGCAACTTTCTCGCTTTAAGAAACAGTAAAACAAAACAAGAACAACAACAAAAAAATGCCATTTTCCCCCATGCTTGATGAAAAAAGTAACCATTACTGACTACCACATTTTTTGTTCTTGTTTGTTTTACTGCTTCTTAAAGCTAGAAAGTTGCCATTTGAAATGACTTTAGTTTTGTGCCATGTCTGTGATCTGCTTTTTTTCTACAAAATTAAACAACTGAATGAACATTCTCCAAGGCCAGTGATTCCATAATTTTTGCCAGGGGTTGTATTATCTCAGAAAGGTCATGGAAAAATGGCCTTCATGGTGTGGTCTCAAGTTTAAAAGTTATTCCCTATCCGCCGGATAGGGAATAACTTTTCGATCACTCAGGGTCCGGCCGCTGTGGCTCCTCCATACACAAGCCACTGCTGATTGGAACCTAGGTCGATCATGTGCACTGTCGTCTCTTCAGAACATCGGTTCTTGGGGTCGGTAGGGGTCACGGCGGTCAGACCTCCAGTGATGAGAAAATTCCATATCCACTACATAACTTTTAAAACTTGAACTTGTGAACACCCCTAAGGAAACAGTCAGTAAGATCAACCGCACACAAACTGCACATATGGGCATGTAGGTCTTTGAAACCCAGAACCTTTAGATATTCTATCTGTTGCTACATTCTTGAGAAATCGGCATTTTGTTCCACATGCAAATGATAACAGAGCACTTCCCAAGACCCTGCCTCCTGATGTTGTTTCCCCATTGAGCAGCTTGATCGATAGCTCATTGTCTTTCTGATGATTCACAAGCTGAGAATGTAAATATTCATAGCGCAGTTCATCTATCTACAGCATGTGGGTGACACATTTTTTTTTATATCTAATTCGCTTCACCATTACTGAGATTTTCTATTCTCAAATCTAGATGGAAGATCCACAGCAAAGCAGGAACATGTGCACAAGCCCTAAAGATGCCAAGAATACTCACCACCTACACATGAAAGCTTCACTGAGCCAGACGCTTATGAGTTGGGAGGAGAAGAGTAAGTCACTGCCCGAATCATTGGCAGTGGCCTATTTGCTCATCAAATAAATTCAAACTGCTCCATCCTAATCTCCCCCGACATCATCTGTTAAGAGAGAATCAGCCCCCATAGACATTAAATGGTCGACCAACCAAAATCATTTATTTAATTCATGTGGGGGGGTGAAAAAAGTTTTTCAGCCATGGTGGAATATTTGACCAGTTCCAGCTGTTGTCACATGAAAGCAATTTCATGATTTGACTAGGTTTTCATCGATCTATTATGGAGTGTCAAGATGGAAGGCTCAAACATGGGACTTCTACTTAACACAAAGAAGACAAAGATATTGACTACTGCCAGGTACGACCGGGACACATTTGAGATGGACAGCGAAGAATTGGAAGTTGTAAAGGACTTCAATCTATTCCAACAGATGATAACTCAAGATGCAGCGACGCCAACGGAAGTCATTAGGAGAATAGCTATGGGCAAATCAACAATGAAGTCACTGGACGTCTTAAATTTGAGTTGAAATTCACGGAGGACGAAGATCCTGTTCAAACATAGGTTGGTCTTTTCTGTGGTAACATGCGAAACCTTGACGATGAAGAAAAATGACAGAAGAATCGACACATTCTAAATGTGGTGCTGGAGAAGGATGTTATCAATACCATAGATGGCAAGAAGAAAAAAGCAAATAAATTTAGGAACAAATCAAGCCACACGTCACTTGAACCAAGGATCCCCAAGCTACAACTTTCCCACTTTGGACACATCATACTAAGAAAGCAATGACTAGAGAAGAACATCATGGTCGGAAGAATAGAAGGAACAAAGCGAAGAGGAAGACCGGCAACCTGATGTCTTGATACTCTCATAGAAGACGCTGGTGGACCTTGTACAAGAATGATCTTCACCCATCAAGCTGCCATTGGCGCAAGATCGAGCCAAAGGCTTTTAAATAAATTACATAAGATTCTTATCTGCTATTCTCAATAGAACAATAAGAAAAGCAGATGAAAATCTATATGTCATGTGACCGCACATACAAAAATTGCATACTTGCCATCACACTACAACTGCTGGAACCGGCAATGAAGGCCAAAAATGTCATCATGGCTGGGCAACCACTTTAAGAATTAAAATAAACACAAATAGACCCTTTATGGATTAGTGAAGGTATATTAACAAGCCCTATGAGACAATTTTCTGTAGCTCTTCTGGACATCTACATTTTATGCACAAGATTTTCATTGTAGGTTTTAATAAAGCGAAAACAGATCTGCTACTTTCTTTTTTTTCCTGAGCACTAAAAAGTCAAAACAATGAGCAAAATTTGCTTTTAATTGTGGTTTATTTTTGCATTTCCTATTCACAGACACAAGGTACGGCGGCACCACCTCATCTGCTTTAATAAGCACACATAAAAGCGTCTATGAAAGAAAATGTTTAGGGAGTTTTTGCTACTCAGGAGGAATAACCTCTTATTAAAAACACATTTTTAATCTCTATTTAAATTGCTAACTATGAGTCCTTGGTGAACATAACGGGGCCCTTCAACCAGAGCTTTCTACCGCCTTTTGAGCGCTTGCAAGAAACTGTCAGCACCATCGGAAAATGTAGGATCTTTTCACCCAACTAACTGTGCTAGACAACAATTAAAACTGGAACAGATAATTCTCAAAGGGTACAGTTCTGAGATAAAAAAAACAAACAAACAAACAAAAAAAAACCAAAAATGTTTTATCAGAAAGAATTCCCGGTGGGCCGCTCATGTTTGTTTTCCGCTCTGCATACTTATTTGTTTGTTTATTAAAATGAACTGTGCGGGTTAAATTCCAATTAGGACCATAATCACCATAGGCTCTAACGAGTCCTGGGAAAGCAGATAAGAACAAAGTGTATATATGACTGTGAGAATACACATGCAAATCTTTCTCGGAATGTAAATTACATTGCAATCCCCGTGTAGTCCTGACCTGGCCTTTAAATGGATTTCTAGTCCCTCCTGGTGGGTACTAAGTGTTTTTATCTGAATTTTTGACCATACACAATGATTAAATATGATTATTACTAGCTGAGGCTCCACACCAACCATTCAGTAAGAAATTTACACCCCTGGCCCTGTCACTACTGTGATTCACAAGCGATAACGGGTTTCTACACCCACTGAGCATGACAATATTAAGACGTAGAGCACAAAATCAAGGCTATAGTAGGTAAATCAATTTTTATTATTTCATGTTTAATATTTTTTTATTTTAACTTACTTAATACAGTAATATGTGCACAAATGGAAAATTAAAGTTAAACTCCAGTCACTATATCTTATATTATTGAAACCCAATTGGTTAACTGGTCTTAAAAATAGTTTTTTTTAATTTTGAACATCACAACTGAATAATTATTTTCTGCTATTTTTTATTTTTTTATTGTGGGAGAAGCTTAGAAGCCAAATGATACATTTCTAAAGTATAAGCCATAGAGGTCTAATAGTTGCATGGACCACCCTCTAGGCCCTAACTCTACCTCCAGAGTTGACGGCATGCCATTCACATCTCACCTAATGAAGCAGCTGTTGGCCACTGCCTCAAATTTGGAAGGGTAGACGCACATCAGTCTTTATTTCAATGGCAGGGATGGAAACACTGTAATTTACTTTTCCGTCCGTACTAAATTAAGTTTTATGCAGTTAAAGAAAACACCCCAAAATGACTTTCCTGTGAAATAACTGGTATAACGGGGTTATTCCCATGAAAGAAGTTAAAGGGGCATATAATATTGATAATCTATCTCTAGGATAAATCATCTAGATCAGACAGGTGGATGTCTGCCATTCCACACTCCCACCGATCAGCGGCTCTTAGCTCTGTTTCTAGATGGATGAAAACATTGAGCAAAAGGTGTACACCATAGCTCCATAAAAAGTGTAGCAGCAACTTCCGAAAACTGCAAGTCAGCTCCTATTTAAGAGATTAAGAACTAATAACAGTTGATCTGAGAAAACCAACTGATCTGATATTGATGAGCTATCCTGACGACATCAATATAAGATGCCTCGACAACCGCTTTAAAGGAAAATGGTCATGAGATCCATGGTTTGAGAACTATGAGTCAAACACTGCCTGAATGGTTGCCACTAGTTATGGTTTACTCCGATATGCTGCAAAGTTTCACTTTAAACATGCCATGAAAAGCTGGCCAGTAACTGTGTCAACGTTGACAAGACCGAGAAAGGTGCCCATCCTGCTTTTCCTCGCTCTGCTTCCCTACCTACATAAATAGAGAGCCATCATTCAACTGAAGAAGGGCGGTTAGAAGCCTCCAGGGACTGACTTGCCCTCTGCATAGATCCCAGCTGGCATTTCTTCGCTCTGCTCCCCTACTTATACATAGAAAGAGACCCGTCATTCAACTGGAGCAGGGCGGGTAGAAGCCTCCAGGCACTGACTTGCCCTAGGCATATATCCCAGCTGGAAGAAACCTCCAGGAGCTGAATAGACCGGCACAGACCCATCATTCAACTAGAGCAGGGTGTGGAGAAGCCCCCAGGGACTGACTAGTCCCCGGCATAGATCTTGGACAACTTTTCCTCTCCCCGTTCCTCTATTACATACATAGAAAGAGACCCATCATTTACCTACAACAGGGCAGGGAGAAGCCCCCAAGGACTGACTAGACCTTGGCATAGATCTCGGCCATTTTTACCTTTCCCCGTTCCCCTATTGCATACAAAGAAAGAGGCCAGTCATTTAAATGGAGCAGCGTGGGGTGAAATCTCTAGGGACTGAATAGTTCTCGGCACAGATCCCAGATGGGTTTTCAGAGTATGTTTACTTTGAAAAGTCCAAGTGTTTGGAAGTAAAAATAAATACAACTGCTATCACGGAGTGAGCCACCGATTCATGTGGCTCGAGGTTTGGGCAGTGGAGGTCTTGGAGACAGATAAATGCATATACACATGGGGTGAACAAGGGTCTTCAGAATTAATTTGTTGTTTAATAGCTCTCTATGGACTTGAATGGATAATCAACCTTAACAGCATTCAAGCTCTGCCAGGAGGCTGCTGACGGTCATCACCTTGCCAAGATGTCAGGGAATACCAGTTTTCTTTTTCAGTGGGAATGGTGGTGTGGACATGCCAAATGTCGAAAACCTCTTCTATAACATTTCACTTTAATGGGGTATAGCCCCTTATACTATACACTGGTAGCACCATAAGGAGTTTGCCGGACAAGGTTGTACATGTGTTTGTCATTTGTATACTATTACCTGGCATCTGTACATCTGTCCGCTTACAGGATAGAAGATGTAGAGAAATGTGCGCTCTTTGTCATTTGCCATCATCTGTTAGTCAGTCTCCTGAATGCTTCTATTATGAGCTCGGAAATAGGTTCCTCTAGTGTTCTTCAACAGCCTGACAATAGGACTTCCTAGTCTTTACGAAACCTCTCAAATATGAAAAACAGTATTTCCAGCTTAACGAGTTCTGGAAACTTGTACAATAGTACTTTTACGTAAAATAACATTTCACATTTAGCTTTCCCTTAGACTGCACCTGCCCCCCGAAAATACAGTTACATATTTTCCTGATTTAATAAAAACTACTCAAAACGTTTTTTTTTGTGTGTCATCGCCTTACAGTCCTTCTACCATTTGGCTTTGCAAATTGCATTTACTTTTTATATCTTCGCTTTGTATCCTAGATCACTGGTATAGTATGCAAATGAACTGGGGAAATAGATACAGCACGCGCCCTTATTAACTAGAAAAGGATGGGCTTTGAGAAAAAGCATCAGATAGGCTATAAAAAAATTCAGTCTTAATTTTAAAATGGAACCCTTATTGAGGAGAAGGATCTCGGAAGGATTTCTGAATGTCCAATACACCAATATTACTAAGGCGTACGTTAGACGTTAAATAAAACATACTCATAAACCCATGGTGATTAGATTTATTTTTAGAGATTTCCAAGAGTTCAATTTGACAATCTCAAAATATGTCATTAGGAATTGCTCAGTTTACAATGTTTTCTGCGTTAGATTCATTCAAGCCATCATCGATAAAGAAGTGGGACAGCACAGCGCAGATGCCTTTATACACCTGTGCTGAAGAACATTGTAGAATAATATGGAAAAGAAAAGTTGATCGTGGGCCAAACTAAACCCCATTCTCCACTTGGTGCACAATTGAGCACACCTGAAGCCATCTTTCTGAAGCAGAGACACAAATGTAAAAGACAATAACGCTTAGAAGATTTGAAGAAGCAATATAGATAGATAACGAGGATGAGAATGAAAACAAAAACAATTTCGGGAAAATCACTTCTCACATGGCCACAAAGCATTGCAATAAACTCACTGCGATAAACAATAATCAATAAATCAATTCTAAAATCAAGTAAAATAAACTGTGTAATATTTTATTAGAAAAATATGCCTCTTTTCCTATTTAAGCAGCCACTCCCTTCTGCATTAATTTTGCTCTCTAACACTATTATTAAAATCCATACATAGAAATTCATACACTGATGGCGAGGGATGGAGAAGAAGAGGAAACAGCAGCTGGGGAGTGCTAAATACTTCTGGTAAGTGGTAAGAAGAACACAGAGCTGGATTCCCATGCACACTGCTCAGTACTTGCCCTCCATACTGCAATGAGATACAATAGAGATAATCCTCATCCCCTACTTGCACAGTATATGATAGACATCATAGCAGCTAGTCTCCAACCGTTAGCTCAGGGACAACTTGAAATTAAACATAGATCTTACAGAAACCATTAAGTCGTATAATTGCTAGGAATAGTGTTATTCATGATGTATACACAGATGACAGCTTATTGTGAAACTGCATCTGAAAGTTTATTAAAACTAAACCAAAAGTACGGTAATAATATTCAGGTCCTTCACAGTGGCACATTGGCTGAGTAGGTATTTGGTATGGGTAACGCCGAGTGTGTCAGAGTCAGACCAATCTTTGCCAGGTTAGAGTTCTGATCTGATCACAAAGAAAAGTTAATTGCGCACAAATTGATGAAAAAGTTAAAAGTGAATCTGTTAGCAATACCATTCTTCCATTATTAAGAAATCAGCATTTCAAGTGATATGCAAAGGAGGCTGAAGAGCTATTAGTAGATCTGAAGCCTCTGTCACTCCAGCTCTATTCCACACCCAGCGTCGCCTCCTCCTGCTTATCTGAAGGCTCCTTTGCCTGTTACACAGCATTGAGGCTGTCAGTCAAGCAGGAGGACACTGTGCTGGTCAGGCAATAGAGCTGGAGTGGCAGAAGCTTCAGATTTACCATAGTCATTTGCATATCAATTCAAACGCTCATTTCTCAATAATGGAGGAATGGACTGGCCATGTAAAGGCATTCCGGGACTTGTCTTTGAAAGAGCTATATGCACTTATTAATTGTTTGGTAGGGTGAAACCCTGCTGACAGATTCCCTTTAATAGAGATTAGAAATATGTCAGCGCACACTGTGCTTTATAGCTTCCTTCGGATGAGGCTTGGAAGACACAGACGGGTCAGAGAGCCCATGTGGACCACTGTGTATGGAGGAATGTGGCCTGGGCTGATTAATTACTTTATCAATCACGTCACGTGGATAGAGATATATGTGCACTGCTTACATATGGAAAAAATGGCACCAAGATGCACTGTAATAAGAAGGTAAGTTGTCAGGGCTGGTGTGATGCTCTAGGCAATGTCATGCTGGGAAACCTAGGCTCATGGGATTCATGTACTGTACATGTTACGATGATATGTTCTGCTATACCTAAACATTGTTGCAAAGAAAGTCCACGCTTTCATGGTGACAAAGATTCTCCCTAATGGCAAGGTGCTCTTTTCAACAGGACAGTGAGCCCAGCCCTACTGCAAAAGTAGTTCAGGATTTGTTTTAGGGACATGACAAATTGCTCACGATGTTAAAATCTAAAATTTGAAGGACAAGTTAACATCTCAAACATTCTTGGGATGTTCTAGGAAAACCAGCCGGAACCATGTAGGTGCTCCTGCTGATAACGTTTGGTGTCAAATAAAATAAATAACTTTCAGAAGATATGTGCAGTCATTGCCTCAACAAGTCAGAACAATTTTGGTGGCATGAGAGGAACCTTAACAGGAACTTTTTAGATACAAAAGTAAAATTGTTGGGTGTGGGTGTACAAAATGGGTCCAGGATCGGAGTCTGCTCCCTTCACAGGGTAGGAGGGTTTTTGGGGGTGGGTTATACTCTAACAGCTATGACCAGGGCTAGCTCTGAGCGCACTTTAACTATTGTGAGGCAGTGAGGGGAATCATATACGAGGGTCATTATGTGTCCCCCAGGATTCATAGAAACTACTGAACCTGCTGGAGAACTTTGTAATTACATCGACAACTGTGGTTACAATGCAAAGTAAAAGAGAGTGTGGACTTGGTCAAGCTATTTAACCAAGTCAGATTTACAAAAACCTGACATGCGCTTTTATTTTTGGAAAGATCTGTAGGAAGGAAGTGGGATGGATTTCTCCCTCCACTGCATGTCTTGGGAGTGGCCCTTGTCCACAATTCCCATTTAAACTTTCAGTTAAGGTTTGGATGTGTCAGTATATAGTTTGCAAGCATCAGAGCAGGAGCTCTGTGTATGTCTGCCCTGTGTGAGACTGAACATAGACCACCGCCAAAGAGAGCAAAGCCATTACGCCCCAATGATTTACGTGGTGGTGCAGTCACCCACGGCATTGGATTGAGACAGACTGGTATGGACAATGTGGGTGTGGAATGGAGGATAACGTTTGAGGGTATTTTACTAAGTTGCCAAAATAAAGACATTTGAGTTGAACTATCTTGGGTCACTGCCTCATAACAATACTGTCGGGAAAGCCACTTAATTACACTACTTAAATGCAGGTGTCAATTGCTGATACTGGCATTTAAATAGTTGCGATCTGTGCTACATCTAAAATATAAGTGCAAGCTAATAAGATGGAAAGTTCAAACTTGGGACTGCAACTCAATAGAAACAAGACAAAGATGATATTGACTAATGCCAGGTACGACCAGGACACATTTGAGACAGAAGGTGACGTACTGGAATTTGTAAAGGACTTCAACCTACTCGGATCTATGATCACTCAAGATGCAGCAATGACACCGCAAGTCCATAGGAGAATAGCTATGGGCAAATCAACAATAAAGTGACTGGACAAGGTCTTCAAATCGAGGAACATTTCACTGGCAATGAAGACAAGGCTCCTACATAGTCTGGTGCTTTCTTTACACTGTGTGCAGAATTATTAGGCAAGTTGTATTTTAGAGGATTATTTTTATTATTCATCAACAACTATGTTCACAATCAACCCAAAAGACTCAAATATCAAAGATTAACCCCTTCATGACCAGGGGATTTTTCGTTTTTCCGTGTTCGTTTTTCGCTCCCCTCCTTCCCAGAGCCATAACTTTTTTATTTTTCCGTCAATTTGGCCATGTGAGGGCTTATTTTTTGCGGGACGAGTTGTACTTTTGAACGACATCATTGGTTTTAGCATGTCGTGTACTAGAAAACGGGAAAAAAATTCCAAGTGCGGTGAAATTGCAAAAAAAGTGCAATCCCACATTGGTTTTTTGTTTGGCTTTTTTGCTAGGTTCACTAAATGCTAAAAATGACCTGCCATTATGATTCTCCAGGTCATTACGAGTTCATAGACACCAAACATGACTAGGTTATTTTTTATCTAAGTGGTGAAAAAAAATTCCAAACTTTGCTAAAAAAAAAAAAAAAAAAAAAATTGCGCCATTTTCCGATACTCGTAGCGTCTCCATTTTTCGTGATCTGGGGTCGGTTGAGGGCTTATTTTTTGCGTGCCGAGATGACGTTTTTAATGATAGCATTTCGGTGCAGATACGTTCTTTTGATCGCCCGTTATTGCATTTTAATGCAATGTCGCGGCGACCAAAAAAACGTAATTCTGGCGTTTCGAGTTTTTTTCCCGCTACGCTGTTTAGCGATCAGGTTAATACTTTTTTTTATTTGATAGATCGGGCAATTCTGAGCGCGGCGATACCAAATATGCGTAGATTTGATTTTTTTTTTATTGATTTATTTTGATTGGGGCGAAAGGGGGGTGATTTAAACTTTTATGTTTTTTTTATTTTTTTCACATTTTTTTAAACTTTTTTTTTTAACTTTTGCCATGCTTCAATAGCCTCCATGAGAGGCTAGAAGCAGGCACAAGCCGATCGGCTCTGCTACATAGCAGCGATCTGCTGATCGCTGCTATGTAGCAGAATTGCACGTGTGCTGTGAGCGCCGACCACAGGGTGGCGCTCACAGCGACGGGCAATCAGTAACCATAGAGGTCTCAAGGACCTCTATGGCTACAATGGAGACGCATCGCCGACCCCCGGACATGTGACGGGGGTCGGCGATGACGTCATTTCCGGCCGCCCGGCCGGAAGCGGTAGTTAAATGCCGCTGTCTGCGTTTGACAGCGGCATTTAACTAGTTAATAGGTGCGGGCAGATCGCGATTCTGCCCGCGCCTATTACGGGCACATGTCAGCTGTTCAAAACAGCTGACATGTCCCGGCTTTGGTGCGGGCTCACCGCGGAGCCCTGCATCAAAGCAGGGGAGCCGGCATCGGACGGTATAGTACGTCCGATGCCGGTAAGGGGTTAATGTTTTTGGAAGTTGGAGTGGGTTTTTTTAGATTTGGCTATCTTAGGAGGATATCTGTTTGTGCAGGTAACTATTACTGTGCAGAATTATCAGGCAACTGAATAAAAACCAAATATATTCCCATCTCCCTTGTCTATTTTCACCAGATAAACCAATATAACTGCACAAAATTTAGAAATAAACATTTCTGACATGCAAAAACAAAACCCCCCAAAATTAGTGACCAATATAGCCACCTTTCTTTATGATGACACTCAACAGCCTCCATCCATAGATTCTGTCAGTTGCTTGATCTGCTTACGATTACCATTGTGTGCAGCAGCCACCACAGCCTCCAGACACTGTTCCGAGAGGTGGACTGTTTTCCCTCCCTGTAGATCTCACATTTTATTAGAGACCACAGGTTCTCTATGGGGTTCAGATCAGGTGAACAAGGGGGCTATGTCATTATTTTTTCTTCTTTGAGACCTTGACTGGCCAGCCACGCTGTGGAGTAGTTGGAGGCATGTGATGGAGCATCGTCCTGCATGAAAATCATGGCTTTCTTGAACGATACCAACTTCTTCCTGTACCCCTGCTTGAAGAAGTTCTCTTCTAGAAACAGGCAGTAGGTCTGGGAGTTGAGCTTCACTCCATCCTCAACCCGAATAGGTCCCACAAGTTCATCTTTGATGATACCAGCCCATACCAGTACCTCACCTCCACCTTGCTGGAGTCTGAGTCGGAGTGGAGCTCTCTGCCCTTTACTGATCCAGCCTCTGGCCCATCCATCTGGCCCATCAAGAGTCACTCTCATTTCATCAGTCCATAAAACCTTTCAAAAGTCAGTCTTAAGATATTTCTTGGCCCAGTCTTTTATCTTATGTTTCTTATTCAAAGGTGGTCGCTTTTCAGCCTTCCTTACCTTGGCCATGTCCCCGAGTATCACACATCTTCTGCTTTTTGTTACTCCAGTAGCTCCGCAGGTCTGAAAAATGGCAAAACTGGTGGCAAATGACATCTTGGCAGCTTCACACTTGATTTTCCTCAATTCATGGACAGTTATTTTGCGACCATGGTGGCTATTTGCCATGAAACGCTTGATTGTTCGGTGATCACGCTTCAAAAGTTTGGCAATTTCAAGACTGCTGTATCCCTCTGCAAGACATCTCACAATTTTGGGCTTTTCAGAGCCCGTCAAATCTCTCTTCTGACCCATTTTGCCAAAGGAAAGGAAGTTGCCAAATAATTAAGCACACCTTATATGGGGTTTTGATGTCATTAGACAACACCCCTCCTCATTACAGAGATGCACATCACCTGATTTACTTAAAGGGAACCTGTCACCCCCAAAATCGAAGGTGAGCTAAGGCCACAAGCATCAGGGGCTTATCTACAGCATTCTGGAATTCTGTAGATAAGCCCCAGATGTATCCTGAAAGATGAGAAAAAGTGGTTAGATTATACTCACCCAGGGGCGGTCCCGGTCCGGTTCTGTTTCGATGGTCATCACGGTCCGGTCAGGGGCCTCCCATCTTCTTACGATAACGTCCTCTTCTTGTATTTACGCTGTGGCTCCAGTGCAGGCGTACTTTGTCTGCCCTGTTGAGGGCAGAGCAAAGTACTGCAGTGCGCAGGCGCCGAGCCTCTCTGAAAAGTCAGAGACAGGTTCCCTTTAATTGGTAGTTGGCTCTCAAGCCTGAACAGCTTGAAGCTGGACAACATGTATAAAAAGTATCATGTGATCAAAATACAACTTGCCTAATAATTCTGCATACAGTGTAGTAACATATCGATGTGCAACCTGGACAATGAAGAGATAAGACAGAAGAAGAATTGACGCTTTAGAAATGTGGTGCTGGAGAAAGATGTTATCAATGTCGTGGATGGCAAAAAGAAGAAACAAATCAATCTTGAAACAAACCAAGCCAGACATGTCACTTGAAGTAAGGATCACTAAACTATGACTTGCCTACTTTGGACACAACACACAAAGAGAAGTCACTGGAGAAGGACATTACTGTATAAAGCATAAAAGGAACAAGGCCTAAGTGGAAGACCAGCAACCAGACGGCATGTTACAATCAAGATAACAGAGGAGAAGACCCTGGTGGACCTATCTAGATTTACACAATATTGCTCTTCCTACAGAGCGTTCATACAGCAAGTTGACATGGCTAGAGATGAAGCCAAGGTTGTTAAATAATAATAATACCGTATATACTCGAGTATAAGCCGAGATTTTCAGCCCACTTTTTTGGGCTGAAAGTGACCCTCTCGGCTTATACTCGAGTCATTGTTGGCGTGGGGTCGGCGGGTGAGGGGGAGCGGCGGCTGTCACATACTTACCTGCTCCTGGCGCTGTCCCTGCATGTCAGATGGTCTCCGGGCAGCTCTTCCTGTGTTCAGCGGTCACGTGGTACCGCTCATTAAAGTAATGAATATGCACGCATATTCATTACTGTGATGAGCGGTACCACGTGACCGCTGAACACAGGAAGATGCCGACCGCTCCCGGAGACCATCTGACAGTGAGACGCTGCCAGGGACCGTGCTGGGAGCAGGTGAGTATATCGGGGGAGGAGAGCATTGCACGATAGTCACCTTCCTCGTTCCACTGCTGCGCGCTGCTCTGTCTTCCGTCCTCTGGCTGTAACTGTTCAGGTCAGAGGGCGCGATGACGCGAATAGTGTGCGCGCCACCCTCTGCCTGAACAGATGGTGCAGAGGATGGAAGACAGAGAAGTGCGAAGCGGTGGAACGTGGAAGGTGACTATCGCAAGTGCCGGGGGCCTGAGCAAAGAGAGGTGAGTATGTGATTTTTTTTTTTTAGTTTAATCGCAGCAACAGCAAATGGGGCAAATGTGTGGAGCATCTTATGGGGCCATAATGTATGGAGCATCATATGGGGCCACAATGTATGGAGCATCTCATGGGGCCATAATGTATGGAGCATCTCATGGGGCCATATTGTATGAAGCATCTCATGGGGCCATAATGTGTGGAGCATCTTATGGGGCCACAATGTATGGAGCATCTTATGGGGCCATAATGTGTGTAGCATCTTTTAGGGAATAATGTTTTGAGCATCTTATGGGGCCATAATGTATGGAGCATCTTATGGGGCCATAATGTCTGGAGCATCTTATGGGGCCATAATGTATGGAGCATCTTATGGGGCCATAATGTATGGAGCATCTTATGGGGCCATAATGTATGGAGCATCTCATGGGGCCATAATGTGTGGAGCATCTTATGGGGCCATAATGTATGGAGCATCATATTGGGTCATAATGTGTGGAGCATCTTATGGGGCCATCAACCTTTATGCAGCATTGTATGGGGCAAATGTTTCTATGGAGCATTTTATGGGGCCATTATTAACCTTTGTGCAGCATTATATGGGGCATATTTTAATATGAAGCATTATATGAGGCGTATTTTGTATGGAGCATCTTATGGGACCCATCATGAACTGTATGGAGCATTATATGGGGCTTGTGATTCAATATGGATATTCAAAAACACTTAACCTACTTATGTCTCAATTAATTTTACTTTTATTGGTATCTATTTTTATTTTTTAAATTTACCGGTAGCTGCTGCATTTTCCACTCTAGGCTTATACTCGAGTCAATAAGTTTTCCCAGTTTTTTGTGGCAAAATTAGTGGGGTCAGCTTATACTCAGGTCGGCTTATACTCGAGTATATACGGTAATAAAAAAAGTGTTTAAAAATATAAAAAAATATAAAAGATTGAATCATCCCCCCCATTTCCCAATCCGAAAATAAAGAAATAAAGTTTAAAACAATATTTATATTTGGCATCAATGGAATTTTTGTGTCCATAAAAGTCCAAACTATGAAATGCCTGAACTGTCATTTTCTTAGTTAGGGAATAAAAAAAAACTATCAAAATGCTGTAATACAACAAAATGGTACCAATACCATGTAAAAAAAAAAAAAAATCAAGAACTCATGCAGCTCCGTCAAAATAAAAAAGTTGAAAGTCTCAGAAAATGCTGACATAAATCACTTAAAAAAAAAAATCAATGGTGAAATTACAATTTTACACTATTCACCCCACTTGGAATTTGACTTTCCATTCTCCAGCTCATTATATGGTAAAGTGAATGGCGTCATGTCATCCCAAACTACAACTTGTACTACAAAAAAAACAAGGCTTGATATTGAAGAGAAAAAAAAAAAGGCTCTTGTAAGAAAAAGAATAAAAAATGAAAAAAACACAGAAAAAAAAGAGAATTTGCCCGGGGTAAATGTTATGGTTGATGGATGTTCACACAGTAGATGTAGGTTTACATACATGCACAGAACCCATTAAGATTATATATTCTCACTTAAGCAAAATGTCACTTCGACATATAATAATAATGTAAAATAATACTATAAAACAATCCACATCTCTTCAAGTTCTATAAACAGCGACGACCGTTACAAAAGAATCAAATCAGGAGTCTGGCGGTACAAGAAAACGGCAGGACACAACCCGCCAGGACTCGAAGGAATAAAAAAATAAAAAAGCTGCATGAAATATGCCTAATGGAATTTTATCAGGCATATTTATCACGCTCAACATAAGGTAGAAAGGTTTAGATAGCTGTCACTAACACCAAGGGGTTTATTAATAGGCAAAAATCAATTGTATGTAGACTGAATTAATGAGATGGAAAAACATGCATATATCAGCTAATACAGAGGGGAACAGCCTCCAGTGAGGCATCAGTAATGAAGTAGTTGGTCCAAGGCAAGTGATGTGCCGAGTAGCTATCCGCTGGACCAAGGTGCCTTACTGATCGCGTACGGTGCAAAACCACTGTGAAATGTAAACACTCGGCAACGGTTTTGAGCACAAAGTTGACCCCTGATGCGCATTCTGCAGACTGCTATCTACAGATTTATAAATAAATGATTAGATGTAAAATCCCCGGGGATTCTGTTCTTTTCCACAGCAATTACTGGAGCAGATTATTACCATTCAAGTAGGGTTTTCAGTTAAAGTTCATTGAATGGCAGGAATCATTCTTTGCTGTCCCCATGTCTTAAGTTACTGTGACAGAAAATCCGATGTTAGCATGTACTGTGGAAATTTTTAACAAGCTGAGTCAATATGCACCGAAAGAACACATTCTTGAGTTAAAATATATTACTGTCAATAACAGATTAAATTAAGAAAGTATGAAGTTTCAAATCTGATCAATGTCACCGAGAAAAAGCCCAGGCAATTCATGGGGTGGAGGGAAAAGTATTAAAAGTTAGAACACGTACGCGGCTGTTTTTTCGCGGCTTTAAAATTTCTACATCATCTGCTGCAAGTTAGAACTATTGGGTGAAAAAAATACAATATAATAAATTCCTGAAGTGCCAAGATAGAAATTAATTAGGAGAAGTATCATTTCCTTTATATTTTTCCTGTTTTTGCTCAAATCATTAAAAACGTACCAGTCAACCCAGTCGGCACAATTTAAGGTTTGTTTCAAGGTTCAGTTCACACACGCACAAATAAACCTGAAAGGCTTCCGGCCATTCTTTCTTCCTTTTAAATAGCCATGCCTGAGTTGTTGTTATTTTTTTTTTTTAGTGGAGGATTTGCTTTTCTTTTTACATAATTAATGAAACTTGGAAAACAAGTAATTATGTTATACTACTACTACTACTACTAATAATAATAATAATAATGTAAATGATAACATTTTACAAAACCTAAAATAAAATAGTGAATTAGCATCAAATATTAAAGGACATTAATAAACTTTATTTTGACTTACCAGCATGTACTTTAGGACAAAAATTCTGCAATCGACATTAAAATTTTGAACAATTTTTCTTCTACAGCCTCAATGTATTAGAGTACATAGCAGACAGCAGAATGAGATACCAGTGAATCAGTCAGTAAGCTAATTTTGATTGCAGGCTCGCCGTTTTTTGGGTTTCCAATACTATGGAAATAGTATTGGAAAAAAAACGGTGTTCCGCAAAACCGAATGTCACGGTGCACCGCAAAAACAAGCTTCTGTTGTTTTTGTGGCCCTACTGATTTTCAATGGGGGCCATGTCCGTAAGCCGTGAAACAGATCGAGCAGGCTCGGTCGTTTTTCACGGCCATAAATATGGCCATCACGACCATACGGCGCACTGTGAAATTATTGCGGCCCCACAGAAATCTATTGGGGCAGCTAAAATGTGTGTAAAAGAAGCCTTAGGCAGTAACGTAGCTACTGGGGGACAGAGGGGGCCGTCACCCTGGGCCCAGAGCCATGAAGGGGCCCGCCCACACCCATGGCCACTTCTGTTATCAGTCAGCACTGAGGAGAGTACGGCAAATTATATGCTCCCCTATCTTCCTGAGACGCTGAACGCTGGCGGGCACAGTGGCAGAGTCCTCAGTGCAGTGTAATGGAGCTCACCTGATCACTCACAGGCTTCGCTGTCAGTGCTGCAGTCAGCTCCGCTCCTGTGTGCTCTCCTTCATGCACGCTGGACCTCCCATGGGTCCTAGTGCTCACCATAGATTTACCTCAGATACTGCCTGGGCTTGAGCTCACCTCATGCTCTTTGCCTGCAGCACTTGGATCAGACATTGACAGCGCCATCTATAAACTACCGGCCTGCAAACATCATGAGGGCGCCAGAATGTATTAGGCTAATTAAAGGGAACCTGTCACCCCCCTAGGGCCTATTAAAGTAAAAGAGCCACCTTCAGCAGTACTAAGGCTGCATTTCATGAACGTGGCTCTTAAGTTTATTATCCCTAGGAACGCTGAAATAATGACTTTCATAAATTTCCCACCATACCTCTATTGAGTTAAGTAGGTATGTTTTCTCCCCCTGACTCAACCACCTCGCAGCCGTCCATCATCCCCCATCTTGCCTCAGAGCGCCGCCTCCTCTCTTTGTCGTGACGTCACCGGTACCTTCGTGTAGCGGAGGCCCCAGATCCCGACCCGCCGTGTGTTATGATGTATTCACACTGCGGGGCTGGGAATCTGGCGCCTGCGCAGTGGAGCGGGTCACCGTGCTCCGTTGAAGATGCAGATGTCTCGCGAGATTTGCCCCTTGACGAAGGCTTATCCCAGGCTGTGTGCGGGTTTGATATGGTATTATCTGAGCATAAACCTGAGCCTATGCAGTGCGATAGGACTTTGACCAGAGTTGAACGGCAAGAACACAGACGTCTAAATGGGCTGTGTTTCTACTGCGGTGATTCCACTCATGCTATCTCTGATTGTCCTAAGCGCACTAAGCGGTTCGCTAGGTCTGCCACCATTGGTATGGTACAGTCAAAATTTCTTTTGTCCGTTACCTTGATCTGCTCTTTGTCATCTTATTCTGTCATGGCATTTGTGGATTCAGGCGCTGCCCTGAATTTGATGGACTTGGAGTATGCTAGGCGTTGTGGGTTTTTCTTGGCGCCCTTGCAGTGTCCTATTCCATTGAGAGGAATTGATGCTACGCCTTTGGCCAAGAATAAGCCTCAGTACTGGACCCAGCTGACCATGTGCATGGCTCCTGCACATCAGGAGGTTATTCGCTTTCTGGTGTTGCATAATCTGCATGATGTGGTCGTGTTGGGGTTGCCATGGCTACAAGTCCATAATCCAGTATTAGATTGCAAATCCATGTCTGTGTCCAGCTGGGGTTGTCAGGGGGTACATGGTGATGTCCCATTTCTGTCTATTTCGTCATCCACCCCTTCTGAGGTTCCAGAGTTCTTGTCTGATTACCGGGATGTATTTGATGAGCCCAAGTCCGATACCCTACCTCCGCATAGGGATTGTGATTGTGCTATCGATTTGATTCCTGGTAGTAAATTCCCAAAAGGTCGACTGTTTAATTTATCTGTGCCTGAGCACGCCGCTATGCAGAGTTATGTGAAGGAGTCCTTGGAGAAGGGGCATAATCGCCCGTCATCGTCGCCATTAGGAGCAGGGTTCTTTTTTGTGGCCAAGAAGGATGGTTCGCTGAGACCTTGTATAGATTACCGCCTTCTAAATAAGATCACGGTTAAATTTCAGTACCCCTTGCCGTTGTTATCTGATTTGTTTGCTCGGATTAAGGGGGCTAGTTGGTTCACCAAGATAGATCTTCGTGGTGCGTATAATCTTGTGCGTATTAAGCGAGGCGATGAATGGAAAACTGCATTTAATACGCCCGAGGGCCATTTTGAGTATCTAGTAATGCCATTCGGACTTGCCAATGCTCCATCAGTGTTTCAGTCCTTTATGCATGACATCTTTCGAAAGTACCTGGATAAATTCCTGATTGTGTACTTGGATGACATTTTGATCTACTCGGATGATTGGGAGTCTCATGTGAAGCAGGTCAGAACGGTGTTTCAGGTCCTGCGTGCTAATTCTTTGTTTGTGAAGGGATCAAAGTGTCTCTTTGGTGTTCAGAAGGTTTCATTTTTGGGGTTCATTTTTTCCCCTTCTACTATCGAGATGGACCCTGTTAAGGTCCAAGCCATCCATGATTGGACTCAGCCGACATCTCTGAAAAGTCTGCAAAAGTTCCTGGGCTTTGCTAATTTTTATCGTCGCTTCATCTGCAATTTTTCTAGTATTGCTAAACCATTGACCGATTTGACCAAGAAGGGTGCTGATGTGGTCAACTGGTCTTCTGCTGCTGTGGAAGCTTTTCAAGAGTTGAAGCGTCGTTTTTCTTCTGCCCCTGTGTTGTGTCAGCCAGATGTTTCGCTTCCATTCCAGGTCGAGGTTGATGCTTCTGAGATTGGAGCAGGGGCTGTTTTGTCGCAGAGAAGTTCTGATTGCTCGGTGATGAAACCATGCGCCTTCTTTTCCAGGAAGTTTTCGCCTGCTGAGCGAAATTATGATGTTGGCAATCGAGAGTTACTGGCCATGAAGTGGGCATTCGAGGAGTGGCGTCATTGGCTTGAAGGAGCTAAGCATCGCGTGGTGGTCTTGACTGATCATAAGAACTTGACTTATCTCGAGTCTGCCAAGCGGTTGAATCCTAGACAAGCTCGTTGGTCACTGTTTTTTGCCCGTTTTGACTTTGTGATTTCATACCTTCCGGGCTCTAAAAATGTGAAGGCGGATGCTCTGTCTAGGAGTTTTGTGCCCGACTCTCCGGGTTTATCTGAGCCGGCGGGTATTCTCAAAAAGGGAGTAATTGTGTCTGCCATCTCCCCTGATTTGCGGCGGGTGCTGCAAAAATTTCAGGCTAATAAACCTGATCGTTGCCCAGCGGAGAGACTGTTTGTCCCTGATAGGTGGACCAATAAAGTTATCTCTGAGGTTCATTGTTCGGTGTTGGCTGGTCATCCTGGAATCTTTGGTACCAGAGAGTTAGTGGCTAGATCCTTTTGGTGGCCATCTCTGTCGCGGGATGTGCGTTCTTTTGTGCAGTCCTGTGGGATTTGTGCTCGGGCTAAGCCCTGCTGTTCTCGTGCCAGTGGGTTGCTTTTGCCCTTGCCGGTCCCGAAGAGGCCTTGGACACATATCTCTATGGATTTTATTTCAGATCTTCCCGTCTCTCAAAAGATGTCAGTCATTTGGGTGGTCTGTGATCGCTTCTCTAAGATGGTCCATTTGATACCCTTGTCTAAATTACCTTCCTCCTCTGATTTGGTGCCATTGTTCTTCCAGCATGTGGTTCGTTTACATGGCATTCCAGAGAATATTGTTTCTGACAGAGGTTCCCAGTTTGTTTCGAGGTTTTGGCGAGCCTTTTGTGCTAGGATGGGCATTGACTTGTCTTTTTCCTCGGCTTTCCATCCTCAAACTAATGGCCAGACCGAACAAACCAATCAGACCTTGGAAACATATCTGAGATGCTTTGTTTCTGCTGATCAGGATGACTGGGTGTCCTTTTTGCCTTTGGCTGAGTTCGCCCTTAATAATCGGGCCAGCTCGGCTACCTTGGTTTCGCCGTTTTTCTGCAACTCTGGGTTCCATCCTCGTTTCTCTTCAGGACAGGTTGAGTCTTTGGACTGTCCTGGTGTGGATACTGTGGTGGACAGGTTGCAGCAGATTTGGACTCATGTAGTGGACAATTTGACCTTGTCCCAGGAGAAGGCTCAACGTTTCGCTAATCGCAGACGCTGTGTGGGTCCTCGACTTCGTGTTGGGGATTTGGTTTGGTTATCTTCTCGTCATATTCCTATGAAGGTTTCCTCTCCTAAGTTTAAACCTCGTTTCATTGGTCCGTATAGGATTTCTGAGGTTCTTAATCCTGTGTCTTTTCGTCTGACCCTTCCAGATTCTTTTTCCATACATAACGTATTCCATAGGTCATTGTTGCGGAGATACGTGGCACCTATGGTTCCATCTGTTGATCCTCCTGCCCCGGTTTTGGTGGAGGGGAAGTTGGAGTATATTGTGGAGAAGATTTTGGATTCTCGTGTTTCTTCAGTATCTGGTTAAGTGGAAGGGTTATGCTCAGGAAGATAATTCCTGGGTCTTTGCCTCTGATGTCCATGCTCCCGATCTTGTTCGTGCCTTTCATATGGCTCATCCTGGTCGTCCTGGGGGCTCTGGTGAGGATTCGGTGACCCCTCCTCAAGGGGGGGGTACTGTTGTGAATTCTGTGGCAGAGCTCCCTCCTGTGGTCACAAGTGGTACTTCGGCTGATTCTCTCTGTGAGCTTCCGTTGGTGGAGGAGAGTGGTACTGCGGCTTCTGAGTTTCCTTCCTCAGGTGATGTGGTGATGTCGTTAGGTGCTGCTCTATTTAACTCCACCTAGTGCTTTGATCCTGGCCTCCAGTCAATGTTCTAGTATTGGACCTGTTTCCTCCTGGATCGTTCCTGTGGCCTGCTGCTCTGCATAGCTAAGTTCCGCTTTTGCTATTTTGTATGCTATTTTTTCTGTCCAGCTTGCTTAATATTGTTTTCTTGCTTGCTGGAAGCTCTGGGACGCAGAGGGTGTACCTCCGTGCCGTTAGTTCGGTACGGAGGGTCTTTTTGCCCCCTTTGCGTGGTTTTTGTAGGGTTTTGTGTTGACCACAAAGTTACCTTTCCTATCCTCGCTCTGTTCAGAAAGTCGGGCCTCACTTTGCTAAATCTATTTCATCTCTACGTTTGTCTTTTCATCTTAACTCACAGTCATTATATGTGGGGGCTGCCTTTTCCTTTGGGGTATTTCTCTGAGGCAAGGTAGGCTTATTTTCTATCTTCAGGCTAGCTAGTTTCTCAGGCTGTGCCGAGTTGCATAGGGAGCGTTAGGCGCAATCCACGGCTGCCTCTAGTGTGGTTGGAGAGGATTAGGGATTGCGGTCAGCAGAGTTCCCACGTCTCAGAGCTCGTTCTATGTTTTTGGGTTATTGTCAGGTCACTGTATGTGCTCTGACTTCCATGTCCTTTGTGGTACTGAATTACCTTATCATAACAGGTAACGCCATGAAGAGACCTTCACAAGGGATCCTCATACTCATACTTCTCTCCGGATTATGGTGTGGTATGACAATGTACAGTAGTTGGACGCCTCTAGAGCTCATTCAGGTACATTACCAGCTTGGCGCTACTTTGATTTGTTCGTAGTATCAGTGGTATGGCAATATCTCCAAAGTGTCCTAGGACTCATTTTCAACACAACAATGTTACAGTGGGTACAGAAAGTATTCAGACCCCTTTAAATTTTTCACTCTTTGTTTCATTGCAGCCATTTGGTAAATTCCAAAAAAGTTCATTTTTTCACATTAGTGCACACTCTGCACCACATCTTGACTGAAAAAAACAGAAATGTAGAAGTTTTTCAAATGTAATAAAAAAGAAAAATAGAAATATCACATGGTATTCAGACCCTTTGCTCAGACACTCAAATTTAAGTTACATGCTGTCCATTTCCTTGTGATCCTCCTTGAGATGGTTCTACTCCTTCATTGGAGTTGAGCCGTGTTTCATTAAACTGATAGGACTTAATTTGGAAAGGAACACACCTGCCTATATAAGACCTCACATCTCACAGTGCATATCAGACCAAATGAGAATCTTGAGGTCAAAGGAACTGGCCAAGGAGCTCAAAGACAGAATCATGGCAAGGCACAGATCTGGCCAACATTACAACAGAATATCTGCAGTACTCAAGGTTCCTAAGAGCACAGTGGCCTCCATAATCCTTAAATGGAATAAGTTTGGGACCACCAGAAGTCTACCTAGATCTGGCCATCCAGCCAAACTGAGCAATCGTGGGAGAAGAGCCTTGGTCAGAGAGGTAAAGAAGAACCCCAAGATCACTGTGGCTGAGCTCCAGAGATGCAGTAGGGAGATGGGATAAAGTCGCACAAAGTCAACTATCACTGCAGGCCTTTATGGCAGAGTGGCCCGATGGAAGCCTATGCTCAGTGCAAGACATATGAAAGCTCGCATAGAGTTTGATAAAAAAAAAAAAAAAAAACACATGAAGGAATCCTACTATGAGAAATAAGATTCTCTGGTCTTATGAGATGTAGACCTTTTTGGTAATAATTCTAAGTGGTATGTGTGGAGAAAACCAGGCATTGCTCATCACCTGCCCAATACAATCCCAATACAATCCCAACAGTGAAACATGGTGGTGGCAGCATCATGCTATGGTTGTGTTTTTCAGCTGCAGGGACGAGACGGCTGGTTGTCATTAAAGGAAACATGAATGCAGCCAAGAGCAGAGATATCCTGGATGAAAACCTCTTCCAGAGTGCTCTGGACCTCAGACTTGGCCGGAGGTTCACCTTCCAACAAGACAATGACCCTAAGCACACAGCTAAAATAACAATGGAGTGGCTTCAGAACAACTCTGTGACCATTCTTGCCTGGCCCACCAGAGCCCTGACCTAAACCCAATTGAGGATTTCTGGAGAGACCTGAAAATGGCTGTCCTGTCCACCAACGTTCACCATCCAACCTGACAGAACTGGAGAGGATCTGCAAGGAAGAATAGCAGAGGATCCCCAATTCCAGGTGTGAAAAACTTGTTTATTCATTCCCAAGAATGCTGTACTAGCTCAACAGGGTGCTTCTACTCAATACTGAGCAAAGGGTCTGAATACTTATGACCATGTGATATTTCAGTTTTTCTTTTTTAATAAATTTGCAAAAATTACTACATTTCTGTTTTTTTCAGTCAAGATGGAGTGTACATTAATTAGAAAAAAATGAACGTTTTTGAATTTATTAAATGGCTGCAATGAAACAAAGAGTGAAAAATTTAAAGGGGTCTGAATACTTTCCGTGACCACTGTAAGTTGTAAGTTGCCTGTTGCTCACTTTGCTATGCTACAATGGCATGCAGCGTCTCCAGACTTGTTTTCCATTGGGTACATCCAGGATGTCTTTGGGAACTGCCAGCAGAGGATTTAGATTTTTTTTGCCTAAGTGCATTCAGAGCAGCAGACTATTCCATAGACATCAATTAATAACTTTATTGATGACAACCGAGGAGTGTAAGTGCGGTGATGTCTGTGTGCTTCATACTCCATACTTAATAAATCAAGAGGTTTTGAAATAATGTGCATATCATCAACATGTCTATCATTGGAATTTCAATGTTGAGCAGTATATATGTAAATATATGTATAGTATCTCAAAAAATTATTTCGAACTAGTGAACGTTAGAAGCTTTCCCCTCTGGCTCATACTGGGAGTTCACCGTGAGGGTGGCCCCTCTATGGAAGACATATGAAAAGGTGAGACAAACCTTTCAATAATTCACGCTACTACCAATAACGATAAGAATGCCTAATAAATAAGAACATTAGTGATTACTGTAGGTATTTTCTTGGTGCAATTGCTTTACTATGTTGTTTTCTGTTATGCCAAGTGCATTAATGACACCAGCGATGATTGCTATGACCCATCGTCTTCATGTTTTCATGAAACAGCAGGTTGGAAGGAGCCGTTCTCTGAAAAGTGTAAACGTCTAATTAACAGGCGATTAAAGAAGTACTAGAAGAGTAGAGTTGGGAGCAGGTGTACACAGAAAGGCATAATATTATCAATGTGGCACCCCTAGGGGTATTTGCCACAATAATAGTTACTGACACTAAATACAGGTACTAAGATAGCAAAACTGCACTACCACCTCCGGCCAGAAGGGGGAACTCCAGAGACTCCCCTTGATCCATTCTGGTCTGAGAGAAAAACTGGCAGTTGGGCTAAGGAGCTGAAAGTGAGAGGTCATACAGCTGAATTTCTAACAGCCCTATGACGGTTTCCAGGCCCAAATCACCGGCCTGAGGAGAAAAGGGACAGAGAAAAAGGATATTGTGAGAACCGGGTAGCATTAATCACTACCCAGAACAGGCGCAAAGACGGATACCGGATCCGTGGCTGTATTCATTATATATAATACAGCAAACGGAAAAACGTGAGGTGATATCAGCTTCACTAGGGCCGGACGCAGCAACAGACACAGCGTTCAGCGGTACTCCTGGAGGGGGTAAGCCGATAAAAGGACTCGGGTTGCCCGTCGAACCAGGACCCGGAGGGGACAGATTGGGCCGGCAGCCAGTTCACATACAGCAGCAGGGCCACACAGATATTGCGTACAATAAGAGGCGAAGACCCCGGCAGGGTCAAAGTAACTCAGAGTTCCCATACAGACTCCGGTGACAGGACTGGTTGTAAATCCCTTTATGTTAAAGTAAACTGGTTAAACGTTTCAGTGCCTCAGTCTTTCATTTGGACAATAACCATCTATCCAGGATCGGGATCGTCACCGCTGGGAGAACCTGCTGCTGATCAAGTAAGTGCCTGTCCCCTCACGATACCCCTTACACTGTGCATTGCCTGAGGCCACAGCACCGGGTCAAGCCACCCGTGAAATCCCGCTTAAGAGACAGACCCCATTGGTCCGGTGCTGGGTACCCCGGTCTCCTGGGCGACACATCAGCTAGAAAAGGTGGCCTGGTGTGAAATTCTAGTCAAAAAGTAAAAGATGCAAAGAAGAATCGTTAGATAAAAAAAATGTGGGCTATCCATAATGATCTATTTCTTAAAAACTGGAATAATATATATGTGTTGTGAAGATAGACCCAAGGGTAATATTACATATTAAAAAAGATTTTAGTCATATATTTTAGCCAGCGGTGACATCACTGGCATTTTCCCACGGTCTTGAGGTCACCGCAGTTCAGCCTGGCCTCGATGATGTCACCGCTGGTCAATGATGCTGTGCTCGCAGCAGCTCATTCACGAGTGGTTCTCAGATGGGACGGTCACATCTTGGCACCATCCAGGTTGAAAACTATTTAGCCCCCAGACATGGATTACGGCGTGGGACAGAACGACAGACAGGTATGGTATATTGTTCTTTTTTTATTTTAATTTTTATTACAGGAGATCGAGGACTTCAATGGAATTAGGAGAGGTCGTAAGTATGGTTTAATTGAGAATATTAAAGGAATCTGTGTCATTTTTTCAATTAAAGGACTATAACTATAGGATTAGTAATGGAGAGGTGGCTTATAGACACCTCTCCATTACTAAGCAGTGGGCTTAATGTCACCTGACAATACAAAGGTGACATCAACCCCACCAAGACGAGAGTCACACTAGAGAGGAATACAGACGAGTGCTATGCGAGAAAAAAAATCGCACAACACTCGGACCAATATTACTCTATGGGACAGCTCCCATCATCCGATTTTTTCTCGGCCATATTATACGTGCGAGTGAAATCGCAGCATGCTGCGATTTGCACCATATATCGGCTGAGACTCGCTAATGAAAATTTATGGGTCCGAGAAAAACTCGCACACCATACGGACCATCAGTGTGACTTGCGAGAAGTACGCACTGGTGTCCTTTTGAAAAGCCGGCAATTCAGGGCGTTGTAATGTAAAATCACACTGACAGGTTAAAATAGAATAGATAAAATAAATGTACACACATAGTATAGGTAAATATACACTGCTCAAAAAAATAAAGGGAACACTAAAATACCACATCCTAGATATCACTGAATGAAATTTTCTAGTTGCAAATTTTTATTCATTGAATAGTGGAATGTGTTCATAACAATAAAACATAACAATTATCAATGTAAATCAAAATGAATATCCCATGGAGGTCATGATTGGGAATGATACTGAAAATGAAAAATCAAAGTGGAAAATCAAATTACAGGCTGATCCAACTTCAGTGGAAATACCTCATGACAAGGAAATGATGCTCAGTATTGTGTGTGGCCTCCACGTGCTTGTATGACCTCCCTACAACCACTGGGCACGGTCCTGATGAGGCGGCGGATGGTCTCCTAAGGGATCTCCTCCCAGACTTGGACTAAAGCATTTGCCAACTCCTGGACAGTCTGTGGTGCAGCGCGACGTTGGTGGATGGAGCGAGACATGATGTCCCAGATGTGCTCAACCGGATACAGGTCTGGGGAATGGGCGGCCAGTCCATAGCTTCAAAGTCTTCATCTTGCAGGAACTGCAGTACCACTCCAGCCGCATGTCTGGCATTGTCCTGCATTAGGAGGAACTCAGGGCCAACCACACCAGCATATGGTCTCAAAAGGGGTCTGAGGATCTCATCTCGCTACGTAATGGCACTCAGGCTACATCTGGCAAGCACATGGGGAGCTGTGCGGCCCTCCTAAGAAATGCCACCCCACACCATTAGTGACCCACTGCCAAATCGGTCATGCTAAAGGATGTTGCAGGCAGCAGATCGCTCGGCACGGCATCTCCAGACTCTGTCACAACTGTCACATGTGCTCAGTGTGAACCTGCTTTCATTTGTGAAGAGCACAGGGCGCCAGTGGTGAATTTGCCAATCCTGGTGTTCTGTGGCAAATGCCAAGCATCCTGCACAGTGTTGGGATGTGAGCACAACCCCCATCTGTGGACATCGGGCCCTCAGACCATCCTCATGGAGTCGGTTTCTAAACTCATGGACATTTGTGGCCTGCTGGAGGTCATTTTGCAGGGCTCTGGCAGTGCTCCTCCTGTTCCTCCTTGCACAAAGGCAGAGGTAGCAATCCTGCTGCTGGGTTGTTGCCCTCCTACGGCCCCCTCCACGTCTCCTGGTGTACTGGCCTGTCTCCTGGTAGCACCTCCAGCCTCTGGACACTGCGCTGACAGAGACACCAAATCTTCTTGTCACAGCTCGCACTGATGTGCCATCCTGGATAAGATGCACTACCTGAGCCACTTGTGTGGGTTGTAGAGTCCATCCGTGACCAAAACATCAGCCAGAAAGCATTGGTACTGAGATGTGGTCTGTGGTCCTCACCTGCAGAACCACTCCTTTATTGAGGGTGTCTTGATAATTGCCAATAATTTCCATCTGTTGTCTATTCCATTTGCACAACAGCATGTGAAACTGATTGTCAATCAGTTTTGCTTCCTAAGTGGACAGTTTGATTTCACAGAATTTTGATTTACTAGGAGTTAGATTCTGTTGTTTAAGAGTTCCCTTTATTTTTTTTGAGCAGTGTATCTCTCTATATATATATGTCATTGACACACACACATATATATATATATATATATATATATATATATACAGTGGGGCAACAAAGTATTTAGTCAGTCAGCAATAGTGCAAGTTCCACCGTTCCACCACTTAAAAAGATGAGAGGCGTTTGTAATTTACATCATAGGTGGACCTCAACTATGGGAGACAAACTGAGAAATAAAAATCCAGAAAATCACATTGTCTGTTTTTTTAACATTTTATTTGCATATTATGGTGGAAAATAAGAATTTGGTCAGAAACAAACAATCAAGATTTCTGGCTCTCACAGACCTGTAACTTCTTCTTTAAGGGTCTCCGCTTTCCTCCACTCATTACCTGTAGTAATGGCACCTGTTTAAACTTGTTATCAGTATAAAAAGACACATGTGCACACCCTCAAACAGTCTGACTCCAAACTCCACTATGGTGAAGACCAAAGAGCTGTCAAAGGACACCAGAAACAAAATTGTAGCCCTGCACCAGGCTGGGAAGACTGAATCTGCAATAGCCAACCAGCTTGGAGTGAAGAAATCAACAGTGGGAGCAATAATTAGAAAATGGAAGACATACAAGACCACTGATAATCTCCCTCGATCTGGGGCTCCACGCAAAATCCCCCCCCCCCCCCCGTGGGGTCAGAATGATCACAAGAACGGTGAGCAAAAATCCCAGAACCACGCAGGGGGACCTAGTGAATGAACTGCAGAGAGCTTGGACCAATGTAACAAGGCCTACCATAAGTAACACACTACGCCACCATGGACTCAGATCCTGCAGTGCCAGACGTGTCCCACTGCTTAAGCCAGTACATGTCCGGGCCCGTCTGAAGTTTGCTAGAGAGCATTTGGATGATCCAGAGGAGTTTTGGGAGAATGTCTTATGGTCTGATGAAACCAAACTGGAACTGTTTGGTAGAAACACAACTTGTCGTGTTTGGAGGAAAAAGAATACTGAGTTGCATCCATCAAACACCATACCTACTGTAAAGCATGGTGGTGGAAACATCATGCTTTGGGGCTGTTTCTCTGCAAAGGGGCCAGGACGACTGATCCGGGTACATGAAAGAATGAATGGGGCCATGTATCGTGAGATTTTGAGTGCAAACCTCCTTCCATCAGCAAGGGCATTGAAGATGAAACGTGGCTGGGTCTTTCAACATGACAATGATCCAAAGCACACCGCTATGGCAACGAAGGAGTGGCTTCGTAAGAAGCATTTCAAGGTCCAGGAGTGGCCTAGCCAGTCTCCAGATCTCAACCCTATAGAAAACCTTTGGAGGGAGTTGAAAGTCCGTGTTGCCAAGCGAAAAGCCAAAAACATCACTGCTCTAGAGGAGATCTGCATGGAGGAATGGGCCAACATACCAACAACAGTGTGTGGCAACCTTGTGAAGACTTACAGAAAACGTTTAACCTCTGTCATTGCCAACAAAGGATATATTACAAAGTATTGAGATGAAATTTTGTTTCTGACCAAATACTTATTTTCCACCATAATATGCAAATAAAATGTTAAAAAAACAGACAATGTGATTTTCTGGATTTTTTTTTCTCAGTTTGTCTCCCATAGTTGAGGTCTACCTATGATGTAAATTACAGACGCCTCTCATCTTTTTAAGTGGTGGAACTTGCACTATTGCTGACTGACTAAATACTTTTTTGCCCCACTGTATATATATATATTTCATAGAGAGTTAGGTAGCAGAATAGCCGGTCATTCAATTGTTGGGTTCTGTAAAATCATTGCAGAAGCCGACAGGATATAAAGCATGGTTTAAGTACCGTAAACCATTGCATATCAGTTAGATTTATATATGTCCGCGACTAATAATGTTAGTACTATGTGTGTGTTAAATTTTGGAGATGTAGGTGTTAACCCCTTCATGACCCAGCCTATTTTGACCTTAAAGACCTTGCCGTTTTTTGCAATTCTGACCAGTGTCCCTTTATGAGGTAATAACTCAGGAACGCTTCAACGGATCCTAGCGGTTCTGAGATTGTTTTTTCGTGACATATTGGGCTTCATGTTAGTGGTAAATTTAGGTCAATAAATTCTGCGTTTATTTGTGATAAACACGGAAATTTGGCGAAAATTTTTAAAATTTCGCAATTTTCACATTTTGAATTTTTATTCTGTTAAACCAGAGAGATATGTGACATAAAATAGTTAATAAATAACATTTCCCACATGTTTACTTTACATCAGCACAATTTTGGAAACAAAATTTTTTTTTGTTAGAAAGTTATAAGGGTTAAAATTTGACCAGCGATTTGTCATTTTTACAACGAAATTTACAAAACCATTTTTTTTAGGGACCACCTCACATTTGAAGTCAGTTTGAGGGGTCTATATGGCTGAAAATACCCAAAAGTGACACCATTCTAAAAACTGCACCCCTCAAGGTACTCAAAACCACATTCAAGAAGTTTATTAACCCTTCAGGTGCTTCACAGCAGCAGAAGCAACATGGAAGGAAAAAATGAACATTTAACTTTTTAGTCACAAAAATTATCTTTTAGCAACAATTTTTTAATTTTCCCAATGGTAAAAGGAGAAACTGAACCACGAAAGTTGTTGTCCAATTTGTCCTGAGTACGATGATACCTCATATGTGGGGGTAAACCACTGTTTGGGTGCACGGCAGGGCTTGGAAGGGAAGGAGCGCCATTTGACTTTTTGAATCAAAAATTGGCTCCACTCTTTAGCGGACACCATGTCACGTTTGGAGAGCCCCCGTGTGCCTAAAAATTGGAGCTCCCCCACAAGTGACCCCATTTTGGAAACTAGACGCCCCAAGGAACTTATCTAGATGCATAGTGAGCACTTTGAACCCCCAGGTGCTTCACAAATTGATCCGTAAAAATGAAAAAGTACTTTTTTTTCACAAAAAAATTCTTTTAGCCTCAATTTTTTCATTTTCACATGGGCAACAGGATAAAATGGATCCTAAAATGTGTTGGGCAATTTCTCCTGAGTACACCAATACCTCACATGTGGGGGTAAACCACTGTTTGGGCACATGGTAAGGCTCGGAAGGGAAGGAGCGCCATTTGACTTTTTGAATGAAAAATTATTTCCATCGTTAGCGGACACCATGTCGCGTTTGGATAGCTCCTGTGTGCCTAAACATTGGCGCTCCCCCACAAGTGACCCCATTTTGGAAACTAGACCCCCCAAGGAACTTATTTAGATGTCTAGTGAGCACTTTCAACCCTCAGGTGCTTCACAAATTGATCTGTAAAAATGAAAAAGTACTTTTTTTTCGCAAAAAAATTCTTTTCGCCTCAATTTTTTCATTTTCACATGGGCAGTAGGATAAAATGGATCATAAACTTTGTTGGGCAATTTCTCCCGAGTACGTCGATACCTCATATGTGGGGGTAAACCACTGTTTGGGCACTCGGCAGGGCTCGGAAGGGAAGGCGCGCCATTTGACTTTTTGAATGGAAAATTAGCTCCAATTGTTAGCGGACACCATGTCGCGTTTGGAGAGCCCCTGTGTGACTAAACATTGGAGCTCCCCCACAAGTGACCCCATTTTGGAAACTAGACCCCCCAAGGAACTTATCTAGATGCATATTGAGCACTTTAAACCCCCAGGTGCTTCACAGAAGTTTATAACGCAGAGCCATGAAAATAAAAAATAATTTTTCTTTCCTCAAAAATGATTTTTTAGCCTGGAATTTCCTATTTTGCCAAGGATAATAGGAGAAATTGGACCCCAAATATTGTTGTCCAGTTTGTCCTGAGTACGCTGATACCCCATATGTGGGGGTAAACCACTGTTTGGGCGCACGGCAGGGCTCGGAAGGGATGGCACGCCATTTGGCTTTTTAAATGGAAAATTAGCTCCAATCATTATCGGACACCATGTCACGTTTGGAGAGCCCCTGTGTGCCTAAACATTGGAGATCCCCCAGAAATGACACCATTTTGGAAACTAGACCCCCAAATGAACTAATCTAGATGTGTGGTGAGGCCTTTGAACCCCCAAGTGCTTCACAGAAGTTTATAACGCAGAGCCATGAAAAAAAAAAAAAAAATTATTTTCTCAAAAATGATCTTTTAGCCTGCAATTTTTTATTTTCCCAAGGGTAACAGGAGAAATTTGACCCCAAAAGTTGTTGTCCAGTTTCTCCTGAGTACGCTGATACCCCATATGTTGGGGTAAATCACTGTTTGGGCACATGCTGGGGCTCGGAAGTGAAGTAGTGACGTTTTGAAATGCAGACTTTGATGGAATGCTCTGTGGGCGTCACGTTGCGTTTGCAGAGCCCCTGATGTGGCTTAACAGTAGAAACCCCCCACAAGTGACCCCATTTTGGAAACTAGACCCCCAAAGGAACTTATCTAGATGTGTGGTGAGCACTTTGAACACCCAAGTGCTTCATAGAAGTTTATAATGCAGAGCCGTGAAAATAATAAATAAGTTTTCTTTCCTCAAAAAAAATTATTTAGCCCAGAATTTTTTATTTTCCCAAGGGTTACAGAAGAAATTGGACCCCAAAAGTTGTTGTCCAGTTTCTCCTGAGTACGCTGATACCCCATATGTGGGGGTAAACCACTGTTTGGGCACATGCCGAGGCTCGGAAGTGAAGTAGTGACGTTTTGAAATGCAGACTTTGATGGAATGCTCTGTGGGCGTCACGTTGCGTTTGCAGAGCCCCTGATGTGGCTTAACAGTAGAAACCCCCCACAAGTGACCCCATTTTGGAAACTAGACCCCGAAAGGAACTTATCTAGATGTGTGGTGAGCACTTTGAACCCCCAAGCGCTTCATAGAAGTTTATAATGCAGAGCCGTGAAAATAATAAATACGTTTTCTTTCCTCAAAAATAATTATTTAGCCCAGAATTTTTTAATTTCCCCAAGGGTAACAGGAGAAATTTGACCCCAATATTTGTTGTCCAGTTTCTCCTGAGTACGGTGATACCCCATATGTGGGGGTAAACTACTGTTTGGGCACATGCCGGGGCTTGGAATTGAAGTAGTGACGTTTTGAAATGCAGACTTTGATGGAATGCTCTGCGGGCGTCACGTTGCGTTTGCAGAGCCCCTGATGTGCCTAAACAGTAGAAACCCCCCACAAGTGACCCCATTTTGGAAACTAGACACCGAAAGGAACTTATCTAGATGTGTGGTGAGCACTTTGAACCCCCAAGTGCTTCATAGAAGTTTATAATGCAGAGCCGTGAAAATAATAAATACGTTTTCTTTCCTCAAAAATAATTATTTAGCCCAGAATTTTTTATTTTTCCAAGGGTTACAGGAGAAATTGGACCCCAAAAGTTATTGTCCAGTTTCTCCTGAGTACGCTGATACCCCATGAGTGGGGGTAAACCACTGTTTGGGCACACGTCGGGGCTCAGAAGGGAAGTAGTGACTTTTGAAATGCAGACTTTGATGGAATGGTCTGCGGGTGTCACGTTGCGTTTGCAGAGCCCCTGGTGTGCCTAAACAGTAGAAACCCCCACAAGTGACCCCATTTTAGAAACTAGACCCCCCAAGGAACGAATCTAGATATGTGGTGAGCACTTTGAACCCCCAAGTACTTCACAGACGTTTACAACGCAGAGCCGTGAAAATAAAAAATCATTTTTCTTTCCTCAAAAATTATGTTTTAGCAAGCATTTTTTTAGATTCACAAGGGTAACAGGAGAAATTGGACCCCGGTAATTGTTGCGCAGTTTGTCCTGAGTATGCTGGTACCCCATATGTGGGGGTAAACCACTGTTTGGGCACACGTCAGGGCTCGGAAGTGAGGGAGCACCATTTGACTTTTTGAATACGAGATTGGCTGGAATCAATGGTGGCGCCATGTTGCGTTTGGAGACCCCTGATGTGCCTAAACAGTGGTAACCCCTCAATTCTAACTCCAACACTAACCCCCCCACACCCCTAACCCTAATCCCAACTGTAGCCATAACCCTAATCACAACCCTAACCACAACCCTAATTCCAACCCTAACCCTAAGGCTATGTGCCCACGTTGCGGATTCGTGTGAGATATTTCCGCACCATTTTTGAAAAATCCGCGGGTAAAAGGCACTGCGTTTTACCTGCGGATTTTCCGCGGATTTCCAGTGTTTTTTGTGCGGATTTCACCTGCGGATTCCTATTGAGGAACAGGTGTAAAACGCTGCGGAATCCGCACAAAGAATTGACATGCTGCGGAAAATACAACGCAGCGTTTCCGCGCTGTATTTTCTGCACCATGGGCACAGCGGATTTGGTTTTTCATATGTTTACATGGTACTGTAAACCTGATGGAACACTGCTGCGAATCCGCAGCGGCCAATCCGCAGCGGCCAATCCGCAGCCAAATCCGCACAGTGTGCACATAGCCTAATTCTAAAGGTATGTGCACACGCTGCGGAAAACGCTGCGGATCCGCAGCAGTTTCCCATGAGTTTACAGTTCAATGTAAACCTACGGGAAACAAAAATCGCTGTACACATGCTGCGGAAAAACTGCACGGAAACGCAGCGGTTTACATTCCGCAGCATGTCACTTCTTTGTGCGGATTCCGCAGCGGTTTTACAACTGCTCCAATAGAAAATCGCAGTTGTAAAACCGCAGTGAAATGCGCAGAAAAAAACGCGGTAAATCCGCCATAAATCCGCAGCGGTTTAGCACTGCGGATTTATCAAATCCGCAGCGGAAAAATCCGCAGAGGACCAGAATACGTGTGCACATACCGAAACTCTAACCCTAATCCTAACCCTACCCCTAGCCCTAACCCTACCCCTAACCCTACCCCTACCCCTAACCCTACCCCTATTCTAACATTAGTGGAAAAAAAAAATTTCTTTATTTTTTTATTGTCCCTACCTATGGGGGTGAGAAAGGGGGGGGTCATTTATTATTTTTTTTATTTTGATCACTGAGATAGATTATATCTCAGTGATCAAAATGCACTTTGGAACGAATCTGCCGGCCGGCAGATTCGGCGGGCGCACTGCGCATGCGCCCGCCATTTTGGAAGATGGCGGCGCCCAGGGAGAAGACGGACGGGACCCCGGCTGGATCGGTAAGTATGATGGGGTGGGGGGGACCACGGGGGGGGGGATCGGAGCACGGGGGGGGGGGAATCGGAGCGCGGGAGGGGTGGAACGGAGCACGGGGGCGTGGAACGGAGCACGGGGGGGCTGGAATGGAGCACGGGGGGGTGGAACGGAGCACCGGGGGGGGTGGATCGGAGTGCAGGGGGGGTGATTGGAGCACGGGGGGGTGATTGGAGCACGGGGGGAGCGGACAAGAGCACGGGGGGAGCGGAGCACTGGACGGAGGGGAGCCGGAGCAGTGTACCGGCAAGATCGGGGGGCTGGGGGGGCTATCGGTGGAGTGGGGTGGGGGCACATTAGTATTTCCAGCCATGGCCGATGATATTTCAGCATCGGCCATGGCTGGATTGTAATATTTCACCAGTTATAATAGGTGAAATATTACAAATCGCTCTGATTGGCAGTTTCACTTTCAACAGCCAATCAGAGCGATCGTAGCCACGAGGGGGTGAAGCCACCCCCCCTGGGCTAAACTACCACTCCCCCTGTCCCTGCAGATCGGGTGAAATGGGAGTTAACCCTTTCACCCGATCTGCAGGGACGCGATCTTTCCATGACGCCGCATAGGCGTCATGGGTCGGATTGGCACCGACTTTCATGACGCCTACGTGGCGTCATGGGTCCGGAAGGGGTTAAATAAACAAATTTATTCAGGGTAGTCACTGAGGCAGCGCAGCTGCTCCGCCTGACCTGTGGTGAACTCAGCAGCGTGGGAAAATGTTCAGAAACTTTCCCATGCTACAGAGTTCATGTCCAGTCAGGCGGGGAGGCTGCGCAGGCAGCTTTTCATTCATTTCACAGTGGTCTTACAGATGCGCCTTTTCTGGGGTGGCTGGGTGCTGGTATTTTTAGCAAAGAGGGTGAATATTCATGACCCCTTCCTAGGCTATGAATATCACCCCGCAGCTGTCGGCGTAGCCTTTCTGGCTATAAATTATAGTGGGACCCCACATCATTTTTTGGGGGAGTTCCTCTATTAGAATAGCCAGTAAAGGCTAAATATACAGCTGCAGGCTGAGATTCATAGCCTGGGAAGATCCATTGGTATTAATCCCTTCTCAGGCTAAAAATATCGGCCCCGGCCGTCGGCTTTCCCTCTCTGGCAAAGAAAATTGCGCGGCAGACAGCACAATTTTTTCGTTTGTAGGATGGAACTTGTAGAGCCAATAAATAGGCTTCCACATTATTTATTATGATTTTCTGGACCAGGATCCATTATATGTCCATTTTGAAAGCCGGTGAGAAAATCTCGCCATACAGATGCCATACGCATATCATACTGATGCTTAGATGCAAGAAAATTGCATCTTTGCATTGCACACGGATGACATACGGATCACTGTTCAGGGAACATTGATGCGATTATCGTCCGTGAAAAACAGACCGACTTTTTAACGTTATGTGTGAATCCAGCCTAACTCTTAATCATTCTCCTCTGCTCATGTTGATCGCCAACAGAGCAGGAGAGAACTATGAGAACCGTCTTCAGCACCTGCCGCCGACAACTGCCGCTGGGGAACAGCGCTTCTTCCCCAGTGCCGATGCATGTCACACGGATGACATCAATTTGTGTTCTCTGTGCACGTGTGCGGGACATTTTGCCTCCCGTGCTGATGGTAAAAAACGGATATGTCTACGTGTGGGGACACAGACACACGGTCTGTGGAAGCACACTGACATGTGCACAGACATTTGAATGGGTCTATGTGTGTCAGTGTCTCCGGTATGTGTGAAAACTGTCATCACAAGTACCGGAGACATGGATGTGTGAAAGAGGCCTAACATTCCAATTAATTCTTCTTAACATTCATTCTCAACATCAATATATTAGTACTAGTGATGGGTGAGTGTACTCATTGCTCAGGTTTTCCCAAGCACACTCGGGTGGTCTCCGAGTATTTATGACTGCTCGGAGATTTAGTTTTCATAGCTGCAGCTGAATGATTTACAGCTACTAGACAGCTTTATTACATGTGGGGATTCCCTAGCAACCAGGCAACCCCCACATGTACTCAGGCTGTCTAGTAGCTGTAAATTATTCAGCTGGGGCGATGAAAACTAAATCTCCGAGCAGTTACAAATACTCAGAGACCACCCAAGCATGCTCGGGAAAACCCGAGCAATGAGTACACTCGCTCAACACTAATTTGTACCTATATTATAATATCTCATCTCCTTAAAGGGAACCTGTCACCCACAAAATCGAAGGTGAGCTAAGCCCACCAGCATCAGGGGCTTATCTACAGCATTCTGTAATGCTGTAGATAAGCCCCCGATGTATCCTGAAAGATGAAAAAAAGAGGTTAGATTATACTCACCCAGGGGCGGTCCCGGTACGATGGGCGTCGCGGTCCAGTCCGGGGCCTCCCATCTTCTTACGATGACGTCCTCTTCTTGTGTTCACGCTGTGGCTCCGGTGCAGGCGTACTTTGTCTGCCCTGTTGAGGGCAGAGCAAAGTACTGCAGTGCGCAGGTGCCGGACCTCTCTGACCTTTCCCGGCGCCTGGGCACCTCAACAAAACAGACAAAGTACGCCGGAGCTGCAGCGTGACTAGAAGAAGAGGACAACATCGTAAGAAGATGGGAGGCCCCGGACCGGACCGCGATGCCTATCGGACTGAACCGCAGCTGTACTGCCCCTGGGTGAGTATAATCTAACCTCTTTTTCTCATCTTTCAGGAAACATCGGGGGCTTATCTACAGCATTCCAGAATGCTGTAGATCAGCCCCTGATGCTGGTTGGCTTAGCTCATCTTTGATTTTGGGGGTGTCAGGTTCCCTTTAATGCGACTAAAAGCCTCACAGCGAGACATTGGAAGGACGCTGAACCCCCTTCCCTCTCAGAATGGATTAACAAATCTAATAGTATTTATTCATTCGAAAAAAAATTGGCTTGACTCACCCCAAACAGGACAAGCTCTGCGAAAATTGGCACCAATGGCATGAATATTAAAAAAAGATTACGCTATAAATCTTAGAACTAAGTAATAAACTATGTTTATGCTTCATATAATTATATTTGTTTTTAATTTCTCCACTATAAAGGAAAATATTTGCTAGTTCTCAACAGGACTTCATTTCCATTTCCCCTCCCCACCCCTCCTTTCCATGTTTGCTCCCCTCCTCTTCCTCACCCATTATTCCCCAAGTTCGGTCCCCATATATAAAATTAATGTTGTTAACCTCAATGTATACAATTATGTTATCACTCATCTGAACATTCCTAAATAAAGAATTTACAAAAATAAAACTATGCATGTTTGATATCACTGTAATTGTTGTAATTTGGAGAATCATATTGTCAAGTCATTTTTACCATATGATAAAAGATGTAAAAGCAAAAACTCAAAAAATCAATTGCGGAATTGAGAAATTTTCACACTTTCACAGAATGTTTCTCTCTTTGCATAACATCTTATGATAAAAAAGAAAAATTCAAACGTACAACTCATCTGGCAAACAAATCAGCACTCGTATGGTTAGGTCAATGGACGAATGAAAAAGTTTTGGCTTTTGAAAGAGGAGGAAGAAAAAAAAAAAGCCCAAAAATAAAAAAATTGCCCGATTGGGAAGGGGGTCAATATCTGGTTATTCTGAAATCCAGGTATGACTAGTTTATAAGAGCAGTACCAATGTCGTCAAGGATAAAATTCATGTAGGGCATTGGTCATGTCATTTTCCATATTTTTGATGGGAGAGAGGTAGAAGGATGAGGCAAACTGAGTTTCAACGTTGTTTTCAGGGAAGATAAGATTTTGCTAGATGTGCCCAGCAACAGCTTACTCCTTTTCCCCTCGAAAATTACATGTGCCCTATTGGGTGGCTGAGACTGGGGGTTGGGAATAGTAGTCAGGTAAATCGCTTTTTATCTGGGAGGATTTAAAGGGACTCTAGTCACCAGGATCTGGTCACCTAATCTGAGAGCAGAATAATGTGGAGACAGGAACCCTGAGCTCAGTGATGTATCACTTGCTGGGTTTATTGCTGTAGTTTTGATAAAATTGTAGTGTTATCAGCATATTATTACTAGAAGACTAGTAAACCTGCTGCCATGTAGTCCTCCACATTCATAAGATCTACATAACCCCGCCCCCTATCATGATTGTCAGCTATAGGCAGAAAGCAGCCAATCAGTGGTGTGGGCGGGGTTATACACAGCTCGGCATTCAGAAAACTAGTAGATCTAGAGCAGATGAAAGCAGTGATCGTAACAAAATTGCAGCAAGCAGCCCACAGTAAGTAATACATTTTTGGGATCAGGGTCTCTGCATCTTGCTGCTCTCAGATCGGTAGCAAAAGCTTGATGACAGATTCCCTTTACAAGTGTACAGATAGCTTAATAGTCATTTTAACAATAATGGTTGGGTAATGCATCCCAGAGAACAGGTGCAGCACAGATAAAGTCCTGGAGACGGGATTGAGAACTTCAGATTATTCTCTCCTTTTACCAACAAGATATCTTCAGAAAAAACTATGGATCTGAAAATATTAGGAAGAATGTCTAGAACATTCATATACCATGGTGGCCGGTCAGAATGGGCAGATTACATAGAGTACAGGTGCCACGAGCGGACTCTTTCTCCCATCTACTCACAGGGGTGTACTTACTTTATAAAGGACGTATGGCTCACCGCACAGCCATTTGCTAGATATATTCTGATAATGTATGGCTTGCAGAAAAAAAGCTGCTTTTTGGACAGTGGCAGAATTGTGGAAATTAATGCAAAAAACAAACAAACAGGATGGGTGGACTGGTCGTTCCATCACCATGAAAATTGCAACCTGATGAGTAGGTATGGGCAAATTTTCTATTTTGCAATGCTTTTGATAAAGTCCCCGGATTGTAAAGCATTGCTTCTAAGGGAGAACACCTCGCAGATTTTGCACCGCAGTGCATGCACGTCGACCTCGCCATGTGCCCCGAGAGCGCGAGACAGAGGTATTAGTACTTACTAATGCTATTAAAGCCATAGGATACATACAGTCTATGCAGAAGGCAAGTGATAAAATCTGTAATATATTATTTCCATTATTGCCATCTATACTGGTCTACAATGGGTCTGCATGTGACCTCTAGGTTAAAGTTTAAAAAATAAAATAAAATAAAAAAATGATTGAAACCATCTCTGCCTTCTTGTACAACGTCTCTCTCCAGATCCCGAGCGTCATCTGCGCAGCACTACATTCTCAAGAATATTTCTTCAGCTGGAAATGCAACTGGCCTGTAGTACATTCCCATTCCGAGTGATACTGGACCATAAAACATTGTCATTTTAGCTTATTTTATGGGACCAGCTGTGTGAATAGTTGGCCTGCAGCGATCTCACCTCATTTTTCTTTTGCCGAGTTTTGTGTTTTTGGCCGTTAAGGGACATTACACACTTATAGGGAAATTTAATAAGGCTGCGTAAAGTGAAATCCGGTGCAAGGTGTCTTTTATACTGTGTGGCTGAAGTGTGAACGGTGCAAAAATGTCTCAAAAGTGACACAAATAGGGATCAATTTATCATTTGCGGGTTTTTTTTTTTACAGTCACTTTTCTTTTGGCATTCACTGAAATTCTGCATAATGGGGCATGTGGTTCAAGGATATTACGCAAAATCAAAAAAATGTTCTTTATATTTGTCTTGGACCATTTTTAAAGCAAAAAAGTCACATGTTCCATTAAAACTTTGCAGGCATCTCTAACATTTGTGTAAATATTTCTAACAAGCAAAAAAAAAGACTCTCCAAAAAATTTTGCAAGTGGTAATTGATGGCAGCAAACATCTGGGAAAAACAAAAAACACAACTACTATGACGAACATGGAAAAAATCAAAACAGGCAAGCACAATTGGATTAAAAGGGTTGTCCACTATTCAGACAACCCCTTCTCGATCTGAAAGTTTGCCCCAGTAAAATACTTATACTCAAAACCGGTGCCGTTCCAGCACTGTCAGCAGTGGTTCTTCTGGGAGTCACGTGGCATAACAATAAGTGGTGGTTTCAGCCTACCCATGTTTGGACAAATCACATACATCGGGAACTGAGAGTTGCTGCTCTCTTACTTCCACCCGATGTATGCGATACGTCCCAAGGCGGGAGAGGAAAGCAGCGGCTGATTGGCTGCAGGGACAATTATATGTCATGCGATCGTCGGCAAAGCCAGTGCCAACACTGCTGGAACGGCGCCAGCACCGAAGGCGAGTATATATGATATTGTTTAACAGGGGGGAAAACACACAGATTGGGAAGGGGATGTCTAAGTAGTGGACAACGCCTTAAAATAAGGAAGGCAAGAAGAAGAATTTGGCACAAATCAAAAAAGGGCAAAAAAACACTGAAAATTAGACAGAAATACAGGCGGTGATGCAAACTTAAATTGAGCACGTAGTCTTTAGAAATGCTGTGATCAGTACCTTTCCGAAAGTCCACAAACATGAATCATGAACACTATGGCCCTTTCTTGGAAAATTCAAAAGAGTTCAGTGAGGTCATCATGACAAATATGAAAAAACACTGACACATTATATATTGAGCAGATGTCTAAAACTTGAGTTATGGCTTGTACTATGACATGGAGATCACATATATGCTTATGAGGCTGTCGAGTTTGAGTCAGGAGACCTGCAACCGGTCCATGTTTCACGGTTCATACTCGCACTGTGAAACTTGTGTGTGGTTCTGGTCTGAAACTCTGATTTCTGCTGAGCACTCCACATAGTGGAGGATGTCTCATGAGTGGGCAACACGGTGGCTCAGCGGTCAGCAGCGCTGCATTGCAGCGCTGGGGTCCTAAGTTCAATTCCCACAAAAGACAATATTTGCAAGGAGTTTGTATGTTCTCCTCATTTTTGCGTGGGTTCTCCAGTTTCTTCCCACATCTGAAAGACATACGGATAGGGAATTTATCATCGATGTCCCCATTGGGGCTCACAATCTAATGTTTGTAAAGCAAAATGAAATTAAAGGGAACCTGTCACCCCCAAAATCGAAGGTGAGCTAAGCCCACCGGCATCACGGGCTTATCTACAGCATTCTGGAATGCTGTAGATAAACCCCCGATGTAACCTGAAAGATGAGAAAAAAGGTTACATTATACTCACCCAGGGGCGGTACCGGTACGATGGGCATCGCGGTCCGGTCCGGGGCCTCCCATCTTCTTACAATGACGTCCTCTTCTTGTATTCATGCTGCGGCTCCGGCGCAGGTGTACTTTGTCTGTCCTGTTGAGGGCAGAGCAAAGTACTGCAGTGCACAGGTGCCGGGCCCCTCTGACCACTCCCAGCGCCTGCGCACTGCAGTACTTTGCTCTGACCTCAACAGGGCAGACAAAGTACGCCTGCGGCGGAGCCTGAAGACAAGAAAAGGACGTCATCGTAAGAAGATGGGAGGCCACAGACCGGACTGCGATGCTCATCAGACCAGACCGGTGGGCTTAGCTCACCTTCGATTTTGGGGGTGACAGGTTCCTTTAATGGTGCTATATATGTAAAATAAAATTTAAAAAATGTGTATTTCCAAGTAAGCTAAATTTATCAAAGTTTCGCACAACTTTGCAGTACGCAGTAACTTTTTAAAAATGTTGCAATTCATAACTCAGGCATTTCACTAGAAAACACTCCCACTGTTTCACCCATATTTGGAAAGTGGCAAAAAACTTACAAATAGTCACAAACTTTGCACAAATGGAGCTCATGACAAAATTTGGGCCAGAAAACTAACACAAAAGCCCAGGATAACCTCCCACGATGGCTTTTGTACCGACGTTTAGAAATACTCTTGTAGCTCCTTTTGCCTGATGATCTCTTTCAGGGGATACAGATTACCTATTAGAAAAAACTTTTTGACAGTGAGGGTGATCAATGAGTGAAACAGATGGCCACGAGAGGTGGTGAGTTCTCCTTCAATGGAAGACTTCAAATAGAAGCTGCATGTAGAAGAGTTGCGGAGACACCATCACGTGTTTCTCAACGCAGGCAGTGAATAGCCAGGCCTTTCCCCGAGAAGGAACAACCAAGGGAAGGGCAGCATCCAATAAAGGAAAACCACCTATGCCATGCATGGTATCCATCCACAGACAGCTGTTTCGGGGTTTTTGCCCCTCAAAAAACTTTTTGACAGTGAGGGTGATCAATGAGTGAAACAGATGGCCACGAGAGGTGGTGAGTGCTCCTTCAATGGAAGTCTTCAAATAGAAGCTGGACAGACATCTGTCTGAGATGGTTTAGTGACTCCTGCATTGAGCAGGGGATAGGACACGATGACCCTGGAGGTCCATTCCAACTCTAACATTCTAGGATTCTATGATCACAGAACAGATGAAGGAGAACTCCGCAAGGTGGCAAGTTACCGGCCACAGTGACTTGCTCCACAAGGTAATCTGTTCCTATAATTTCAATAATGACCAGCAGCCAAGAAAATATCCTGACTGCTTCTCATCAATGAGGTAAAAGGTTATCCGTGCCACTGGTAATAAAGATCAAGACAAGCCCTGCGTGAGGCCGGCAGGCTGAGTGTTACTGATTCAGACGTTGTCTACACCTCCCCATCCCCGGTACAGTTATTCACTTACATTTGACTTAATAAACCTGCCGCCTGCCCTATCACTAACAAGGAAAATCATTGCTAAGTTGTTATCTTGTTCAGGAGAGCGGCAGAGAACGCTCCGAGACGATTAAATACCTGGGGCAAAGACGGCAACGTGGCCATAAATATACAAGGAGAAAGAGTCCGATAAATATATGCAGAGAAAAAGACTAACTAGCCCATATTTTACAAACTGTTCTGTTTTCTTTCTGAAACATGTAACATCGCATATTACTTTCAGCTGAAGACAGCTGGATTTCGAAACAAGATTTGTACTGCGGAGCTCGTATCAAAGCCTATTGATTGAGGGCGCCAAATGCAATTCAAGGCGCCAAATTTATTGTAGCACATAGGCAAAAAAATATCTTTGGTGTTGCCGATCGATACTCTTTGATACAGCGTTTGCTTGCTTAACTGGCTGCAATGAATGGAGTCGCCTGCTAATCAGCGTTCATTCAGGTGTGTGCTGGCTTCGCAATGACCTACAGCAAGCATTTACAAATTGGTATAAGCAGGAGGAGACCAAAGCAGAGCAAAGGGAGGACACGCCGGAGAGCTGCAGGAAACCAGGATCCATACGAAGATCATACACGAGGTGTCCTGTCGGGGAACAGCAAGGCACAACACACGGAATCCTTTACGCTTTGATTGATAAAGGAGAGCGTAAATATTTACACCCAAGAGAAGTGATAATATAAAACGATCATCACTCTCATCATTCACACATTACGCATCTCATATATTGGAGTCTCTGATGATTAAAAAGGGTTTTTACAGCTTTGGAATACCCCTGCCCCCGGCTGGGTTGCAGTTTGTTTTAAAAAAAAAAGCTAACTCGGCTTTGTTCACTCTTCCCAGGTCTTTGCTGCTGCTGCTCATGATGTCTGTTATTGTCTGCAGCGCTGATATCACATCAGCAGAGCTGCAGACTATCACTGAGCTCAGCAGCTCTGAGCAGCTTGTGCCGTCTATTTGCGCAGAGCCGCTGAGCTCACTGATTGGCTGCAGCGCTGTTGATGAGAATTCAGTGCTGCAGACAATAACACATACAATGAGCAGCAGCGGAGGCTCAGTTCTGGACAGAGGATCGAAAGCAAAGCTCAGTTTGATTTAAAAAAAAATACACCTGGTGACAGGACCCTTTTCTAAAAATGAAAAAATCCTTTAATGTTATATTTCAGCCTACAATTAGAGTTTACTCCTAGATTCGGGATGACTGAAGAGTTTAAGTCGCCAAAACTCTATGTACTTTTATTTCAGGGTAGAGGAATTGAAACATCATTAATTAAATACTTGCCTCAAAGAACACTCACGCATGACCTATTCTAAGTTAAAAAAAAAAAAAAAAAAATATGAAAGTAGTGGTCAACCCTTTACCTAATAACAAACCTCTAATTGCAGCATTACAGCAGTGTAAAAAAAATCTGTACTAATTGACAAGTGTGAATACCAGCCTTAGACCGAGATCATATAGTCTTGTCTTGGGCTCATTTAGCAATCCATTTTTGCCATAAAATTTCAGTCTAAAAAGTTATGTTTTACACAAGATCTCATTTTTTTGAAAAATGGGTCAAACCTGTTGACAGCTATTATCGTAGACAAGTAGTATAGACAGCGACTGGAGCACATTTCCAAAGGGGAGCCAAAAGGTAACGTGTGACTCTTAATGAATTTGGCGCAACTTACTCAAGAGGATTGAGGTTCAAGACAGAAGGGATCAAAACGCCTGACTCAATTTGATTCTAGGCAAAAAAAAGCAGGTTAAAAAAAGCCTACAAAGTCGATGGACTAAAACATCAAATAAATACAAAATTAAAAAAAAAACAACAAAATATAAACCAAAAAGCAACAGCAAATATGGGTGCAGCTTTTACAGCTATAAAAGATACCAGAAAAATGCACCTAAAACTGTGAGCGATCATTCGTCAACTGCAGCCTTAACTAATTCATATAGTAATGTCTTTTTACCAAAATGCCCCTTTAAAGGAAATCATCCACTGAAAACATTTTTATTTATTTTTTAATATAAATGTACATCTGTATCAGTTTATACAAATCTTCATCAGACTCTGAGAATCAGTGTTGAATGTTCTCTATTTAGAATATTTGTGTGCATTTTTTATTACTATTTGAAATGATCAGAAGTAAAGCATATTAGACTGCGGGAATGTGAGACTTTATTTGTCCTGTGCCCAGCTGTGTCCAGAAGTCTGCCTTCTCATATCAAAAAGGGATTCATATTGGCCGTGTCAGATGTATGATGGACGAGGCCAAGTTTTTCTGGCAATTTGGATGGTTCAGTATAGGATGGCAGCTATACAACTGTTTAAACTGGTGTTAGGTTTACTAATATTGGAGTGTATAGAATGTGGGACAGAAGGAACAGATCTCACATTATATGGGGATATAAAAATACTGGTATCAATACGAATTTCATATTGGAGAAAAGAGCTACAATAAAAATATTGCCTTTTACATCCCTGTCTATGGTGCAATGAGCAGACCAAAATCATGCAAATTTAAGAAGATGGCGTTTTGTTATATTGGACACTCAAGACCAGTAAATTCCACACACACCAAAAGAACATCCTGGTTATATCCTGTCTGATTCTAGAGGCAGAGTAGAAAGGGTAATACAACAGAGCTGACAGTGAAATAAATGGATGAGAGCTGATAAAAGGGTTTGTAATGCAACACAGCTAAACTCAGATGTCCTGCCTATTCCTCAAAAGAGACCTTATCTGAAAATTGTGAGTCATCTGTGCTCTAATCTCCCAGCACTTTCTAATCTTGCAAGAGGTGAGACCATGAGATTAGCTCTATCCTTACATCTTACACAATTACAAACTGTCATGCTTCTTGTGACAACACAGCATTTAATCCTAATTATCCACACGTCTATCGTCTGTAGGCCAGGAGACATAGGCTATTATCTTTAAGTTGAGTTTTAAATTTGTGTTTTTTATTGGCTGGTGAAGAAACACAGACCTTTGTTCCCATGAGCTTGGATGTTGACTTTTTAGTTGCTGTTTGCTGCATCTCATTGTCCAGTTGTCTGTGAGGGACAGGGACATAAGGTAGTTGAACAATAGTTGCTTGTTAATATGTTGACTACACATTGCACCAGGCCAGCTAGTTTGTTGACCTGCAAAACAGAGAAGGACTATACAGATTGTTTAAATACTCAAACAATGTAAGTTAATCTCATCACACCTTCCCATTTGACCTGTGGATGGGGGGTATGCCTCTGTATCAAAAGAGACTTGACAGAACAGGACATCGTGACTCCATAAAGGAAACACTCTACCAGGACAACATGGCTCCATCAAGAGGGACTCAGATTTGTCATTCTACAGGATGTCAGCTTAGGGGACCATAGCCCCAGCTGGAAAAACACAGATGCTCCACTGACTATCACTGAACCCATGCATACATCTGGAGAAGCCAGGTTGTGACCATCCGGTCACTTGGCTCCATGGAGATGTTCAGAGAATCCAGGATTGTAACCCTCCGGTCACTTGGCTCCATGAAGACGTTTGGGTAAACCAGGTTGGGACCCTCCAGTCACCGGACCCCTTGGAGACGTCACAGAAGCCAGATTGGGACTATCCTGTCACCTGGCTCCAAGGATATGTTTGCGGAAGTCAGGATTGGGATCATCTGGTCACTTGGCTCCATTGAGACGTTCAGAGATGCCAGTTCGGGAACATCCAGTCACATGACTCCATGGAGACGTTTTTGGAAGTCAGGATTGGCACCAACCGATCACCTGGCACCATGGAGATGTTCGAAAGACAGCTTGGGAACATTCAGTCACATGGCTCCATGCAGGCGTTCAGAGAAGCCAGGATTAGGATCATTCAGTCACCTGGCTCCATGGAGACATTCGGAGAAGCCAGGTTGGGACCATCTGGTCACCTGGCACAATGGATACGTTTGGAAAAAACAAACTTGAACCATTCAGTTACCTGGCCCCACGGAGACATTTGCGGAAACCATGTTGGGACTGTGGACCATGGATATGTTTGGAGAAGCCAGGTTGGGACCATCCGGTCACCTGGCACCATGGATATGTTTGGGGAAACCACATTGGGAACCTCTGGCTACCTGGCTCCATGGAGACATTCAGAAATGCCAGGTTGGGACCATCCTGTCACCTGGTCACATGCGTCAATGCACTGTCAGCTTTCTAAGCTTGTTGTTACCTTCTCTTTGTGGGTGCCTGTCTAAAGCAGGGTGCCAAAGGTGGGGGTAGTCGGCGCTGAAAGTCCCAACGTCGCAGCTGCCCTAATCCTGGTGAGCCAGAGGAAGAGTGAGACTGTAATATTGCACCATCTTAGATATTTTACGGGACTGTTCTATATGTTATCATCTGTTGGTGGTGCAATAAAGTATTGCCACACTGTTTTACGTTCACCCTGTATTGTCTGCTTAGTATGATGCCCACAGGAAAGGATAGCAGGCGTTCAGTGGCATGAACCTTGGTTTATGTGGTTTCGGGCATGTGGACGAGAGCACCCACTGACCTCCTGTGTCTCCATACTCCTGTGATTGAACCCCTGAGCCTGTATTTTGTTGTCAGCTTCTCTATCCGCTGTGCCACAGACAGTGTTTGGGCTCTTTTATTCTGGCTGCAGTCTGTTTAGCATAACACAGGTATTTTCATTAATCTGTCCTATCACCTTTCAGGTGCTGCTTTATCTTTTCTCCCTCTGCTGGAATTTACTGCTGGCGATGTCTCATTCGGATCTTCAGCCATTCTTTTGTTGTTTAAAGGGAACCTGTCACCCCGTTTTTTCAGATTGAGATATAAATACTGTTATAAAGGGTGGTCAGGTCGGGAGGGCGTGGTGACATCGAGATGCAAACTCGGCTTTGGGAAAATGGTCGCCGCGATCTCTTCTGCGCACGCGCGGCATCCCGCGGCCATTTTCCTGAAGCCCCGTGCAGCAGAGCACTCCATCTGCGCATGCGCGGCCCCAGGAAGATGGCCGCCCCCACCGATGACAGGGGGTAATAGCGCAGATCGCGCGCTGCTTCTTCACGTGCGCGCAGTGGATTCGTCACTGCGACATGCGCACACCACTACGCCACCAACGGAAAGCTGGGGAAGAAAAGAGCGATGTCACCACGCCCACCCAACCTGACCAGCCTGATTGACAGGCGAAAACGGCGACTTTGGTAATGTATTTCTCAGCATAGGTGGGGAATCAGGGTACACTACATACACTATAGTAACGCACAGCGCAGGCCCTATTTAACAGTATTTATATCTCAATCTGAAAAAACGGGGTGACAGGTTCCCTTTAAAGCCAGTCAATGAAACTCCAGGTAGGGTTTTTCCCTTTATTGTTTCTATTCTTTTCCCTGCACCTTCTGCACTGTTCTTTTCCCTGCACTTCTCTTTAGGAAGTTGTGACGGGGTGTACGGCAGAGCAAGAAGGGACAACAGGCCGAGGGATGATTCAACAGATTTATTATCAAGAACGCTGGAACAACACATGCAGGTAGATCTACAGAGTCCACAATTAGTCCAATGGAACAGGTTCGGGGCACCTCCCGATAATCCTTGTGCCAGGTAACAAAGCAATAGTCCACACGAGTCCAAGGGTTCCCAAAACAATCCCACGAGCGACGAGATATGTCCTCAGCTCAAGTCTCGCCCCATTCGCTTCCGCAGTCACAGATGGACATGGGGTCTTGCCTCAGCTAAGAATCCCCACTCCTTCTCCTTCAAGGATCAACTGACATCTGATCTCAAAATAAGAATGGATTGTCTGAGCTCCTGGGACCCGCCCATGAAGGGGGGTTAGGGGTCACACCTTCTATTCAATGGTTGGGTCCATCAGAAGATTCTAGACTGGTTGGCTCCACTTAGTCTATTCATTATGTGCATTTGACTAGCCACCTGCTGTGAGGAAGAATGGCTATTCCTTCCCTAGTGGTGTGGACAAAGCTTAATTACATTATAGCTCAGGGCTGCAAGTATTGGGGGAAGGAGACAGGTTAGTTACATACACCCCATGACATTGCAAAATGTACAGTAAATACAACGAAAGAGAAGTCGCATCACATCATGACATATTATACAAAATACAGGACAGGGAAAAAAGTACAGATCATGACAATCCCTTCCCCTCCCAATTTGTGTACGTACCAGGGACCTCTACAGGTCGCTGGTTAAGTACACACAGGCAGAGCGTAACTTACATGTGGTTTCATGCAGCCACGAATTTGCATCGTAGCTCTCCCACATCATTGCCCAGGAGAACATCTGCAGGCAGACCACCCATCACCCCAACCACACATCGCCTGACCCCAAAACCAAAGTTCAGATCCACAGTGGCTGTGGGAATAGTCTTCCATTGTCCACCAGCCAGTTCAATGACAATCCCAGGTCCTCGATGGATTGCCTCAGGCCGAACCACTCGGGGATCAGCCAGTGTGAGGAAAGTCCCTGAGTCACAAAATCCAATAAGTCTCTGTCCATCCAGCACGACCTCCTGCAAGTGCTTACCTCGATGAGCAGAAGTCGTCATAGCTGCGGGTCGCACACCATAAACTCCTAGTGGTGCAGCATAGGTGGGTGAGGCACTAGGCCAGTCCTCACGTAGTGGTGACACGTCGTCCTCCATGGCACTTGGCTGTTCATAATTAATAATACGACTGGGTACAGGATCAATCCTCATTTGAACAGCTGGGCAGGAGGCTTGCAGATGCCCTGGCTGTCCACATCGATAGCATCTGTGCTGGGTCTCACTCCATCCAAGGCGTCCTCTTGGGCGAGGGGTAAGGGAACCTGGAGGCCGGCTCCCACCTGAAGGTGCTGTAGGGGTTTGAGGATGACTTCTCCATGAGCTGGCTGGGCATGAGGCCTGCAGATGCCCCAGATGCCCACAACCATAACACCTGCGCTCTGCTACTTCCTCTCCTCGTCGCATTCCAGAAAACGCAGTAGAAGCAACTGGAGGCACATTTACACGGGTATCAGCATGAGGTGGTGGCTTAGAGGAACGGGGAACAATGGGGACAGAAGAACAGGGGGCCACCGGTGTTGTGGAGCTGGTAGGCCTCTCTCCATCCTCCAACAGAACCCTCCACTGAGGCTTGATGGTGAGAGCCTCATCAGCTAGAGCTGCAGCTTCTTCCACAGTGGCTGGTCTCCTCTCACGCACCCATTCCCGGATCTCAGCAGGGCACTTGAAGTAAAACTGCTCTTTTAATTAGGATAACCTGGAGGAAGGTCTCCCAGGTTAAGGCCTCTTCTGCCTCCAGCCAGCGATGACATATTTGTTTGAGTCTGTGGGCATACATCTTGAAAGACACTTCCTCATCGCAGGCTAAAGTACGAAACTGAGCCTTGTAAGTGTCTGGCGTAACAGCATAATGTTCTAGAATAGTCTGTCTGGAGCTTCTAGCTGCTTCCAAAGCGATCTGCCTCTCCAGCAATGCCATCTCCTTGGCTCTGTGAATGGCCTCCCTCTTATCGTCTATGGTGGCCTCTTCTCCCAGCAATGCCAACTCCTCCTCGTACCACACAACCCACTGACTCCTTTGGGCATTTACCTCCGGCTGCAGTCTTTCCTCCATTTGCTGTGAGGATCCTTCCTCAGCGTCATCTTGCAGGCGAACTCCTTCCAAAGCCTCAATGAGCTGCTCCTTGGAGAGTCCCTTGTAGCTGACTCCCAGTTCACGGGCCTTTGTTTGTAGGTTCACCGCAGTCCAGTTCTTGTACTCTGTGGTGCTGGTTCCCGATGTTGATGGGCCTTTGTCCTCCATTCCTTCTGCTCTGGTCCCACTGCTTGCCACCAGTTTGTGACGGGGTGTACGGCAGAGCAAGAAGGGACAACAGGCCGAGGGATGATTCAACAGATTTATTATCAAGAACGCTGGAACAACACATGCAGGTAGATCTACAGAGTCCACAATTAGTCCAATGGAACAGATTCGGGGCACCTCCCGATAATCCTTGTGCCAGGTAACAAAGCAATAGTTCACACGAGTCCAAGGGTTCCCAAAACAATCCCACGAGCGATGAGATATGTCCTCAGCTCAAGTCTCGCCCCATTCGCTTCCGCAGTCACAGATGGACATGGGGTCTTGCCTCAGCTAAGAATCCCCACTCCTTCTCCTTCAAGGATCAACTCACATCTGATCTCAAAATAAGAATGGATTGTCTGAGCTCCTGGGACCCGCCCATGAAGGGGGGTTAGGGGTCACACCTTCTATTCAATGGTTGGGTCCATCAGAAGATTCTAGACTGGTTGGCTCCACTTAGTCTATTCATTATGTGCATTTGACTAGCCACCTGCTGTGAGGAAGAATGGCTATTCCTTCCCTAGTGGTGTGGACAAAGCTTAATTACATTATAGCTCAGGGCTGCAAGTATTGGGGGAAGGAGACAGGTTAGTTACATACACCCCATGACATTGCAAAATGTACAGTAAATACAACGAAAGAGAAGTCGCATCACATCATGACATATTATACAAAATACAGGACAGGGAAAAAAGTACAGATCATGACAGAAGTAGGCAGAATATTAGCAAACAGTACTTGCTTACATGCTTTCTACTTTGTTTTGTATTTCGCAATTTATTTTACTTACTTTGGGTTCTTTCCTTTTTACAACAGACTGCTCTACCCTCCAATTTTTTAGGCGGAAAGTGAAGCACTTGATGGCCTTTCGGGTAGCATAGGTCTGAGTTGCTAGCTTCTAGTCTGTGGTTAGGGCAACCTTGACCAAGATAGATACCACTAAAGACTGCGAGGTCGGGTTCTGTAGTCTAGATGTCCACAACCTTTTTAGCACAAGGGACCAGCTTCAAACAAGACCCATTTTTCCATGGCCCTGCAGGGCGGGGTGGGGGTGGAGCAGGGATGGGGCTTTGGAGTTAAGTACATACTTATTTAATTATGACATTTATAATGTGAATGTGAGTCAACTCATCATAGGTTCAAAATGAGTGGGAGCACCTGGATTGTATCCCTGGATCACACATGTAATCCACCATATATAGTATGATGGCCCCATACATGTAATCCTCCATATATAGTATGATGCGTCCACCTGTATTTTCATTGATTTCTACCGGTGAGAAAATGCTGTAAAAACACTGCGGTTTTCCAATTCTCTCAAGAAAAAAAGACAAGCGCGTGCATGGCTTGAACTGGTGCTGTAAAAAGCAGCTTTGAATTTGCATAAAAAAGTGCAGCAAGAAAGTGCTGCAAAAACGCAACTTGTGAACATAGCCTAACCATGTAGAGGAATGCAGTGGAGATATTGCTACAAGATTGGAAAATGTGTAGGCCCCCAGCAGCACTAGGGTTAAGGACAGGTCTCTAAAGCATAAAATATATAGTTTTGCAGCCCCTCATTTGTATGAATAATTAATGCTAGTGGCTTTGAAACTAGGCTGAAATATAAGGCACGTTACTTCTTCTGCTGTGAAAACGTGTGACCATTTCAGACCTCTTGGGACATCTGGCAAGATCCTGGTTCCAGACTACTGCCAATATGTGGCAAGGTCTCTCTTCATTTTTCAGAAAACACAGTTGGAAAGCAAACCGCACACTTGGGACAGATGCTCCTCTGTTTTATCCAAAAAGAAAACATACTCTAAAAACTGTGAAAGCCAAGGACTTTTTTTTTTCTCTATTCTTGCACTTTCTCGCTCCTTTTGCATAGCTAAACCACAAAAATCCACAAACAAAATACAATACAAAATGACTTGGGTTTTCACTCTACCGCCTCAATGAAAATTAAGCAAAAAAAAAAACAGAAGCCGCACTCCAACATCTCAGAAATCTTCCCGAAAAACCCACAAGTTTCGGTAGTCTGCAGAGGAAACATTCAATGAGGAGCAGAAGAACATTAAAACATTTTTTTTTTTCGAGAGCCGTGCTGAAAGAATGATTTCCCGTGTTTATAAACACGGCGAGTAACATGAGCTTAAAAATAAGGCATGACATTGAAATATGGATTTAATTTTTACAGCTATTTTACTCAAACTCTTCCAACTGAGAGGCAGCCAAAATATTAAAGAAGGCAAGAATTTCACACAGATCTCCTCTTACGTTCCTCTTTGGAAAAGCGGGTGAACTAAAACATGAAAAAAAGGAAAAGGAAGAAGGAGGGGGGAAATATATTGGTTTTTCTTACAGTGTTTCAGACTACGCCCAAATAGATGGATTATAAAAAAAAGAAAGAAAAAAATGCCGTTTCATTTTTGTAGCTTGAAATTTTGGTACTTTGCCGTATAGGCGACACTGCACCCAAGCCACATGTACACACATGGATATACTGTAAGGAGCAGTTCAGCAACAAGACGGCTGCTGGCGTCGGTATGAAAGGGCCCTTTGTTCGCCCCAGCTCAGTGGTACGAGCTCACTTTAATTTTATCCCTCGGGAGTTCAAGTATCTTAGCAGGCAACCACCTCCAGGATGCTCCTCCTGCCTAGCGCATCAATATCTACAAATACCCGGCTAATTAATGTGTCTGTCTTTCAATATGCCGTAGCGTGGCGCGGAATCGAATTTTTCCAATCTTGCACTGTAAAGGATGTCTGCAAGAGCCACGTTGGCTAGGTATTCATTTAGTGCACAACATTCACAGGGCTTGTAGACATAGTAGGACCTCAATTTAGCATCTAGTGAAGAGATAATTGATCCGGAGTCTCTACTCTAGGCGGTTACATGCTCGTTCCTAACATGGAAGACAGGCTTGGCAAAAGTATGGGCATATTTTTTTTTTTTTTTTGCTTCCTTGTAAACACAGAATAAAGAAAATAATAATAAAAAAAATAGAGATGGAATGTTATGGACAAGAAAAGGAAAGATCAAGGAACGAATCCAGTTACAAATAATATTAACATTAATCACTCCTAGAAAAGACTAAAAAAAAAAGATTTTAATAAATATATTTTATTTATTCAAAAAATCTCTTCACGTCATGCCTCTGGGTGGAGATGGACATCAGTAGTGATGAGCATACGTGCTCGGATAAGGTGTTATCTTGCTTGTGCGCTAACCGAGTGTCTTCGGCATGCTCGAATAATATCTTCGAGTCCCCACGGCTGTTCGACAGCATGTTTGTTAGTCAACTCCTGCATGTGTTGCTGCTGTTGAACAGCAGTGAGAAATGCAGGAGCGGGAACTCTTAAAACGTATTTTTCGAGCACACCGGGTAGCACATGAGCATGGATAATACCTTATCCGAGACCGTTCGATGATCACTATCGCAGGATCCAGACCCTGGCTGTGAATGACTGGCAATATCTAAAGGCCTGTTTACACTGGTCTGTAATTGTCATGATTCACTGATTTAGAAGCAATGGTAATGAATTAACCAGTATGAATGAAACCATAGTCTATCATTGATCGTCATCAGTTTTGTCTCTGTAAAATCTCCATTATTGGTGGCACGATCAGTAATCATCTAATGAAAGGCTGTTGTGGGAGCCATCCCTAGGCAATAATGACGCTCGCTGCATGGAGCACTTTTGGAACCACTACTTCACAATTATTAACATGAGGATATGGACACCTTCAACATGGAAAACTGATTTTACACATGGTAGAAGTTACCCAGGACTCAGACTCTCGTGAGTCTCTCGCATCAATCCCCGGCACTGTCGCCGGCACTCGGGAGCGGAGCGTTCAGCTGCACAGAAATACATGCAGCCGCACGCTCCGGTCCTGAGTGCCGGCGGCAGTGTCGGGTATTGATGCGAGAGACTTGTGTGAGTTTCTCGCATTGCAGTCGCAAGTGTGACACCAGCGTAACTGTCAGAGTTTTCTCAAGTTGACATCTCCCTTCCTGTCATACATGCTGAATGATAGGTTGGAGTCCAGGGCCAACTCCAAGTTTTCGTGGGCCCTGGGAAAAAGGAATCTCAGTGGGCCCCTTTAGCACATACCATGATTCATGATGCACAGATACGGCAGAGAAATATAGGTAGAGTACAATGCCAAAGATGTACTACTTACATTACATGACAGAATTCTACAATAGCTTTGAAAGCTGTGAATCCTCACAGCACCCAGCACACAAAGTGACTGCAAACTTATCATTTTAGACCGTACAGTAAAACCCTCTATACAGTGTAATGGGCACCACATTGTCCTCTATAAGGTATTATGGGCACCACATAGTCCTCCATACAGTGTTTTGGGCACCACATAGTCCTCCATACAGTATTATGGGCCCCATATATTGCTTCATACAGTGTAATGGGCCCGATATATTGCTCCATACGGTAAAATGGGCCCCATATAATGCTCCATACAGTATACAGTATAATGGGCTACATAAATTACTCCATAAAATATAACGGGCCCCATATATTGCTCCACACAGTATAATTGGCTCCATTTATTACTCCATACAGTATAATGGGCTCTATATATTACTCCATACAGTATAATGGGCTCTATATATTGATCCACACAGTATAATGGGCCCTATATAATGCTTCATAGAGTATAATGGGCGACATTACATTGCCATATATTGCTCCTTACAGAATAATGGGCTCCATATATTGCTCCATACAGTATAATGGGCTCCATATATTGCTCCATACAGTATGATAGGCCCCATATATTGCTTAATACAGTATAATGGGCCCTATATAATGCTCCATACAATATAATGGGCCTAATATATATTGCTCCATACAGTATACTGATCCCCATATAATGCTCCTTACAGTATAATGGGCCCCATAAATTGCTTCCTAAAGTATAATGGGTCACATATAATGCTCCATACAGTAAAATGGGCTCCAAATATTGCTCCATACAGCATAATTGCCCCACACAGTGCTCCATACAGTATAGTGGCCCCATATATTGCTCCATACAGTATAATGGGTCCCATATATTGCTCCATCTATATATATAATTGTCTAAGGGTTTTTCCGTCTGTCTGTCTGTCTGTCCTGGAAATCCCGCATCTCTTATTGGTCGAGGCCGCCAGGCCTCGACCAATCAGCGACGGGCACAGCGACGATGATGTCATAAAGGACGTAGACATCCCGCGTCTCTGATTGGTCGAGGCCGCTGGGCCTCGACCAATCAGCGACGGGCACAGCGACGATGATGTCATAAAGGACGTAGAAATCCCACGTTTCTGATTCAGCGACGGGCACAGTATCGACGTAGATGTCATAATGGTTGCCATGGTGACAATGATGTCATAAAGGTTGCCTCGACCAATCAGCGACGGGCACAGTCTGCCGTGAATTCTGGAATCATCATTGTCCATATGCTACGGGGACATGCATATTCTAGAATACCCGATGCGTTAGAATCGGGCCACAATCTAGTACAGTATAATGGGTTCCATATATTGCATCATACAGTATAATGGGCTCCATATATTGCTCCATACAGTATAATGGACTCCACATATTGCACCATACAGTATAATGGGCTCCATATATGGCTCCATACAGTATAATGGGCTCCACATATTGCTCCATACAGTATAATGGGCTCCACATATTGCTCCACACAGTATGATGGGCTCCATATATTGTTCCATACAGAATAATGGGCGGTCCGCATATATTGCTCCATACAGTATAATGTGTCCGATATATTGTCATATATTGCTCCATACAGTATAATGGCCCCACACAGTGCTTCATAGAGTATAGTGGCCCCATATATTGCTCCACACAGAATAATGGCCCCCATATATTGCCCCATGCAGTACAACGGGTCCCATATATTGCTCCATACAGTGGAATGGGCCCCATATACTGCCCCATACAGTATAATGGGCCCCATATATTCTTCCATACAGTATAATGGGCCCCATATAATGTTCCATACAATATAATGGACCTCAAATATTGCCTTATATTGCTCCATACAGTATAATGGCCCCAAACAGTGCTTCATACAGTATAGTGGCCCCATATAGAATAATGTTTCCATATATTGTTCCATGCAGTATAATGGGTCCCATATACTGCTCCATACAGAATAATGGCTGCATATATTGGACCATACAGTAAAATGGGCCAGATATAATGCTCCATACAATATAATGGGCCCCATATATTGATCCATACAGTATAATGGGTCTCGCATATTGCTCCATACAGTGTAATGAGCCCCTTATAATGTTCCATACGGTATAACTGGCCCCATGTCGGCTCCCATCTGTACTTTCTTTCATATACACAGCTTCATTCCATTTTTCTCCATCTACAGCCCATTAAGGATCTCTTCCTTCTTGCACTGATGCTGAGCAGTGTTTGATTTCCAACTTCCCCTGCAGAATCTGCATTTTGTGCTCCACTATCTACACAGATATGTAACCTGGATGATTCACATCTTTCTCCCTTCTCTTGCAGAATCTGTTGGGTGTGCTCCCGCCTTCCCTTTCTTTCATATACATGCACAGCTTCATTTCATTACGGATTTCTCCTTCTACAGCCCATAACGGGTATCTTCTGTATATGGGTGACAAGCACTGAAGCTGGGTGTTATGATGTTCCCTACCCTTGTAGAATCTGTCTTGTGTTCTCCTCTCCCCATCTACACAAATAAGCAGCCTCAATATTTCCCGATCAGATTTTTGGGTACCATTTTTAGGCCACTTCATAAAAAAGCATTGTGTATCTAAAAGCCTTGTATTCCTTTTGCATTCAGACATGCAAAATTTAGGCTATATTCACTTGAGACAATTAAAAAAAATGAATAGGGGGTACCGTTTTTACATAAAGAACAAACAGAGATACATTTAACACAAGGGGCACTCTCATCATCTAGGCAACTATAGCGGGTTTAGGTGACTTCTAGCACTATTGGTTTTAGGGTCACCATTAGTGATGAGCGACTGTACTCGTTGCTCGGGTTTTCCCGAGCACGCTCAGGTGACCTCCGAGTATTTATGACTGCTCGGAGATTTAGTTTTCATCACGGCAGCTGAATGATTTACAGGTACTAGACAGGCTGAGTACATGTGGGGGTTGCCTGGTTGCTAGGGAATCCCCACATGTAATCAAGCAGGCTAGTAGCTGTAAATCATTCATCTGCCGGCGATTAAAACGAAATCTCCGAGCAGTAATAAATACTCGGAGGTCACCGAGCGTGCTCGGGAAAACCCAAGCAACGAGTACACTCGCTCATCACTAGTCACTATCAAGTTTTTGCTGGAAGAAGTCGACGTGGCAGTCTGGGATGGATAGAGAAGAAAAGACAAAGTTTATAACTCAAATCGGTGAAGACATCACCTCCAGACTTTTTGCTATAATGTGACCAAAAATGTCCTCTCAATGGACAGACTTGCAAAATTGGTCGCGCTTATCTAAAATACATTAAAAAAATTGAAAAAAATGGAGACTCTAAGATGAAAGTGAATTTCCTAACACTCTTTATAATGGTTCAAAGATCTAACAACCAAAGACTAAGGCTCCACCGTGTTTCCCTCGCTAGATTAATAATGCCACATCAGGCACATGTATAAAATCCAAAATCATTTCTGAATCATCTTGTTCCTTAAATGTCTTAATAACAAAGCAATTTCCCTCCATAAACTATCAGGATTAGCCGCCGTGCTTTGGAACACGCTAAAAATAATTCCTGCTTAACCCACGACTCAAAATTAAAGGAGATAAAAGAGGCAAGCATTAATCTATGTCAATGTGATAAATGTATTACTCGGACAAAGTGGCAATCACAAATACACACCGGCAGTAAATTCCGACTGATAAATTCAAAGCAAACACGAGGAACAGTCCTTGATCCCCTGCAGATGGACCCAACTACTGTACGGGCAAATGATTAATACCATTCTAGTCCAAAACTTCCGAGATTTAACTTTATCATCAAGTTGAAATTGCAGAGCAGCCGCATTTTAATAAATGGCGACCACAATATTATCAATGGGGGACTCCTTGTGGAAATTGCCAGCGTGTTAAGAGTTTATCAAGAAGGAAGACATGTTGACTTGACTAACGATTGATCACAGTTTTCGGAGTAGAACCAAAAATGGATACATTGCACAGTCTGGGGTAACCTTACCATGTGGTACCTCCACATATCATTAATCAGGATGGGCAATTCCAGGCAAGCAGCCAACATTTGTCCTATTACTGGCCACATCGCCAATCCTCGAAGGACGACATATTCACCTGCTGTGCTGGCACCGATCCCTTAATCATAATATCTCTCTTACTGAACTCCATTACATTCGACATGGTAAGAGGCCCCAGTAGAGGTCTGGCAGGAATAATGCAGGCATTATTTCATTTTAACAGCACCGCAACTATTTCTAAGATTAAAGTATTTAAAAAAAAAAACGGAAATTTAAAGTAGCAGAATGCTCGTTACATGTACATCAGCGCTGACAGCAGTAGATGCACATCGGATACGCAACTACAGATTTTAGTCTGGTTGTGATTAAAAAGTCCGGGATAGAGCAGTAATGATATACAGATGAGAAGTCGGTGATATTCCATGTGTAAATTCAATCAGCCGGGGATTAAAAAGAGTTTATTTAGACTAGCAAGGTGTAAAAAGAATCCATGCATCCATAGACGGCATCGTTTTCACCTAGCGAAAACTTCAACAATTAACAATAACAATACAATGAAATTACTTCATTGTAATGTGTACAGGATGACAACGTGAAAGGAGTATGTATATATATATACGATTAGAAATGTAACATAGTTCTCCTGATTAGCTATGTCGCTTACCCCATGTGCAGGGCATTGCAGTAGCTTAGGTATCCATGGTTACGATCACTAGCAACTAACTAACTGTCGTGGATATCTAAGCTACTGCGATACATCTGAGCTTGCACCATTGGGAATCTACGATACGTTCCCATGGAGGAAGCTGAGTGACGCGTGATGAAGCATAGTCTTGGGATACAAAATTGATGCAAGTTCATAAATGCATCTTGAACACTCACGAAAAATAACTATGACATTAAAAAGCCATTAAAATTGTCAGCTTGCCCCTAACATACATAAGCAACAACAAAATATTTATTAATTCCAATTTTATTACCGCTACTGACAATCAGGAAAAAAAAAGCAAATTGAGGTATAGTGTGATTATCTCTGTAGCACTGCGGTGTTGGCCTTTGTATCATTTTTTTTTTTTTTTGTGTTGTGCTTTACAATGATAATTCAAAATAATACAATAAAGTTTGCAGCGGAGGGGTTAACTGCCCCCGCCTTATCTATTGCAGCATGGCTCATCCATTATAGCCTGACTTCCTTGTCATTTTGGTGTCCCTTGTCACACTGACAAATGATTTATGCCTCGTTGGTTTTGCACATCGGACACTGCACTTAGTTATGTTTATGTGAGTCATTTTAAGACCTTGCTTTCCAGGCGATGCTCACTTCACTCATTGTTTCCAGCTCTTGAATGCATGCATTTAAAAGACATCAGTAAGCTAATAAAGGTATCATCTTTACTCAGCTACTTGCAGGTGACAAACTGCGTCCATTAAACGGCCGCCTATACTTCATTCTGGTAAAAAAAAAAAAAGGATTTAATCGCCAAAGCTGGTGCGGGTTAAAATATCATTTCATTTACCGTCATTCTCGGAATGTAGAGTGATTGGAAAGCAATAAAGTACGGAATGAACTATTGCAATGATGTTCTAATGCTCCACTGACCGCTATTAGATAGTAGCCCCCGCTACTGTACGCAATGCAAAAAAAAAAATTAAAATAATGATAAAACTTTTACCTGATTTTAAATATTACTGATTGAGTCACTCTTTGAAAGAGTTTATCTCATGGTTACGTATTACATTTCAAACATTCCGTTTTAAGAACAGAGATACGTCGTAAGAAATCGATTGGATCAATTATTCAAACGCAAACAGAGGCGCCCCATTGATTATTCCGGGATCCACTTGGGTTTTGTTTTGATTTTTTAGAATGAAATAAGAAGTTCTGCATGTCGGACTTTTATTTTTTTCGATCTAAAAAACAGACTGCAATGGGTCACTTATTCCTTTTGTCTTTTCTTACAACAAAATATAAAAAAAAATGTAAATTTTTCAATTACAAATATTTTTTAAATTGCTCATGCGTCAAGACTAGAGATGAGCGAACCTGAAATGTAAAGTTCAGGGTTAGTATTGGATACCTAGTGTGTGGTGCTGAATGCCAAACACGGACTTTTCCCGGAAGTCCATTTTAGTGTTCGCAGTTCCAGAAGACAGAGGGAAAGAGACCCCTAGCCCGTACTACGGCCAATGTATAGCACCAAAGTTCAAGTCCCCATTCCCCTCTAAGGGGTTCGGGTTCAAGTTCGGGTAGAGTTCTGACACCGAAACCGAACTTTGGATACAAGTTCAATCGAACCTTACGAACCTGAACATCCTCGGATCCGCTCATCACTAGTCAAGATATTGCTGTTACATACTTGTTATGGAACAGCCTATTTATTTTTATGTCCTTTTAGAACTTCCAAAAAGAAGCTACTTGTAGTGTGTCAATACTTACTGTAATGAAATGTAAAAAAAATCAGAACTTATGTACAACAGGATTTAGTGATAGGACTGAGTTATCGAGCATGTGGGACCATCAGCATGGAGACACATTAGCTGGACACTCTTAAAAAGGAATCAGAAGCGCACCAGAGGGAGATATAACCTGTAAGGCGAAACAATATCGGGATACACATTTTAAGAATTCCAATTGAAATATAATTTTTTAAGCCGGAAATTCAATGTTCAATTGAGGAACAACCTCTTCAGTGGATAACACCCACAGTATAGTGTAAAGACCCAAATTCCAGAAGAATTATATTAGAAAAATTGTAACAAAATTAGAAAGCTCATCTGAAGTGTGTAATCATGCTTCATAATGTTGATGCTTCACCATTTCATAATTAAACATTTCAGACTTTGGGGGAATTGGGAATAACATTTTTCAACATGCCCTAAATAGGGTCAAAAGGAATTGATGTACGTAACACTATACATAGTGTCCAGTATAGGTAAAAAAACCCTTATATAATCAGCTATTTCTACTGTCTAAAAGTCAAGTTGACAGACATATTTAAATTGAGGGCATTTTCCAAATTAAAATGTTTTTTGCTTTCTAAGCTAGAAAATTAAATGAATATATTTATCAAGTAAATGTATCTTACCGATTCTCACCCATTACTCACTTGGACCTGCATAACTCCTTGCTGACGATCCAAGGTGATTTGTCAAAATGTCATAAGATGCAAGAGCCAATCATCAATCATTCTGTTCATAGGATCATCGAAATGTGAATGTCACATGATGTGTCATTCGGCCAGACGGTCAACAAGGAGGGTCAATATAGGATATTGGGGCTTTTTATGGCAGCCTTCATCATGCCTATGCAGCAAGATTTAGTTTCTCTGATCCATTATCTGGCTGCTGCTATCACCAATCTAGATAGCTATATACATATATACAGTTGTGCGAAAAAGTGTCTGCCCCATTCCTGATTTCCTATACTTTTGCATGTTTGTCACACTTAAATGTTTCAGATCACCAAACAAATGTAAATATTAGGTAATGATAACACGAGTATACACAAAATGCAGTTTTTAAATGAAGGTCTTTATTATTGAGGGAAAATGAAATCCAAACCTAAAGGGCCCTGTGTGAAAAAGTAATTGCCCCCTAAACCTAATAACTGGTTGGGTCCTTAGCAGCAAGAACTGCCATCAAGTGTTTGTGATAACTGGCTTTGAGTCAATGCTCCGGAGGAATTCTGACAAACTAATCTTTACAGAATTGTTGAAATTGAGCCATATTAGAGAGTTTTCGAGCATGAACCGTCTTTTTAAGGTAATGTTACAGCATCTTAATTGGATTAAGGTCAGGACTTTGACAAGGCCACTCCAAAGTCTTAGTTTTGTTTTTTTAAGCCAATCAGAGGTGGACTTGCTGGTGTGTTTTAGATCATTGTCCTGCTGCATAACCCAAGTGTGTTTCAGCTTGAGGTCACAAACAGATGGACGAACATTCTCCTTTAGGATTTTTTGGTAGTCAGGAGAATTCATGGTTCCATTTTCCACAGCAAGTCTTCCAGGTCTCAAAGAAGCAAAACATCCCCAAATCATCACACCACAACCACCATATTTTACTGTTGGCATGATGGTTTTTTTTTTTTTTTTTAAATGCTGTGTTATTTTCACATCATATGTAATGGGACATACACCTCCCAAAAGTTCAACTTTTGTCTCATCAGTTCACAGACTATAAGATGCACCGGACCAAAAGTCGCACCTAGGTTTTAAAAGAGGAAAAAAAAATTGAAGCAAAAAATTTGGTCATGAAGCACTGTTATGCGGGGGTGGGTATCTGCTGCTTACACTGTTATAGGGGTAATGTTCCCCAATTCTGTACTAATATCTCCCATCCTTGTATATATGGCACCCTCATCCCCATTCTGGTATCCATAATCCATATTCCCATCCTGGTAGCTATGGCCTCCTCATCCCCATCCTGGTATCCATGGCCTCCATATTCATATCCTGGTATTCATGGCCCCCTGATCCCCATTCTGGTATTCATGGCCACCATATCCCCATCCTGGTATCCATGGCCTTGGCACATGTGCTCGCCCAAACACTGTAAGAAATCGACTGCAGTGCCTAACATGGTGCCGCTATTAAGCAGAATGAATATTCACTGCTCACCATGCCCATAGTCCCTTCCACCTATCATAGAGGTAGGAGGGACTATTGGCATGGGGAGCAGTGAATAATTTTATTTAGTAGCAGACAGTGTTAGCTGCAGCAGCCGCAATTGCATCCTGTGGCCCACAGCTCTACTGTTACCAGACCCAACACCTCCCCCTAACACCTCGCCCCCACCACCAGACTATAAGATAAGGTAGATACGGACTATAAGAAGCACCCCCCACTTTCCTCCAAATTTTTTGAGGAAAAAAAGTGCCTTTTATATTCTGAAAAAAGCAGTAAATGTGACAAACATTTTTATTATTATTTATTATTATGCAAGGCCTCCTCACCTTGCACACACCAGACACAGTGAGACAGCCCCAGATGCCTTAAATCAGACAATCCAAGACCTGGACTGGAGGTGAGCAGCCGATCCCCCCCCAACTCTTTCAGCTGCTTGCAAAACCTGGACCCAAAATCTGGACCCATTAAAACAGCCTACTTCTCCGGGTCCTACATCACCGAGGCTTGGCACCTCGGGGACACATACCTCCCGTCCACGATCTGTCCACCTGCCTCCTTACATTATATATAAAAATGTGTATTAGAACTCATACAAACTTCTGCACAAAATACGTTAACAAACCAAATCAAAATATTGCTGAACCCTAACATACGGTATAAAGGTATATAGATTTATTTTTTTACTCATATTTTCAGCTATTAGAAAAGGATATTAAATTGTTTGAAAAAAGAAAAATGTTAGCTAGAAAATAGAATTTGTAATACACAACAACTTATACCTTGTGTTTCTAAAAGAGATGCTGGTTTGATAAAGCTTTCCTTTGAAGTAGTCATCCTTTCAGGATCTAGGGACCATTTGACATGGTTTCAAGGGCTGGCTGCACATGCTGTCCTGAATACATTCCCAGGGGAATTTGTGACCAAGCAAACTTCTCAAATAAGCTAACCAGGCAATGCAGAAAAAAAATCAGGTAGGCATGCATGCTGGGGAAAAAACTGGCTAAAAAAATCATAAAAATACAACAAACAAAAAAAAAATCCACTCCGGATAATGCAATTCCAAGACGACATAAAAGTATGAAAATAAAAGACAAAAAACATACGGGAAGCAGCTGTCTATAGAAGATGCCAAACAATTCATTTCATTAACATGATATAAACTATAGATAGACACACAAGAATATATCTATTTAATATATCTATTTAAAATTGATATAAGTAGACAGCACTCCAACATTTACCAAAAAAGAAAGACTTTAACTAGCTCATATCTATCTAACTATCCCTCCTATCAATTATGTATCTATCTGTCTATGTATCATCTATTTCTATATTATCTATTTATTATCTATACACATTATTAACGAGTTCTTTTAGGCCGGATGGGGTGGTGCATGTATTTTGAAAAAGAAATCTAAGCATGGCTGCATAGTTCTAATAATAAGTGGAGCTACATCCGGCCTGAAAAAATGCTAAGTAAACCTTTAAAATACATAATAAAATCATTCTAAAATATATTTTCAAAGATACTACACCAGCCTCTTCAGGTTTTAGAGGTCTTTTTAAAAACAGATGCAGCTTGCAGTGTGAAATCAGGTGATTAACAATGTTAAAATTTGAGTTGCGCAAACAAGAGTCACTGGACCGTGGTCAGCAGTCCACAACTACAGGAATAGAGCCCTCCATCCCTGGTATCTGTCCTGATTAGTAGGACTGGTGGAACACAGGTATGAAGTCGCACCACACCTACAAATCAGAACAGGCACAGTGGAAGCCGGCGGGTAGAAGTTAGCAGATATCCGGTCTGGTGGTCTCCGATTACCGACGTGGCCACTGGATTAGGTTCATGTGAATTTTTATGCTCAACTCTACTTAAGATGCAACAACAGAACAGGTATATTTAATGGTTTCATGTATATGTAAAATGTGCTAAAAACAACGGGAGGGTATCAATTCTATAACTAGAGTCTAACAGACTGGGGGGATGGACGATATCCTGCCACCTTACTGACTGCAATTATGATCATTGATAGTACTGCCAATCAGTATGTCAAATGGACCTTTGGACAAGACAAGTCACTGTGGAGACCACCCGGTGGCTTCAGTTGGTCTCCGTACGATGTTCTGTTGCAGTCTCTGTGAAGTCAAAGGCAATGGTGCGCTCCCGTGACAGGGGCCATATTATTTAACACTCTCTTATGCCCCGAGTATGTGAATTCATGTAGCCCATATCGGAATATTGCTAGTAAATAACAGAACATTCTACAGATATGAACCAGGTTAGAATGTCTCATGGAAGGTTCTGTGATGTTCTTTGGTAACAACGGTTGTGAAAACGAAAGAGCGTCTCAATGCTATTTTTATATTTTTGCATCACCTTATTGCCGGCAATACATAGAGCAACAGAGAATATACATCAATCACAAAAACTAGTCCAGCTAAAGCCATCCACTCGACACAGTTAAGGGGGCAGAAAGCTTGTTCCTTGTCCCTGGAGATGACCTGGCTGCAAAAACTCAAACAGATAACAGCCGAGTTCAGTCACTTGAAGTAATCCTTTAGTGACTAAGATGACTGGAATGACAAAATATGGGACTGTGATTTACGCTTCTGGACATTAATAAAACCGGATACTTGGAGTGTTGCATTGAAGGGGCAGACGTGGAAAAGGATTTTGAAAAATCCCACTGCCTAAAGTCAAAAGCAGAGTGAAGCCTTCAGAATGAAAAGTCTGTAAAGCGTGAGATGATGGCCGCCATCTTCTATTATATAAACGAGGGCTTATCTAGTGGGCAGCTAATGGTTTCCGTCGCTTTTTATTGGAAGCAGTCAAGTAGAGCCGAGATTCCTCTTAATTGAAGATGAAAAAAAAAAGAAAAAATGTCTTTAAAACTCCACGGAATATAACGGTTAGCCTTTGAGTGTTCGTGTGTAGACCATATTTCTTTCACTTTTTAAAATATCATAAATAGTATAATACATAATAAAAAATAGGAATATATATATATATATATATTATTGAGCAAAATGTTCAGTCAGGTAAGGGAAAAAAAGCTGCAAAGTAAGAATGTCTTCAAACGTAGAAGTGTTGATAGTTTATTTCTATCAATTAACAGATTGCAAAGTGAATGAAGAAATGAGAAAACTAAATATTTAGTGTGACTACTAGTGATGAGCGAAAATGCTTTGAAAAGGTGTTACCGGAACAAGCTCGGGTGCTAACCGAGTGTCTTTGGCATGCTCCAAAAATGTCTTGCGGCTGCTCAACAGCCACAACACAGGCATGGATTGCCTAACAAACAACAGCTTTCTATCAGCTGCGAGAACTTAAACACCATATTTAAGCACGCCGAATACACTCGGTTAGCACTTGAGCATGCTCGGATAACACCTTGTCCGAGCACGTTCACTCATTACTTGTGCCTACCATTTGCCCTCAAAACAGCATCAATTCTTCTAGATAACTTACACACAGTATTTGAAGGAACTCGGCAGAAAGATTGTATCAAACATCTTGGTGAACTAACCACAGATCTTCTGAACTAGCTTCAACGTAAAGAATAACAACAAGTCCTGGAAGTGATGATTTGCCCTTCCAGAGCACTGATCTCAACATCATAAAGTCTGTCTGGGATCACAAGAAGAAATGGATTCATCTGCACTATCCAACATCCACAGAAGATTGGTAGTCATTTCTCCAAGATGTTTGGAACAATCTTCCACAGAGTTCCTTCAAAAACTGAGTGCAGGTGCACATAGACTTGACGTTGTTTTGAAGGTGAAGGACGGTTACACTAAAGGTACCGTCACATTTAGCGACGCTGCAGCGATCTAGATAACGATCCCGATCGTTGCAGCGTCGCTGTGTGGTCGCTGGAGAGCTGTCACACAGACAGCTCTCCAGCGACCAACTATGCAAAGTCCCCTGGTAACCAGGGTAAACATCGGGTTTGTAAGCGCAGGGCCGCGCTTAGTAACCCGATGTTTACCCTGGTTACCAGTGCTAATGTAAAAAAAACCAAACACTACATACTTAAATTCCGGTGTCTGTCCCCTGGCGCTGTGCTTTCCTGCACTGACTGTGAGCGCCGGCTGGCCGTAAAGCACAGCGGTGACGTCACCGCTGTAATCTGCTTTACGGCTGGCCGGCCCTGACAGTGCAGGGAAGCAGAACGCCGAGGAACGCGACAGACACCGGAATGTAAGTATGAAGTGTTTGGGTTTTTTTTACATTTACACTGGTAACCAGGGTAAACATCGGGTTACTAAGCGCGGCCCTGCGCTTAGTAACCCGATGTTTACCCTGGTTACCAGTGAAGACATCGCTGAATCGGCGTCACACACGCCGATTCAGCGATGTCTGCAGGAGATCCAGTGACGAAATAAAGTTCTGGACTTTCTGCTCCGACCAACGATGGCACAGCCTGTCAAACTGAACGATATCGCTATCCAGGACGCTGCAACGTCACGGATCGCTAGCGATATCGTTGTGAAGTTGGTCAGTGTGAAGGTACCTTTTAAGTATTGATGGGATTCAGATTTCTCTTTTCTTCAGTCACTTTGCATTTTCTTAACGAAAGAAAACGATTCCACTTCTATTTTTAAAGCGTTCTTCCTTTGCAGCATTTTTTTCAACAACTGCCTAAAACTTTATAAAAATATTTAGAATTGAGAGTCCTCAGTGGTTGATACCTTTTAATGGCTAACTGAAAAGATGGTAACAAATTGCAAGCTTTCGAGACTACACAGGTCTCTTCATCAGGCAAAGACTAAAACAAATTCTGAAGAATCACATATTTATGCACAACATAGTATAGGAAAAAAAAAAAAAAACCATGGATAAGCCAGGTGACATGAAGCAGAATTACCATGGGTGATAAACAGTTACGTCCATAAATATTGGGCCAATTCTTAGATAAGGATTGTTTTATTGTCCTGTGATTAGGGTCTCTGTTTTAATGACCCTTCATGGTCTGAGGGGCAAGTTCCTTAGTTGATGTAAAAAGACATAAATCCATGTGACACATTCATTCCTGCATTAAGAGTGTCAAAGGTCGTCATCAGTTTATATTCCCAGACTCTCCTGTCTTTCTGCGATTTGAAGTTTCCTTTCAATACAAGTAATTTCATGTCCATAATGTTATGATTTGGGAGACAGAAATGTATTGCCACCGGTAGATCCATTCTTTTTTCTCTTATTGTATGGCGATGGGAGTTCATTCTTGTTCTAAGCTTCTGCCCTGTCTCCCCCACATACAGACCCCCAGTTGGACATTTAGTACAAATAATTATGTACACCACATTAGAAGTGACGCAGCTGAAAGTACCTGGGATCTTGTAGTCCTGATGTGAATTGGGGATCTTTATCTTGTCTGTGGTCATTATAAATGGACAGGTTTTACATTTTTTCTGGTTGCAAGTAAAGGTACCTGTAGCTGTGGGAGAGGACAGGGAGCTATTGACAATGATGCTTCTTAGATTTGGTGGCTGCCTAAAACACAGTAGTGGGGGGTCTGGAAAAATGGATTGTAATCGGGCATCTTTTTGCAGTAAAGGTTGTAATTTCCGTGCAGCTCCCCATAGCGCCACCAGATTTGGGTTGTAGGTAACCACTAGAGGTACCCGGTTATTTTCTTCTTTAGTTTTGTAATGTAGCAGGTGATTCCTTGATATTCTGGTGGCTCTTGTGATCTGATTTTCAATTGTTCTTGGATGGTAGCCCTGATTCAAAACTTTATATACATAAAAAATATACATATTTTTATTTTTAGATTTTATTATTTTGAACTGCAGATTCTTTTTTTTTTTTTTTCCCTATGGAACATTCTTGAACTATTCCTTAAACATGTAATTGAAATTTCACTAATATTCCAAAACGTACAATAATCTGACACTTTTCTGGGCATCAATCGCTTTGATTAAAAGTGATTTCGTCCTGAAATTGCGATACTAATACCCTTAACAAACGACACAAACTTTGACTTATGTTGCACATTTTTTTTTTTTTTACATTCGATTCCATATCTATCAGTATCTATTCCTATTAGCATACCTATAGAAATAAAAATTCCTTTAATTTGAAATAATCGATAATCCAAAAAAAGTCTGGCATTTATTTAGAGTAAAAAAAATAGAAAAAAAAAGATATTTCCAACTCCTGGTAAATTTTCTTTACACTTTATTCCATCATAATTAAAAAATATTATTGTGATACAAAGCAGAAAAGCAAAAAAGCGACGCGTTTCGAACGGATGCAATGATTCTTTGTCAAAGCTAGTGAAAAATATTTTTTTTGCTATTTATTTAGAGCACAGAACTGTGTTTTTTTTGTTTTTTTTTTAAAGAAAAATTATATTCAGTAGTTTTTGGGTTACTTTATTTTATACAATTTTCTTCTTTAGCAAAATAATTAAGTTTCTTTTTAAATATTTTCCGGACTTAAAAAATATATATAAATATTGTTTTTTTTAAAATCATGGATTCCTAGAATTTTAAACTGGAGCATGTTTATACAAGTGAACCTCGTGCATGTACCCTACATCACAAATGCATTAATGTTTCCCAAAACAATTTAACATAGCGGAAGCCGAAAAAAAAAATAAAATAAAATAAACCTTTCTCGGTAATGTAACAGTCATTTCTTTTAAAAAATCAATGTTAAACTGAACTACTGAAGAGAAAAATCATTTAATTTCTCCTTTGCATATTTATTATTAAGCTCCTAACATAGTGACTGATTCTACAGACATACATCATACACATTTTATGAATCTGGTACTGAGCACAACTTAAGCAAGAAAGGAAATTACTTTCAACATAAAAATTTGAAATGCAAAGTCTGAAAATTGAATTATGGGTTCATTTAAAATGGTGTCTCGGAGGAATTAAACTGTAAAAATTACCTGCAGTAATTTTGAAACATTTAGATGCTTTAAATGAATTGTTTTTTATGCATGATTTTACACAGGGTAAAAAAAAAAAAAAAAGAGAAAAAAAAAAGAAAAAAAAAGTGCGCTACCTTACACACTATATTCATTTGTGTGAGAATATTGAGGTCAAAATCTCAACAGACTAGAGTTTGCCGTCTAAGATGAAATATTTTCCCTTGACAGCCAAAGGTGGAAAGTGTAATAAATAAAATATTATGGAGATGTGTTTCTAATATTGTATTGTCACAATCAATTTCCCATTACCTATCTAGATTTTGATATATACTATATTATTTCCAACAGAAAATTCACTTTATGAAGCAACTGACTCCAGTTTACATATAAACGGCTTTGAAATCTGAAGGCTTGAAGGAAATGAAAAGCCTATGGCTATATTTATGGAATGAAAAGGGCATTTAAATTACAATTAAGTTAGTATGTAAACAGTGCTGCGCGTTGCCGCCGCTTCACCTACTCAAAGGCTTTATGTAAAAGAACGGGGACTGGGTTTTTTTTTGTTTTTTTTTTTTTGTCATTTTCGGTAAAACACTGCAATGGGAAATTGAATTAAATGGGCTGCTAGAGACTTGATGAAATGGGCTGTTCTGTCAGATCAGGAGCTGTAAGATGGGACTGTCATCTGCTGGTTAAAGAACCTGGAAAGGGAGAGGTGAATATGTTTGGAATAAAAAAAATAATATAAAAATGATGAAAAAAAAAAAATAGAGATAGAAATACACAGAATACATATTCTCGTATTTTACATCCATATGTATCATCAATATCCAGACTACGCGTGCAATGACCTGGTTTATTTTTTATTACGGAGTTGTCCTCACATAACCGTGATGACGGGGGAAATATAATCTTTCTTCTATATTCAGGAACCATTTAAGAGTCGGAATTCCGGGCAATTATCATCACAGTAGACTGATACTTCCTGTTCTGTATAGATCACTTCTCAGTGGTCATTTCCTCATTACCATAGGCGGGATTACAATCAAAGACAATTCCTGTATTGATAAAACAGGACCCACCCTTCACAGTAGTTGATATCACAGCTCACCTCCCCCTGTACAATGTCTGATAACACCTCTATATACAGTACATAACACAGGATCCACCATTCACAATAGGTGAGTTCACAGCTCACCTCCTCCTCCTGTACAATGACTGATAACACCTCTATATACAGTAGATAACACGGGATCCACCATTCACAATAGGTGATGTCACAGCTCACCTACTCCTGTACAATGACTGATAACACCTCTATATACAGTAGATAACACAGGATCCACCATTCACAATAGGTGATGTCACAGCTCTCCTCCTCCTCCTCTTGTACAATGACTGATAACACCTCTATATACAGTAGACAACACAGGACCCATCATTCACAAAAGGTGATGTCACAGCTCACCTCCTCCTCCTGATAGCACCTCCATACACAGTGGACATCATAAGATCTACCATTCACAATAAAAAGCAATTCCCCCCCCCATTGGGGGTGGTCTTTGTTGCCCTTTCTCATTCTCGGGTCCTTTACCAGAGGCCTGGGTGTTTGAGGGTTCTGCGCATAATCTTCGTTGTTCCCAGCATTGCGCTTTTATGGATAGAGAGCTCAGATGTTGCTCTTGGGATCTGTTGTAGCCATTCTTCCAACTTAGGGGTCACTGCTCCAAGTGCTCCTATCACCACTGGAATCACTGTTGCCTTCACTGTCCACATCTTCTCCAGTTCTCCTTTGAGACCCTGGTATTTCTCTCTCTCTCTCTATATATATATATTTATACACACAGCAGATACCATAGGATTTAACATTCGTAATAGATCATGATTAAATCTCACTTTCTTCCCCTCCCTGCACAGTGACCTCTGCACAGATCACAAGGCATGCCCACAACACTCTATCATACATGTCAATGAGTTATGTCCACACGACAGTTCTAATTTGTCTATGTGGCTTCTCTAAAGCAAAACTTTGAAAGGTTATTCAAGAAGGCTACACTACTGATCATGGACAGAAAACAGAATTTAAAAAAAGTAAAAAATTATGTTTCGGAATCTGGTTTTACTTAATAAGGTCAGGTCACACTTGTGAGTGCAATGCGAGAAACTCGCACGAGTCTGTCGCATCAATACCCGGCATTGCCACCAGCACTTGGGACCGGAGTGTGCGGCTGAGTTGCAATGTTTCCTTTAAGACTAATGTCTAGTAGCAAGGGGTTATAAAAAGGAGAATCTAGATAAATAGGCCAACCATACTTTCCTATTCTTTCGATACCAGTGTCACAGGAACTATGCTACCCTACATAGCTCTCTAGCTGGTGGGAGCTCTAAACCTTACGATACCCTGTTTACTGGGACACCAATGGAGAATGGAGAGCACCGTTTAAATGCAACAAGGGTGGAGCATGCTGACCTCCGCTCCATTCATTCTCTATGGAACTGCCAGAAATTACCAAGCAGAGGTCCCATAAAGAATAAATTGATATGCACATGCTCGGTTTATAAATCATCAAAGACAGGGCTCTGTACCAGTGGATGTCTCAGCAGTTGGACTTCCCCCAGCAATCAATAATAACACTAACATTATATCGACAAAACATTATTATTTATTTTGTATAACTCCTTTATAAGCTGTTCCAGCAATATGCTCTGTGCAGCAGGTCTAGAAATGGAGTTTCGTTTGAGTTTGCACTTTTGAAGGCAACTGACCCTATCTTCTGAGTTTAGACCTCTTGAATGTGACTTGATTGTGCCACATCTGGCCATCAATGCTGGTGGTCAAGTGTAAGAGGCTTGGTTTGACCCTTGCTTCATTTGCCCAAACCATGCAGGGAACAATAGTGAACAATACTACATTCCACAGAGGCTACCAAATAACTTACCGACCATCACTCTTGCGAAAAACTGCTCTTAGGCTATGGCCAACTTCTTCACTTTTCCCGTGCACCAGTTATATCCCTGAAGTTGAGTTTCTTCCAGGGAAAACTCATAATTGATACCAACGCAAATTAGTATCTTATTATTATTGTTGCTTTTAAATAACACTAAAAAAGTAGTCCTTAGCTAAGGAAGACTGAGTTTTGGAGGGTGGCCTTAAAATTATTGCTTTGCAGTGTCCAAACCAGATGTTCTTTTGGCTTGGTTTTTTAATTCTACTGTCAAAGGTTTATATCTCTTGGCAATAATTATTTCTGCCAATGAAAATGTTCCAAATTTCCAACCATTACGGCAAAGCGCAGGAACCAATCCCAATAAATACGGTCAATTATAATACTGAACCGTTATTATTCTACTGCTCAAAAGTATTTTTCATTTGTGATCGCCAACTTTCATCATCCAAAAAATTCCAACACCAAACATTCTGTGGAGATATTCTAGTGGAAACCAAATAAACACGGAAGTGTTCTCACCACCAAAACAACGCTCGCATTCCTTTGTAGCATTTTATGGAGCTTTTGTATGCCAACAGCTAATAATGGATAATAAAAATGAAGTAATTGTACATGCTTCAGACCTTGGTCAGAATGTTATTACACATAATAAAGTTTTCGTTTACTTCACCGCACAGTCCAGTAAGAAGTGTTTCATAAGGGCTACTAAATAGGTGAATGAGTTATTGGACTTGGTAACAACACCATATGCTACGCGTTGTGCCAGCTGCAGCATATTTGGCCAAAAAATTAATAAAATTCACTTTCTATTTCTTGCTAACTTTCTTCATTTCCCTTTCTCCCTGTAAGGCCTCCTACCTAATTTCCACACCAGTGCTGAAATAAATGACTTTAACGTGTACTGCGAGCATTATTCAAGACGTTAACAATTTGCCGGGCTTGTGTGGAAAGTTCTAATTTTTACAATAATAGACCTTTGTTTGTGAACAGTCATTTTCATGTATGCACAGAGCATAGTAATGGGCAACAACCATTGCAGGACGACATGTTTAAATGGTTTCTGCCGTTTATTGCTTGAGTTATTAACTTTACCATAAGTCCACGACAAATGCTGCATGCTGAAGATCGTTAGCTGAGCAAAAGAGGTGAAAGTAATTCCCTTAGTGTTTACAAAAACAATACACAAGTATAGCAGCGATTAGAAATGCAGCGATTATCAGATCTGTGGCAACGATTGATTTTGGCCCAAAAAAGGTATGATGGGTTTCATCAAACTACAGATTGCGCCCTTGGTCGTTGTGAAGGTTGTGAAATAAGCCTCCTATGGTGAGCTATGCAATGAAGAGAAGTAGAGTGACAGAGACACACAGAGAAGGTACTGACACTTCCTTGTGTATTATCTCACTTCAGTGCTGGATTCACAGCTACACCGCTCAGAATGGCTATAATATTTCCTTCATGCTTCCGATTCTGAATAAATGCTATAGCATATAGAGTCAGGAGAGCAAGAATATCTCATGTCTCTGAGTACTGTGCATGGGACACATTATTGGCTTATTGGTTAGCACTGTAGCCTTGCAGCACTGGGGTCCAGGGTTCAAATCCCACCAAGTACAACAGCATGGGTTTTCTCTGGATACTCCAGTTTCCTCCTAAACACCAAAGGCATACCGATGTGGAATGTCGATTGTGAACCCCAATGGGGACAGCGATGATAATGTCTGGAAAGTGCTGTGGAATACGATAGCGCCATCATAAAATAAATAAATTTAAAAAAATCACAGCAGTCAGACTCGCCCATTAGTTTGAAGACAACTATTAATTAGAAGACTGAAGATTGGAAAAATGCAGAATTCAAGTCAAGAAGTCAAGGATTCAAGAAATAATGTTGATTAGAATATACTGTTTTGTAGTAAGAGGTAATAGAGGATAGGCTCAAAGACGACCCCCAATAGAGCAAGAATGTGGTGGTCAAAATGTCCCGACTCACAATATATACAGGTACTAAGTGCTGTGGGTGTGGGTGGACTACAAACTGGCTTCCCGTCCATGGAAATACACGATATGTGATAATAATATAGGAGGCATTTACAAGTACATTGATGGTTTAGCCGTTGATTGTAGCTGCTGTTAATAAAATGAGACATATCTTTAAATAATAGTAAATGTGAAATTTGATCGTCTTACAAAGGGCCGTAAAAAGTTAAAGCTCCACTCTATTCACGCAATTGGTGACTTACAAGTAAATAAGTGACAAATGGAAAAGACTCCCAAATTAATACAGAAATGCAGTCTGATATCCGAAGGCAACCTGTGGCTCGACTCTAAGAAAAAAAAAATAAAATAACTGTTCAGCACTAAGCTTACTCGCATCTGCAGCGCACTCTGAAAACAGCATGTGTTCAAGATTACTTTCAGCAATTAAAAATCTAAATGTAAACCCGAGATGATTGATCTCTGCATCAAGAGAATCTCACATAGATCAAATCTGGAGTAAGGCACACTTCACATAATCCAGACATCCAGATGGCTGTGCATTAGGCATCAATACTGCCAATCACAACAAGCATTCACATGGAAAATGCCACTAGTTTTTAGTTGTTGTTGTTTTTTTTTTTTTTTTTAAAGGGAAAGTTGAAACAAAGGAAGAAAAAAAGGAATACAACAAAATAGGGATTCTTCGTCAACCAGGAGATTCAACTCTTGTTGGATCCCAGACTCAACTAACATAACATTGACAATATTACAAAAAGTGGAAGAGTATTTCTCCTTCATTTTTTTATTCCTCACTATAATCTTAGTATTTGCTACCTTGCTGCGCATTAAAAGACACATTCCGCCCCCCAAAAAAAGGCCGAATTTTAGAATATCCTAAAGTTAAAAAAAAGAAAAATTACACCTTACATAAGAAGCAGGTGCAAATTTGCAATAAAATCTGTGCCATTTTCTGGCATGAAGTTTAATAAATCTAATATTGGTTGGCCAGCCTCTCTACACAACGGACACTTTTACTCTCTACTGATACACAACGGTCACTTTTCCTCCCTACTGGTATGCAACGGCCACTTTTCATCTCCACTGATACGCAACAGCTACTTTTCCTCCCTACTGATACGCAATGGCCACTTTTCCCTTCTAATGACACACAATGGCCACTTTTCCACCCTACTGATATGCAACTGCCACTAATTCCTCCCCACTGACACACAATGGCCACTTTTCCTCCCTACTGATACGCAACGGCCACTTTTCCACCCTACTGATACGCAACTGCCACTAATTCCTCCCCACTGATACGCAACGGCCACTTTTACTCCCTACCGATATGCAACAGCCACTTTTCTTCTCTACCGACACGCAACGACCACTTTTCCATTTTTTCGGTGAGCATGATGCTGAAATTTCACATTTTACTCAATTTGTCACTTTTTGCAAGTTTTGGTGCTCAGTTTATGTTGAAAATTGGCATAAGCTGCTTGAAAAATTTCTGGTGGAGTCAAACGCCAGTTGTAATGTGAATGAATTAGGAATATTTCACTCCAACATTCCCTTCAACGCCAGTTTTAATTAATTGGGCCCTCATTCTAATTGACGCTCTAAGGAGCACACCTCCTCGAACACAGGTCTGTGGGTTGATAACACTGCCCTGCGAGAGTGCTCGACAGACCCATAGGGCGTAGCCAGATGATGGGTTACTAACATTTTGATTATATATATATATATATATACTGCAAAATGCTGCCTATTGGTGGGGGTCCTGGTCTTAATACCCCCCACAGATTACTTTAAATACTGCTAATGTATGAGCACAGGGACAGAGCTCTGAATAGTGAGTCTGTGGGCACCTTCGGACAGCTGTATAAATCAGACTGAGATTGGAACACAGTGCACGGACTGCAGATCCCAGCTGCATAGAAATACATGAAGCTGTCACGCTCGGATAGGGAGAGCCGCCGGCCAGTCCTTGCACTGCGTTCCAATCTCATCACTATTCAGCATAGCTTCGTCTGCGTGTTCAGGCATGAGCAATATTTAAAGCAATCGGTGGTGAGTTCTTAAGACCAGGACCGCCATTGATGGGCAGCATTTTGCAGTCTTTATAACATATATAAAAAAATTGCAAAATGACAGTTACCTTTAAGTGTTAATTATTATATGAATAGAAAACTGTTCTAGAATGCTATTCAAAATTTTAAAAAATATGTACCGTATTTTTCGGACTAAAAGACGCACTTTTTCCCCCCCAAAAAAGGGGGGAAAATGGGGGGTGCGTCTAATAGTCGCAATGCAGGCTTACCTAGGTGGCAGAGGTGCGGTGGCAGAGGTCCGGTGGCAGAGGTGCGGTTGCGGGGGTGTGGCGGCAGAGGAGGCGCAGTAAGCGGGGTCCCTTTCCCCGGTATGGTGATGCAGCAGGCCCGATATGCAGCAGAGCCGGGTGAATCCTCTTGTTATCGGTGGTGGCGGCCATTTTCCGGAGGCCGCGCGTGCGCAGATGGAGCGCTCTGCTTCCCGGGGCTTCAGGAAAATGGCCGCCGCGATCTCCATCTGCGCACGCGCGGCCTCCCGCGGCCATTTTCCTGAAGCCCCGGGAGCAGAGCGCTTCATCTGCACACGCGCGGCCTCAGGAAGATGGCCGCGCCCACCGATAACAAGAGGATTCACCCGGCTCTGCTGCATACCGGGCCTGCTGCATCACCATACCGGGGAAAGGGACCCCGATTCCTGCGCCTCCTCTGCTGCCACACCCCCGCCACCGCACCTCTGCCACCGGACCTCTGCCACCGCACCTCTGCCACCTAGGTAAGCCTGCATGGTACGCCAGGGACCTCTCACGCCATACCTCTCACTGCACCTCCTGATCCCAGCACCTCCTGATCCCAGCACCTCCTCATCCCAGCACCTCCTGATCCCAGCACCTCCTGATCCCAGCACCTCCTGATCCCAGCACCTCCTGATCCCAGCACCTCCTGATCCCAGCACCTTCTCATCCCAGCACCTCCTGATCCCAGCACCTCCTGATCCCAGCACCTCCTGATCCCAGCACCTCCTGATCCCAGCACCTTCTCATCCCAGCACCTTCTCATCCCAGCACCTCCTCATCCCAGCATCACCCCACCTTGCCTCCTGTGACCCTGCTCTGCCACCGCCATAAGATACTGTAAATTCGGACAATAAGACGGACCCCCATGTTATAAAAAATCTTTTTTTCTGCAATTTTCACCCCAAATTTGGGGTGCGTCTTATGGTCCGGTGCGTCTTATAGTCCCAAAAATACGGTAGTGTAAATTTTAAAAAAAAAATGCAACAAAATAAAATCTAACAAATGGATGTGGTGGTAGTGGTGGCCAAAATGCATGTGACAATAAAACAAAAGAAAAAAGTAAAAATATGTCTTTAGTCACCATATGATTTAACTGGCGAAGGAGGCAATACTGGGGACTGGGTCGAATGAAAAAAAAAGATAAATTAAAAGAATTTGTACGCAACACTGGGCAAGAGCACGTATAGATGTTAAAAGTAGAGGTCTGAGCGACTCTCCAAGGAGCCAGTTTAAACATTAATTTTTAAAGGACTTTTTAAATATTAGAGCCAGAAGGTGTCAAGTTAGACCCATACCGTTTTGAATGTGTTTTGATTTGCCTTTTTACCGTGAGCATTGCTCCTGATGAAGTGCTGCTGATTCTCCTGCAGAATAACAAATGAACTGTTAATGACAGCTATTAAAAGGTGTGAATGTCATTTGCGCCTTCCTGTAGCTGTACAGATATGTGCTATGTTACCAAACACACTAAATGTAGAAAAAGAGCCAGCAGATAAATCAATATGAGCATTTTCTTTGCAGGGCATGCCTTGATTTTTTTTTGCATTTCTTTGGCTATTGCAGATTTTACGTTTCCAAACTCAGAAGGAACATGGAAACCGCCATGGAGCAAATCATTAAGGAAGACACACATATATTATTTAATTATATATATATATATATATATATATATATATATATATATATATATATATATACAGTGGGGCAAAAAAGTATTTAGTCAGTCAGCAATAGTGCAAGTTCCACCACTTAAAAAGATGAGAGGCGTCTGTAATTTACATCATAGGTAGACCTCAACTATGGGAGACAAACTGAGAAAAAAAAATCCAGAAAATCATATTGTCTGTTTTTTTAACATTTTATTTGCATATTATGGTGGAAAATAAGTATTTGGTCAGAAACAAAATTTCATCTCAATACTTTGTAATATATCCTTTGTTGGCAATGACAGAGGTCAAACGTTTTCTGTAAGTCTTCACAAGGTTGCCACACACTGTTGTTGGTATGTTGGCCCATTCCTCCATGCAGATCTCCTCTACAGCAGTGATGTTTTTGGCTTTTCGCTTGGCAACACGGACTTTCAACTCCCTCCAAAGGTTTTCTATAGGGTTGAGATCTGGAGACTGGCTAGGCCACTCCAGGACCTTGAAATGCTTCTTACGAAGCCACTCCTTTGTTGCCCTGGCGGTGTGCTTTGGATCATTGTCATGTTGAAAGACCCAGCCACGTTTCATCTTCAATGCCCTTGCTGATGGAAGGAGGTTTGCACTCAAAATCTCACGATACATGGCCCCATTCATTCTTTCATGTACCCGGATCAGTCGTCCTGGCCCCTTTGCAGAGAAACAGCCCCAAAGCATGATGTTTCCACCACCATGCTTTACAGTAGGTATGGTGTTTGATGGATGCAACTCAGTATTCTTTTTCCTCCAAACACGACAAGTTGTGTTTCTACCAAACAGTTCCAGTTTGGTTTCATCAGACCATAGGACATTCTCCCAAAACTCCTCTGGATCATCCAAATGCTCTCTAGCAAACTTCAGACGGGCCCGGACATGTACTGGCTTAGGCATTGGGACACGTCTGGCACTGCAGGATCTGAGTCCATGGTGGCGTAGTGTGTTACTTATGGTAGGCCTTGTTACATTGGTCCCAGCTCTCTGCAGTTCATTCACTAGGTCCCCCCGCGTGGTTCTGGGATTTTTGCTCACCGTTCTTGTGATCATTCTGACCCCACGGGGTGGGATTTTGCGTGGAGCCCCAGATCGAGGGAGATTATCAGTGGTCTTGTATGTCTTCCATTTTCTAATTATGGCTCCCACTGTTGATTTCTTCACTCCAAGCTGGTTGGCTATTGCAGATTCAGTCTTCCCAGCCTGGTGCAGGGCTACAATTTTGTTTCTGGTGTCCTTTGACAGCTCTTTGGTCTTCACCATAGTGGAGTTTGGAGTCAGACTGTTTGAGGGTGTGCACAGGTGTCTTTTTATACTGATAACAAGTTTAAACAGGTGCCATTACTACAGGTAATGAGTGGAGGAAAGAGGAGACTCTTAAAGAAGAAGTTACAGGTCTGTGAGAGCCAGAAATCTTGATTGTTTGTTTCTGACCAAATACTTATTTTCCACCATAATATGCAAATAAATTGTTAAAAAAACAGACAATGTGATTTTCTGGATTTTTATTTCTCAGTTTGTCTCCCATAGTTGAGGTCTACCTATGATGTAAATTACAGACGCCTCTCATCTTTTTAAGTGGTGGAACTTGCACTATTGCTGACTGACTAAATACTTTTTTGCCCCACTGTATATATATACAGTACATACCAAAAGTTTGGGCACACCTTCTCATTTAAAGATTTTTCTGTATTTTCAGGACTATGAAAATTGTACAATATACAAGAAAAGGTTGCACTCTATCGTGCCAAAGCACTGTCTAGTATGAAATACATGAAATATGAACAGTAAAATGGCTTTTGAACATTAGGAAAAATATTTGAGAGACGCTTTGCACAGGATTTGGCCAAATAGTGTGAGCCCATCAACCATCGTCAAAGTGGTCTCATTAAACTGACGGGTCCCTGACCTCCCTGTCCAAATGTGAACACTTACCGAAGGCTAATGTCTGTATGCCTGGGTGAATGTGGACACCTCTGTCAGCAAAGCCTACATATGGGTTGGCCGGAACCAAGTGTGATTAGATGCAATTAAAAACCACATGGTGAAGGGAGGAGTGCTCAGTCAGTAAGCTAACGTAGAAATGACAGAAAAAGACTGGCACATTCAAACTAGTGTTTGACTCGCACATTCACATCTAATCACACTTGGTTCCGGCCAACCCAACCCAATGTCGGCGGTGACGGGAACTGTTCAGTGGCTGAGCTGCACAGCACAGCTCCGTCAACGGAATATTGGCCGCGGCTGGGAACTGCTAATCTGTCCACTATTGATTTATAGAGGGCCAGCTGAGACCAATACAACGTTGACGGAGCTATTCTGTGCAGTCCTGCAACGGAGCAGGCACCGAGAACAGCTAATCTTTGGGGGTGGCGGGTGTCACATCCACAATGATTGTACATTGATTACCTATCCAATGGAAAGGCCATCAATGTTGAAGTCCTGAACAAATCCTTTAATGGCCCTGCTTCATTAAGGGATGAAGGGAGTGTTAGAGTGAGAGGTGCCGGACACCTAATGAACTTGACGCATCTTACAACTGGCAAGCACCTCCACCGGAAATGACATTCCAGCCACGGGCTGGCTCACATTTCTGGTGGAATTTACAACACTTTTGTTGAGCAAATTATGATGAATTTTCCAGGGGTTGGCTTTGGTAGTCCACATCCCATTACTTTAAAACTTAATGGCCCCAATTCATTATGTCTGGGGTTCTGCTTGCCAATCTTAAGAATTAGCATGATATACAAATGATGGTGTAAAAATAATTTTTGAGAACACCGGCAACATCCATGTTTTTACACCATTCTCACAACTTTACAAAAAAGTGGATGGTGCTAAGAAATTTACCATAAAAAATATTGAAAGTCTATACGCATGCATAGCTGGCGTGGAACTGCTCTGCTGTGGCATGGACAGGCAAAGATGCCACAAATTTATTAGGACGCCTATGCATCCAAATCGGTTTGGCACATTTTACTCTAGATTTATTTTAAGACCCATATGGAAAGGCCGGTTCAAAGTGAATGTCAACCCACCCCCAATGTATAAAATTATTTCTGGTGAATGCTCTACTCTATAGACAGGACATATTGCTCTTCGAAAACTTCCCATTTCCCAGTTGATTCTCAGGCTTATTTTATCAGTAAACAGAGTCTTCATTATTTTGTCGATCAGTTTTTAAATGGGGTCCCCAGCCTCAATATGTCCTGTCTGTCTGGTTTTCAATGGGATTTTCAGGTAATGCAAGTTACCACGCCACAAAGATCTCTGTTGAGTAGAGCGTTAACTAATCTGACCGTATTCTTGACTAATGAAGCATAAAAGTGTTAAGTTTGTCTCTTTAGTGCAGTGAAGGCCAGGGCGATCCCCAAGGGCAAGACTCATAATAAGTATGTTGTCAGAATTTAACTATTTTTTACAAAAAAGAAATTACTGGTACTCTAAAAATAATAGTTATATACCTTATATTTGGGTCTAGGAAAGAAAGGATATATATATATTTCTTATACATGGTTGCTATGTGTGCCAACATATGTGTTGCACACATCTACCGATCGGGCACAGAAGATTTTGTCCACGCTGGGGCAAACAATCTATTTCCATTATCTAACATAAGATGTTAATATATTATTACACTCAATAATAGAAAACGCTGCAAAGAAAATTATAAGTACGTGTCTTTGTTTCTGCATTTGTAGGAAAAAAAAAATTCAGACACCCATGAAACATGGTCCGAGTACAGATTGTGGTTTCTCGACTGACGGGGGTATCCTGACCCGAACTCAACAGCCTCGTAGGCTGACATCATGGTCTGTATTCGAGTGGTGATCAAAGGATGTCCAAATTTCACATGTAAAGCGCCAAGGAATAAATGGCGCTATAATATTAATACAAATTTGTCTTTGAGCTTCCACACCCCAAAAAAAAAAGCCCCAATCTCTGCTGGGAGTTGAGGACAAAAAGATTGCTTAGGCTATAGAGCAGCTCACGAAAGTTCAGCAATGTAGGTGTCTGGCATAGATCATTACCAACAGAAGTTCAGGAGAAATTACAAAGAAGCTTCTTTTATTAAGTGCCATAAGATATTAAACTGTTATAATTGGAGGTAATGTTTAAAAATTATAACATCTGGCAGGTCCCATTAACTTTAAAGAGCAACTAAACTTTTATTTATTTTTATACATAATTTTTAAGAATTTTTTAGGGGATTTGTATTACCGTAATTTCTGTAAAAAAAAACAAAACAATTGCATGTAAGTATCTTCCAAAACCCTGCTTTTCCCCATTCTGTGTGCCTGCCTTCAGCTGCATTGATGTAATTTGGAGTACAGATGATTGCAGTGATGGGTCAGCACATGTATCTAGCTAACTCTGGGGATAAGCTATTGCAGGATATCGTTCTGATAGGCACAACACTCAGAGGAGGAGATAGGTGCTGACCCATCACTGCCATCATCTGTACTCCAAACGAATATGTTTTTCTGATATAAATGAAGCTGAGGGCAGGCAAATAGACTAGGGAAGAGCAGGGGTCTGTAGGTCACTTAAATGCTTTTTTTTTTTTACAGGAATAAAGACATAGGCCCCAATTCATCAAGACCAGCGATCTTCACGCTAGTCTTGATGAAGGGGCAGAGTGAAGTGTGGCGTGGCATCTGACGAGTGCTGTGCATCTTCCCACAAATCTTACTCCAGTCCCTGCTGGAGTAAGATTTGTGGTATAGAAAACACCGACGCTTGTCATGAATTTAATGAGCAGTGGTTGCCACATCCCCGTTTCACCACAACTACGCCCACTTGGCCAGACCTGACCAAACATGGCACGAAAGTGCCAAATATTTCAAAGCAGCCTTGAGTTGCCACTTTTCAAAATATTTTAAGCCAGAATTCTGCAGCAAAAGCTTTGACGAATCAGGCCCAAAATGAAGTGAAGTCATTTGCCGTGTTTCCCAATTTTCAATGCTGGACAAAGTTATAAAAGAAATAAAAGTTTATTCACTATTTAAAGGGGTCTATAGAGGTAATGAATGGTTGAAAATGAGAATAGCAGACTGTGTGACTGTCAAGATTGAGACCCTAAAGGCAACTGTGAACAGTGCCTAAAAACAGTTTCATAGAATCATAGACTGCTAGAGTTGGAAGGGACCTCCTGGGTCTTTGAGTCCAACCCATTGCTCAAGGCAGGATTCACTAAACCGTCTCAGACAGATTTCTGTCCAGCCTCAATTTGAAGACTTCCATTGAAGGAGAACTCACCTCCTCTCGTGGCAGCCTATTCCACTCATTGATCTCCCTCACTGTCAAAAAGTTTTTTCTAATATCTACTCTATATCTTCTCATTTTCAGTTTCATTTCATTGCTTCTCGTGTTTCCATGTGCAAATGAGAATAAGGATGATCCCTCTACACTGTGACATCCCTTTAGAATAGATTCTCACAACCGTGTTGTAGCCATATTTACTAGTCTGTATTGAGGGTCCAATTGTCCAATTCTTCTGGGGGTCTTGATGATACTTTCAGTTTAAGTTAGGAGATCAGAGGTTGGATTGAGAATTGACCTCACGATTCACAGAAGAAAGTATGGTCACGTTTCTTAAGATTCCTAGACCTCTGTGAACAAATTATCAGGGTTTTCTTTTTTTTCTACAATAGTAAAGTAGGACTGGTGATCTTTTAAGCAAACTTTGGAATCAAGTATCAAAAATCTTAAAAAAGCAAATCTTCGAGGCCAGCTGCCATGAGAGATACATTCTTCTGTTTATCTAACTTTGAAAACTAATGCCAACTCCGGGCACAATATTAAAGTCTTCGTAAACACAATATCGCTGTAATACAATTTATGTTTAGTCCTTCTTTCGAACATTACTCTCAGCCCACAATCACATTCGGATTACAAAATTCTTTTTGTAGTTATCTCAAAGCCAGGGGAATAAAATAAACCACTTAGTTGACAGTAAAGTGTCTGTAAAATATATAACGGTAATAACTCCTGGTGGAAAAAGTGGCAGAAATACAGAAAGTAAAGTATGAAGCATTGTAAAGAAGGCTAACGTGAAGGGTGTTTATTTTTAGAGGCCTCTTCCGGATGAAATCATAAGGCTGAGAGGAAACCTCTGGTAAGAGCCCCTGCTTCACAAGTTTATCCTTAAATTCTCTGCTAGGTGTCAAGTGCTAAGTGCTAGATACGGCCTCTGTAGCAGCCCTAAGTCAAAAGTGGAAAAGGTCAGCAATACGAGAATGTTTGTATTTGTGCAGAACTTTTACGGATTTGATTGCCAAAAGTTTATTTAATTATTACTTTTGGAAGCCGAGCTCATCGCGGACGTCAATCTTGGAGATGTAACTCTAATCAAGATGTCGGGGTAAAACATTTGCTTGCTTCCTTCGCAAGAGAGGATAATACTCTTTAATTGGCACAGTCTATCATCTCGTAAAATACGGAGAAACTTTTTTTTTCCCAAGGTGACAGCTTTATGCCTCTCATAAATAGCAAGGAATATTAAATAATCTAAAGGCTCCAAACTATTTAACAAGATTATTGCCACATTTATTTGCATCATTCTTTGGCGCTTATAATTAGAGAAATCATTTTCCTACAGTTGAATTTATTAAAACATGGAACGAGCACTTCTCTTCCGACATTTTAAATCATAGTTAATTGTCATAGTTTAGGAATCTGTGTAGAAAATGTAACTTTTGGCAAAATAGACAGACGATAACTATGAAAAGAGAGAGAGTTCCATATTTGCTTGTGAATAAAGATGAGCGAGACAGAAATTAAAAGTTCGGGGTTTGTACCGGATGGTTAAGTGTCCAGTGATAAACACAGAACACGGACTTCTCCCGTAAGTCCGTTGCAATGTTCAATGTTCAATGTTCCGGGGGACGTTAGAAAGGAAATATTTTCAGGCCCGTGTTATTTTCAATGGATTTCGGGTCCTGGATCAAGTTCGAGTACAGTTCTGGTACCAGAACCAAACTTTGGAATAAAGTTTGGTCGGGTATTAGAACCCAAACTTCAACGGGTCTGCTAATCCCTACTTGTGACTCAGTGACAGCAAAAATTTACACCAGTACAAAACAAAAAAAATACAAATATTAGGCTTTTATTTTCCTAATGTAATTAACAGCCTTAATCTCAAAACTTCATCCATATGACCGTGCAACGGATTTTTGTTTCACGTGCATAATACAATGGATCCATAGCGTTCTATATGTCGTATTTTATATGGAGGCAGAAAGAAAAATTGTTTTACATGTTTGGCAAAAATCCAAAAGAAATGAATTGTATCAAGCGCTCCTGAATGCCTTATTACAAAAGTATTTTGTGCCTATGGTGCCTCAAGATGTGCCCACAGGCCTGTAACACTAACCCATATTCTCACCTCTTTTGTCAGGGACAGGGTACATGGCAATTTGACCACCTTAATAAGCCTTTCCAAAGCTCCGGTGTCACGGGGTCTCATCTGAAATGATAATTTGACCATCGCAGCCGGTTTAGTCATGATGAACTACTTCTAAGTAATTTTCTTATGTTTGTAATAAAAAGTAACTACGCTCTATTTTATCTATTGACTGCCTTCGGAAGGTTTGAATAATGGCTCCTAATTACTCCAAACATGTGAATGTGTTTTTATTTTTGAGCTAATATGAGTAAAGCTTCGTTCATTGGCCAGTTTTCTCTAAAGTACGTTGAAAACGGATTAAGTTTCATCAGTGATTTTCATCAGAATTTCGTCCGAGTGTGATACAAGTGACATCAATTTTTCTCGTATGTGGAAAAAAAAAGTTGATCCATCTTGTCCTCTTTAACCCCCTTCTGACCTCGGACGGGATAGTACGTCCGAGGTCAGATCCCCTGCTTTAATGCAGGGCTCCGCGGTGAGCCCGCATCAAACAGCTGACATGTGCCCGTAATAGGCGAGGGCAGAATCGCGATCTGCCCGCACCTATTAACTAGTTAAATGCCGCTGTCAAACGCAGACAGCGGCATTTAACTACCGCTTCCGGCCGGGCGGCCGGAAATGATCGCATCGCCAACCTCCGTCACATGATCGGGGGTCGGCGATGCTTCAGAATAGTAACCATAGAGGTCCTTGAGACCTCTATGGTTACTGATCCCCGGCGATCTGATGATCGCTGCTATGTAGCAGAGCCGATCGTGCTATGCCTGCTTCTAGCCTCCCATGGAGGCTATTGAAGCATGGCAAAAGTAAAAAAAAAAAGTAAAAAAAAATGTGAAAAAAATAAAAAAAATATAAAAGTTTAAATCACCACCCTTTCGCCCCAATCAAAATAAATGAATTAAAAAAAATCAAATCTACACATATTTGGTATCGCCGCGCTCAGAATCGCCCGATCTATCAATTAAAAAAAAGCATTAACCTGATCACTAAACGGCGTAGCAAGAAAAAAATGTGAAACGCCAGAATTAAGTTTTTTTGGTCGCCGCGACATTGCATTAAAATGCAATAACGGGCGATCAAAAGAACGTATCTGCACCAAAATGCTATCATTAAAAACGTCACCTCAGCATGCAAAAAAAAGCCCTCAACTGACCCCAGATCATGAAAAATTGAGACGCTACGAGTATCGGAAAATGGCGCAATTTTTTTTTTTTTTAAACCAATGATGTCATTCAAAAGTACAACTCGTCCCGCAAATAAGCCCTCACATGGCCAAATTGACGGAAAAATAAAAAAGTTATGACTCTGGGAAGGAGGGGAGTGAAAAACGAACACGGAAAAACGAAAAATCCCAAGGTCATGAAGGGGTTAATAGTCTGTAAAAAAAGGCATCAGAGTGCTTCTCACTAACCCTTAGTCATGAATTGACTATTTTGATCCGACTCTCGAATCAAAATCGGACATGTTGCCACAATTTTGCGCAGACCAAAAGATCATGGAAATGTGAATGGCACCATTCACTACTATAGGCAGACACATGCATGAGCACTAACAGGTGTAGAAATTTTTTATTTCCTATGCTAAATGCAAATTGCATTTGTGCACTATGTTAGGCTGGAGTCACACTACAGCGAGATACGGCAGTCTCGCAGGTTAAAACCAAGCTCTGGCACCGGCACTCCGGAGTGCCGGTGCCAGAGCTTGGTTTTAACCTGCGAGACTCGGCCCTATCTCGCTGTGTGTGATCCCGGCCTTAAAAAGGTCCCATGGTATATGTTTAAAGGGATTGTCCACTACTAAACAACCCCTTCTAACTCTGTTTGACCCTTTTAAAATTAAAACAGCCTTAGTCACCTCCAGTGCTGATGCCATTCAGGCAGTGTCGGCACTCACTTTCCTGGGGCTCCCGTGAGGTTGTTACTTCACGTGAGCCCTGCACTGTCCCCGCCTTGGGACATTTAAAGGGAACCTATCACCCCCAAAATTGAAGGTGAGCTATGCCCACCAGCATCAGGGGCTTATCTACAGCATTCTGTAATGCTGTAGATAAGCCCCCGATGTATCCTGAAAGATGAGAAAAAGAGGTTAGATTATACTCACCCAGGGGCGGTCCCGGTCTGGTATGATGGGCGTAGCGGTCCGGTCCCTCCCATCTTCTTACAATGACGTCCTCTTCTTATATTCACGCTGCGGCTCCGGCGCAGGCATACTTTGTCTGCCCTGCTGAGGGCAGAGCATAGTACTGCAGTGCGCAGGAGCTGGGAAAGGTCAAAGAGGCCTAACCTCTTTTTCTCATCTTTCAGGAACCATCAGGGCTTGGCTCACCTTCGATTTTGGGGGTGACAGGATCCCTTTAATTAATCAACAGGATGTCAGAGCTGCTGCTCTCTCCCCCTCTTGATAACTTATATCTCCGAAGGCGGGAACAGTAACGACAGCGCTGATGGGCGCAGGGCTCACATGACATGACATAACCTCACGAAGCTCCAGAAATGTGAGTCTCGACACCGCTGGAAAGGCACCGACATCAAAGGTGAGTATAGATGTCTTTATATTAATGGAAGCAAAAGTTCAGAGTGAGGCGTCCTTCTAGTAGTGGGCAACCCCTTTAACTGCTATAGCGCCTCACGTATGGTGCAGTGTCAGCAGCAGCCCTCTCTGTTTTGACACAGTTGATGTTCAACATTAAAAAATACTAAAAGGTTACAGATAAATCAGTGGGTGCAGCAGTTACATAACATAAATGTGTCACGTGAAAACCGGGAGAGACAGCGTCAACAGCACTGGAGTGTTGTTGGTGTGGGAGGTGTTTGCTTTTTTTTTTATTCCATGTTGGTCTCTTTAGCTTTTGAGAAGTGGTTGTTGAGCAGTGCACAACCACTTACATTTTTTTCTTGGTCCCATTCACCAGATTGAGGCTAAACGATTATCCTTTTGGCTCCATCTGGCCAATAGTAAACTGCACTTTTCCAGAAAGAAGGTACGTCAGAAGGTGTATACATTTGTTGTACAGCAGGACTCTGACATATAGATGACATGTTCACGTACTGTACATCCTAGAGTAGCCACAAAGGGACTGGATACAGTTTTGGAATATATATATATATATATATATATATATATATATATATATATATATATATATATATATATATATATATATATACACACTACCGTTCAAAAGCTTAGTGTCAACCGAACAATTTTGTGTTTTCCATGAAAACTCATACTTTTATTAATCAATTGAGTTGCCAAATGAATTAAAAATCTAGTCCAGACATTGACAAGGTTCGAAAAAAAGTTTATTTGAAATAATAATTTTCTTCTTCGAGCTTTGCTGCAAACAGAGCATTCTTTGACGAAAGCAATCACAAAATTGCAGACCTTTGGCATTCTAGCAGTTAATTTGCTGAGGTAATCTGGAATAATTTCACCTCATGCTTCCAGAAGCCTCTCCCACAAGTTGGTTTGGCTTGATGGACACTTTTTGCGCGTACCATACGGTCAAGCTGTTACCACAACAGCTCAATGGGGTTGAGATCTGGTGACAGCGCTGGCCACTCTATTATAAAAAGAATACCAGCTGCTTGCTTCATCCCTAAATAGTTCTTTCATAATTTATTTTCCTTTTATTAGCCAGTCTCAGATATGGCTTTTTCTTTGCCACTCTGCCCTGAAGGCCAGCATCCCGGAGTCGCCTCTTCACTGTAGACGTTGACACTGCCGTTTTGCATGTACTATTTAATGAAGCTGCCAGTTGAGGACCTGTGAGGTGTTGATTTCTCAAACTACAGACTCTAATGTACTTGTCTTGTTGCTCAGTTGTGCAGCGGGGCCTCCCACTTCTTTTTCTACTCTGGTTAGAGCCTGTTTGTGCTCTCCTCTGAAGGGAGTAGTACACAGCGGTGTAGGAAATCTTCAGTTTCTTGGCAATTTCTCACATGGAATAGCCTTCATTTTTAAGAACAAGAATAGATTGTCGGTTTGACATAAAAATTATTTTTTTCTGGACATTTTGAGAATTTAATGGGACCAACAAATGTAATGCTCCAGATTATCAAAGGATGGTCAGGTTTATAGGTTCTCTAATCAGCCCAACTGTTTTCAGCTGTGCTAACATACTTTCAACAAGGGTTTTTAAGGGTATTCTAACCATCGATTAGCCTTCTTACACAGTTAGCAAACACAAAGTACCATAAGAACACTGGAGTAATGGTTGTTGGAAATGGGCCTCTATACACCTATGAAGATATTGCATTACAAACCAGACGTTTGCAGCTAGAATAGTCATTTACCACATTAACAGTGCATAGAGTGTATTTCTGAATCATTTAATGTTAGCTTCATTGGAAAAAAATAAGGAAATTTCTAAGTGACCCTAAACTTTTGAACGGTAGTGTGTATATATATATATATATATATATATACAGTGGGGCAAAAAAGTATTTAGTCAGTCAGCAATAGTGCAAGTTCCACCACTTAAAAAGATGAGAGGCGTCTGTCATTTACATCATAGGTAGACCTCAACTATGGGAGACAAACTGAGAAAAAAAAATCCAGAATATCACATTGTCTGTTTTTTTAACATTTTATTTGCATATTATGGTGGAAAATAAGTATTTGGTCAGAAACAAAATTTCATCTCAATACTTTGTAATATATCCTTTGTTGGCAATGACAGAGGTCAAACGTTTTCTGTAAGTCTTTACATGGTTGCCACACACTGTTGTTGGTATGTTGGCCCATTCCTCCATGCAGATCTCCTCTAGAGCAGTGATGTTTTTGGCTTTTCGCTTGGCAACACGGACTTTCAACTCCCTCCAAAGGTTTTCTTTAGAGTTGAGACCTGGAGACTGGCTAGGCCACTCCAGGACCTTGAAATGCTTCTTGCGAAGCCACTCCTTTGTTGCCCTGGCGGTGTGCTTTGGATCATTGTCATGTTGAAAGACCCAGCCACGTTTCACCTTCAATGCCTTGCTGATGGAAGGAGGTTTGCACTCAAAATCTCACGATACATGGCCCCATTCATTCTTTCATGTACCCGGATCAGTCGTCCTGGCCCCTTTGCAGAGAAACAGCCCCAAAGTATGATGTTTCCACCACCATGCTTTACAGTAGGTATGGTGTTTGATGGATGCAACTCAGTATTCTTTATCCTCCAAACACGACAAGTTGTGTTTCTACCAAACAGTTCCAGTTTGGTTTCATCAGACCATAGGACATTCTCCCAAAACTCCTCTGGATCATCCAAATGCTCTCTAGCAAACTTCAGACGGGCCCAGACATGTACTGGCTTAAGCAGTGGGACACGTCTGGCACTGCAGGATCTGAGTCCATGGTGGCGTAGTGTGTTACTTATGGTAGGCCTTGTTACATTGGTCCCAGCTCTCTGCAGTTCATTCACTAGGTCCCCTCGCGTGGTTCTGGGATTTTTGCTCACCGTTCTTGTGATCATTCTGACCCCACGGGGTGGGATTTTGCGTGGAGCCCCAGATCGAGGGAGATTATCAGTGGTCTTGTATGTCTTCCATTTTCTAATTATTTCTCCCACTGTTGATTTCTTCACTCCAAGCTGGTTGGCTATTGCAGATTCAGTCTTCCCAGCCTGGTGCAGGGCTACAATTTTGTTTCTGGTGTCCTTTGACAGCTCTTTGGTCTTCACCATAGTGGAGTTTGGAGTCAGACTGTTTGAGGGTGTGCACAGGTGTCTTTTTATACTGATAACAAGTTTAAACAGGTGCCATTACTACAGGTAATGAGTGGAGGAAAGAGGAGACTCTTAAAGAAGAAGTTACAGGTCTGTGAGAGCCAGAAATCTTGATTGTTTGTTTCTGACCAAATACTTATTTTCCACCATAATATGCAAAAAAAATGATAAAAAAACAGACAATGTGATTTTCTGGATTTTTTTTTCTCAGTTTGTCCCCCATAGTTGAGGTCTACCTATGATGTAAATTACAGACGCCTCTGATCTTTTTAAGTCGTGGAACTTGCACTATTGCTGACTGACTAAATACTTTTTTGCCCCACTGTATATATATATATATATATATATATATATATACACACACACACATACATACATATACATATATACACAAACATATATATATATATATATATATATATATATATATATATAGTTTGCTTGGGAGCCTAACGCTTTAGACTCTAAAAGAGTAAGTAAAAAGGAAGTCAAAAGTAGTAACATCAACTTCTTAAGTCAGGCTCGGGGATCAGTAAAATTTTGTTACAAACAGCTGATAGATGAAGAGTCCAATCTATTTTAGACAAAAACATCCCCACCTGTGCAAAATAAACTAAATATTGCTTATAATTCATAAACTGAAATCGCTTGCAAGTCTCTTTTTAATTTTTAATTAAAAAATTTCTTATAAAAGTTAAAGTTGTCAAAACATTTTGATTGAGCAGGACAATCTGTCTATCAGAACTCAGGAGGTTACAAGCCTCCGGAGCACAACAATTCTAATTACAATTTTACTTCATATCTCACTATAAAATCCTCACTATTGTACTGTCAGGTCTGAATATACGTTGAGGATGTATTGCTGCCACATTGGCATTACTGTAATTAGTGATTTAATTGCATCTTTATCCTAGTGCAATATATCTACAATGTGTATGTCATAATGAACTAGAAACAATATTTGGCTCATTAATCAGGATATATCCATAAATGCTGTCATTACTACAGCCTTGGATACTTCCTTATTATATAACCTGTCTATCCATGCTTCTTTTTTACTTTTACAAAATGTGTTGAATTTATATTAAAGTTGTCCAATGGGCGACGCCAGCAAAAGAATGGAGCAGGAGCACCGATCCGAAAGAGTATGGGTTTTTATCATTTTTATAGCCTCTTCATAAGGCAGTTTAACCCCTTCATGACCCAGCCTATTTTGACCTTAAAGACCTTGCCGTTTTTTGCAATTCTGACCAGTGTCCCTTCATGAGGTAATAACTCAGGAACGCTTCAATGGATCCTAGCGGTTCTGAGATTGTTTTTTCGTGACATATTGGGCTTCATGTTAGTGGTAAATTTAGGTCAATAAATTCTGTGTTTATTTGTGATAAAAACGGAAATTTGGCGAAAATTTTGAAAATTTCGCAATTTTCACATTTTGAATTTTTATTCTGTTAAACCAGAGAGTTATGTGACACAAAATAGTTAATAAATAACATTTCCCACACGTCTACTTTACATCAGCACAATTTTGGAAACAAAATTTTTTTTTGCTAGGAAGTTATAAGGGTTAAAATTTGACCAGCGATTTCTCATTTTTACAACGAAATTTACAAAACCATTTTTTTTAGGGACCACCTCACATTTGAAGTCAGTTTGAGGGGTCTATATGGCTGAAAATACCCAAAAGTGACACCATTCTAAAAACTGCACCCCTCAAGGTGCACAAAACCACATTCAAGAAGTTTATTAACCCTTCAGGTGCTTCACAGCAGCAGAAGCAACATGGAAGGAAAAAATGAACATTTAACTTTTTAGTCACAAAAATGATTTTTCAGCAACAATTTTTTTATTTTCCCAATGGTAAAAGGAGAAACTGAACCACGTACGTTGTTGTCCAATTTGTCCTGAGTACGCTGATACCTCATATGTGGGGGTAAACCACTGTTTGGGCGCACGGCAGGGCTTGGAAGGGAAGGAGCGCCATTTGACTTTTTGAATGAAAAATTGGCTGCACTCTTTAGCGGACACCATGTCACATTTGGAGAGCCCCCGTGTGCCTAAAAATTGGAGCTCCCCCACAAGTGACCCCATTTTGGAAACTAGACGCCCCAAGGAACTTATCTAGATGCATAGTGAGCCCTTTAAACCCCCAGGTGCTTCACAAATTGATCCGTAAAAATGAAAAAGTACTTTTTTTTCACAAAAAAATTCTTTTAGCCTCAATTTTTTCATTTTCACATGGACAACAGGATAAAATGGATTCTAAAATTTGTTTGGCAATTTCTCCTGAGTACACCGATACTTCACATGTGGGGGTAAACCACTGTTTGGGCACATGGTAAGGCTCGGAAGGGAAGGAGCGCCATTTGACTTTTTGAATGAAAAATTATCTCCATCGATAGCGGACACCATGTCGCGTTTGGAGAGACCCTGTGTGCTTAAACATTGGAGCTCCCCCACAAGTGACCCCATTTTGGAAACTGGACCCCCCAAGGAACTTATCTAGATGCCTAGTGAGCACTTTAAACCCTCAGGTGCTTCACAAATTGATCCGTAAAAATGAAAAAGTACTTTTTTTTCACAAAAAATTTATTTTCGCCTCAATTTTTTCATTTTCACATGGGCAATAGGATAAAATGGATCCTAAAATTTGTTGAGCAATTTCTCCCGAGTACGCCGATACCTCATATGTGGGGGTAAACCACTGTTTGGGCACACGGCAGGGCTCGGAAGGGAAGGCGCGCCTTTTAACTTTTTGAATGGAAAATTAGCTCCAATTGTTAGCGGACACCATGTCGCATTTGGAGAGCCCCTGTGTGCCTATGCAATGGAGCTCCCCCACAAGTGACCCCATTTTGGAAACTAGACCCCCCAAGGAACTTATCTAGATGCATACTGAGCACTTTAAACCCCCAGGTGCTTCACAGAAGTTTATAATGCAGAGCCATGAAAATAAAAAATAATTTTTCTTTTCTCAAAAATGATTTTTTAGCCTGGAATTTCCTATTTTGCCAATGGTAATAGGAGAAATTGGACCACAAATGTTGTTGTCCAGTTTGTCCTGAGTATGCAGATACCCCATATGTGGGGGTAAACCACTGTTTGGGAGCACGGCAGGGCTCAGAAGGGAAGGCACGCCATTTGGCTTTTTAAATGGAAAATTATCTCCAATCATTAGCGGACACCATGTCGCGTTTGGAGAGCCCCTGTGTGCCTAAACATTGGAGATCCCCCACAAATTACCCCATTTTGGAAACTAGACCCCCAAAGGAACTAATCTAGATGTGTAGTGAGCACTTTGAACCCTCAAGTGCTTCACAGAAGTTTATAACGCAGAGCCATGAAAATAAAAAAAAAAAATTATTTTCTCAAAAATGAATTTTAGCCCGCAATTTTTTATTTTCCCAAGGGTAACAGGAGAAATTTGACCCCAAAAGTTGTTGTCCAGTTTCTCCTGAGTACGCTGATACCCCATATGTGGGGGTAAACCACTGTTTAGGCACATGCTGGGGCTCGGAAGTGAAGTAGTGACGTTTTGAAATGCAGACTTTGATGGAATGCTCTGCGGGCGTCACGTTGCGTTTGCAGAGCCCCTGATGTGGCTAAACAGTAGAAACCCCCCACAAGTGACCCCATTTTGGAAACTAGACCCCGAAAGGAACTTATCTAGATGTGAGGTGAGCACTTTGAACCCCCAAGTGCTTCACAGAAGTTCATAACACAGAGCAGTGAAAATAATAAATACGTTTTCTTTCCTCAAAAATAATTTTTTAGCCCAGAATTTTTTATTTTCCCAAGGGTTACAGGAGAAATTGGACCACAAAAGTTGTTGTCCAGCTTCTCCTGAGTACGCTGATACCCCATGTGTGGGGGTAAACCACTGTTTGGGCACACGTGGGGGCTCAGAAGGGAAGTAGTGACTTTTGAAATGCAGACTTTGATGGAATGGTCTGCGGGCGTCACATTGCGTTTGCAGAGCCCCTGGTGTGCCTAAACAGTAGACACCCCCCACAAGTGACCCCATTTTGGAAACTAGACCCCCAAAGGAACTTATCTAGATGTGTGGTGAGCACTTTCAACCCCCAAGTGCTTTACAGAAGTTTATGACGCAGAGCCGTGAAAATAATAAATACGTTTTCTTTCCTCAAAAATAATTTTTTAGCCCAGAATTTTTTATCTTCCCAAGGGTTACAGGAGAAATTGGACCACAAAAGTTGTTGTCCAGTTTCTCCTGAGTACGCTGATGCCCCATGTGTGGGGGTAAACCACTGTTTGGGCACACGTGGGGGCTCAGAAGGGAAGTAGTGACTTTTGAAATGCAGACTTTGATGGAATGGTCTGCGGGCGTCACGTTGCGTTTGCAGAGCCCCTGGTGTGCCTAAACAGTAGAAACCCCCCACAAGTGACCCCATTTTGGAAACTAGACCCCCCAAGGAACTTATCTAGATATGTGGTGAGCACTTTGAACCCCCAAGTGCTTCACAGACGTTTACAATGCAGAGCCGTGAAAATAAAAAATCATTTTTCTTTCCTCAAAAATGATGTTTTAGCAAGCAATTTTTTATTTTCTCAAGGGTAACAGGAGAAATTGGACCCCAGTAATTGTTGCGCAGTTTGTCCTGAGTATGCTGGTACCCCATATGTGGGGGTAAACCACTGTTTGGGCACACGTCGGGGTTCGGAAGTGAGGGAGCACCATTTGAATTTTTGAATACAAGATTGGCTGGAATCAATGGTGGCGCCATGTTGCGTTTGGAGACCCCCTGAAGTGCCTAAACAGTGGAAACCCCTCAATTCTACCTCCAACACACCCCTAACCCTTATCCCAACTGTAGCCGTAACCCTAATCACAACCCTAACCCCAACACACCCCTAACCACAACCCTAACCCCAACACACCCCTAGCCCTAACCACAACCCTAATTCCAACCCAACTCTAAGGCTATGTGCCAACGTTGCGGATTCGTATGAGATTTTTCAGCATCATTTTTGAAAAATCCGCGGGTAAAAGGCACTGCGTTTTACCTGTGGATTTACCGTGGATTTCCAGTGTTTTTTGTGCGGATTTCACCTGTGGATTCCTATTGAGGAACAGGTGTAAAACGCTGCGGAATCCGCACAAAGAATTGGCATGCTGCGGAAAATACAACGCAGCGTTCCCGCGCGGTATTTTCTGCACCATGGGCACAGCGGATTTGGTTTTCCATATGTTTACATGGTACTGTAAACCCGATGGAACACTGCTGCGGATCCGCAGCGGCCAATCCGCACCGTGTGCACATAGCCTAATTCTAAAGGTATGTGCACACGCTGCGGAAAACGCTGCGGATCCGCAGCAGTTTCCCATGAGTTTACAGTTCAATGTGAACCTATGGGAACCAAAAATCGCTGTACACATGCTGTGGAAAAACTGCACGGAAACGCAGCGGTTTACATTCCGCAGCATGTCACTTCTTTCTGCGGATTCCGCAGCGGTTTTAGAACTGCTCCAATAGAAAATCGCAGTTGTAAAACCGCAGTGAAATGCGCAGAAAAACCGCGGTAAATCCACGATAAATCGGCAGCGGTTTAGCACTGCGGATTTATCAAATCCGCTGCGGAAAAATCCGCATAGGACCAGAATACGTGTGCACATACCGAAACCCTAACCCTAACCCTAACCCTACCCCTAACCCTACCCCTACCCCTAACCCTAGCCCTAACCCTACCCCTACCCCTAACCCTACCCCTAACCCTAACCCTACCCCTAACCCTACCCCTAACCCTAACCCTAGTTCTTACCCCAACCTTAGTGAAAAAAAAAAAAATTCTTTATTTTTTTTATTGTCCCTGTCTATGGGGGTGACAAAGGGGGGGGTCATTTACTATTTTTTTTATTTTGATCACTGAGATAGGATATATCTCAGTGATCAAAATTCACTCTGGAACGAATCTGCCGGCCGGCAGATTCGGCAGGCGCACTGCACATGCGCCCGCCATTTTGGAAGATGGCGGCGCCCAGGAAAGAAGACGGACGGACCTCGGGCGGCCAGGTAAGTATAAGGGGGGGGAGATCAGGGCACGGGGGGGGCGTCGGAGCACGGGGGGGTGGATCGGATCATGGGGGGGGTGGATCGGAACACGGGAGGGAGGATTGGAGCACGGGGAAGGATTGGAGCACGGGGTGAGGGATCGCTGTGCGGGGGGGTGGATCGGAGCACGGGGGGGGTCGCTGTGTGCGGGGGGGGGATCGGAGTGCGGGGGGGTTTGATTGCAGCACAGGGGGTGTGATTGGTGCACGGGGAAGCGGACAGGAGGACGGGGGAGCGGAGCACAGGACGGAGGGGAGCGGACCACAGATCGGGGGGCTGGGGGGGCGATCGGAGGGGTGGGGTGGGTGCACATAAGTGTTTCCAGCCATGGCCGATGATATTGCAGCATCGGCCATGGCTGGATTGTAATATTTCACCAGTTTTTTAGGTGAAATATTACAAATCGCTCTGATTGGCAGTTTCACTTTCAACAGCCAATCAGAGCGATCGTAGCCACGAGGGGGTGAAGCCACCCCCCCTGGGCTAAACTACCACTCCCCCTGTCCCTGCAGATCGGGTGAAATGGGAGTTAACCCTTTCACCCGGCCTGCAGGGACGCGATCTTTCCATGACGCATATGCTGCGTCATGGGTCGGAATGGCACCGACTTTCATGACGCAGCGTATGCGTCAAAGGTCGGGAAGGGGTTAAAATGGTGGACTTCCAGTTTAAACAGGTTGACTCATTTTATCGGTCTGGCATAACTGCATGGTGCTTGTAAAAACAATAATGATGCACACAGACGGCCGTAATACTCGTATGAGGCTCAAACTGTAATCCTAGGACTGGCCATCAGCTCTCTTGTCCTGAGCGGACAACTGCATAGAAATACATGCTGTCACGCTCAGGTCAGGAGAGCCGATGGCCAGTCCGAGGATTGCGATTCAGTAACACGGCCGTCTGATTACGTCTTAACTTTCCAACTTAATTTTTATTAAAAATCCCTCCAATTGTGAGAACAGAGGAATTCTTAATTATACAATTCACAGCTTATTTCCTTGGCTATCGACTACTTTAGAGGTGACCCGTTTCCTAGGCAAGGAGAGCAGGCTGGCAAGCTGTTTGCTATAAAGATTGCAAGAGCAGCCCTGGAGCTTGCTGAATCTGGACAGTTTTGGTGCTCCGAGCTTTCTCCAATGTTGTGCATTCAGAGCGCGTAATTCGGTGCAGCGGCTAAGAGATGCCATCGGTCTAAACGATCAATGATCAGGAGCTCACCGTTCCCCGGCAAGCAGGTAGCTGGAAGGAGGGGGAGCAGTTTGCTCCAGAAAATTGAGAGACGAACACTTTAAGCTACAATGATGTAATGGGCGACCTAATCGTGATTGCAACTTTGTAAAAATGTCTAAAGGTCTATGCACACAGCTAGACCGCAAATACAAAACCACACACAGCCTGATCGGTATCCAGTCCATAGGCCACCATAACGCGTCTCTGTCGAGTCACTGACTTCTCGTCTAGAAGCAATGCTTCAAAAGCAGTATACTTCTATAATACAGCATACGGTGACGCTGCTGTGTGCCTCCATACAAAAGTAAAAGCACAAGATGATATAGCATGGCCACAGTAAGCTATGGATACCATGATGAAGGGGTTATCCAGGCCTTGAAAAAATGATTGCCCCCTGTTAATCAGCTATTTGAATGGACCACATTTGCTTGAACAAGCGCCTCCTCTACACTGCTTACACCATCTTCTCACTGGTTTGTTCTTCTCCTAGTGGCTATAGAAAGTATTGAGGCTTCCATGGGAAAATGTTACAATACTTCTGAGTAAATGACATGTGTAAGTACAAATCAGCCAAAAAAACTTTGCAAACATTGAAGAATCTCTTCAAGCCACCTGTGAGTCGGACTCCTACCAATCTGAAATTGATGGCCTATCCAAAGCATGGAGAACCTCCTAAAGGATTTACAACACTGTCACGACCATAAGACCTGAATTTCTAAGGTTCCATGTTTCAGTTGGGTCAAGGATACAAATCTACTAATAGGAGCAATAGCAAAAATTATTAGGGATAGCTGATTTAAGGTGGTCTATGACCAGAAACCCAGTTACACTGGTATTTTGCGTCAGCGATATTTTTATACATGACATGGAGATATGAAAGGATAATATAGAATTTCATACATAATTTAACTGCTTTGCTTAAGCTAGCAATTATTATCAGCATCCCGTTGAAATGTCAGAACATTAAACACAAGGAAACAAAAAAAAATGTAACAACCACGAAAACAATATAATGAAGCTATTAATGATGGGAAACAAAATGAAGGGTCAGTCTAATGACCGAACGTTAAACATTTTAAATTAACTGTAACTTGAAATGTCATCATAATTCAATTTAAAAGAAAATCCACAGTCATGAATTCTAATAATCAAATGGTCTGAAAATGGGAAAAAATGCAAATCAGCTCAGGGTTATAATTATCAAGTTGAAAATAAATTAGCCTGTGGAACTTCATGGTGGCAGTGAATTACCATCGACTCGTCATGTTCCTGTGTGATATCGCAGTGTTTTCTGATAAAAGGATTATACCGTCCAAATGTAGGACAGCAACGCGCCGTGCAATGCTCAACCTAGTAGGATGAAAAAAATCAAAAAAGATTTGAGTTCTAGTTGTTATTACATACCGTAAATGGGATTTAATTTAGAATTTTTTTTTTAAAAAGTATACCAGGAAAAAAAAGTATTTTAGGAAAAGATGTTGCGTGAGGCTAAATTCTATGCCCAACAGTGGGTGCATAAGTTTCACGGAAATTCCTCAGTGTTCTTCTACACTTGTGCGCTCAGTCATTCCCGACGGTAAGCATAAATCTCTATCAGATATGGCAGCCACCCCATGGGAACTGACCCGTCCTATAAAGAAGGCAACCACCAAATGGACATTCATAGGTTCCTTAATCATATTTGATTATGAAGATAAATTGAGGATTTGCATTTAGTGATGAGCGAACATGCTCGGATATGGTCTTGTCTGAACATGCTCGGGTGCTAACCGAGTGTCTTCAGCGTGCTCGAAAAATATGCTCGAGTCCCCGCGGCTGCATGTCTAGCGCTGTTTGCTAGACAATCCTTGCATGTGTTACAGAGGTCGAATAGCCACGAGACATGCAGCCGCGGGGACTCGAACATATTTTTTGAGCACGCCGAAGACACTCGGTTAGCACATAAGCATACTCAGACGACATCTTATCTGAGCATGTTCGTCATCACTGGCTAGTACTAAATGGCCAAACAATGCTGCAATAAACTTCCCGATTAATACTTCAATAAAGTGTCAACATACTAACATTATATATGTATATAGATAGATAGATAGATATCACTGGAAGACCGGGTACGATACAGTCTGTCGGCCATGAAAGTTATCTTTGGCTTCTTAAATGATGGCATTTACAACTTTTTTTTTTTATTAGCCAGCCTAGTGAGACATCATCATAGTGGAATGACAATCTAAACATTACTCTAGGTCAACTAAGGTAAAGAAGAGCTGCAGATACCGTCAGGTAACAGGCGGTTCTCATCGATCCCACTTTAAGGCCACAGATTACAGTCATGGCTGATGCACTAGGCTATGCGCATCAATTTGCACCAACTCTACTTCTCGGTCCTTGGAAGCTCCCAGGAAATGGGGGTCCTGCAGTGAATAGTCACCTTCTGGTCTAAATATCTACTCTATGAATCGTAGAGTAAACGGTAAAACTATTCTTTGGCCATTACATCGTAGTTTAAAGGGAACCTATCACCCCAAAAATCGTATCTGAGCTAAGTCCACTGGCATCAGGGGCTTATCTACAGCATTACGTACTGCTGTAGATAAGCCCCCGATGTAACCTGAAAGATGAGAAATAAAGGTTAGAATATACTCACCCAGGGGCGGTCCCGCTGCGATCCGATCTGATGGCCGTCGCGATCCAGGTCCAGCGCCTCCCATCCTCATTTGATGACATCCTCTTCTTGTCTTCTTGCAGCGGCTGTTGACGGCAGAGCAAAGTACTGCAGTGCGCAGGCGTCGGGAAAGGTCAGAGAGGTCCGGCGCCTGCGCACTGTAGTACTTTGCTCTGCCCTCAACAGGGCAGAGAATTACGCCTGCACAGGAGCCGCTGCAAGAAGACAAGAAGAGGACGTCATCAAATGAAGATAGGAGGCGCTGGACCCGGATCGCGACGCCCATCGGACCGGACCACAGAGGGACTGCCCCTGGGTGAGTATAATCTATCCTTTATTTCTCATCTTTCAGGTTACATCGGGGACTTATCTACAGCATTACAGAATGCTGTAGATAAGCCCCTGATGCCGGTGGGCTTAACTGAGATACGATTTTTTGGGGTGACAGGTTCCCTTTAAGGATTGAAAGGAGCGATAAAAAAATGTCCTTTTTGTTCCGGTAACCACAAATTGTCTGTAAATATCACCAGAAATCCTACTCAGCTGTAACATTAATAGGACCTATCTACAGGTAGGAGGTAAGCTGAGCCATTTACCATTTAAGAATTTTGAAAGAAGCACGAGCAAATTATAATCATACTAGGATAACGAACAAGACTTGACATTATTACTAATGAAACGCAGAGACTCTTTCAGGGACAAGAAAGGCTTGTGGGAATGTGACTGTCAAACTTTTTTTTATTTTACTTAAAAGTTCAGTCGACGGAGTTATTACGAATTAATTTAATTTGTAAAAGTGCACAATAAACATGAAAAGGTAAATGAGGAGGCAAACATTACGAGAGTCTAGGCTCGGAATGTCCCCTATAACGAATGAGTGCTCTTAACTTCTCCATAACCTTTCTCAAAAACCATACAACTTTGGGAAAATTATCCCCGTAAGCAAATTCCAATTTCTCCTCAGCTTGTTTACCTAACCACTTAATGTGACCTTTGAATTCTCCAGCTCTTTTACATTATATTATGCACTATGTAAAGCTTTTTTTTTCTGTTTCACTGTTTTCTTTATAGGACCAATGATTGGCTTTTTGGCAGCCAAGTTATAAGCCTGTGAAATTTTAGAGTGCCATGGTGGTCTGACTTTATTTTTTCAGAACTTGACATTTTAATGAGGACAATTAGAGGTAATTGAAATTCTAGGGCCCTTTCTGTGTTTTTAACTGTTTGATTATTTTTGTCACCTCTGACATAATTAAACACGAATATACGAAAACAAAACGTGTGAAAATGCCATTATTCCTGGAAAACTTTAAAAATAATAAGGAATGCAATGCTTCAAATGAATTAATATGACTTGTAGATGACAAAAGGTACATGTACAAATCATGAGCAATTAGTAATAACTAGTACTGTGATAACTATAATTTCGTCGCCCTCCCGTTGCTATTTTCTACCTGGATTAGATACGTCGGCTTGAGAAGCAATAAGAATGTAGCGCACAACGCTTCTGCAAAGGAAAAATCAAGAGAGTACCGATGTATTCTTTAACCACTTGTACATACTGTCAACTAAGAGAGGGTCCTGAAAATTGTAATTTTTACCAAATTTTTATGGACTAAAACAGTGATCTGTTTTCCTCTGAATTCATTAAAGGAGTTGTCAAGGCTTGGGGCTCAAGTCTGCAGTTACTCTTTGTGACTGTAGACTTGTGACTCATCGCAGTTAGTGATGAGCGAGTGTACTCGTTGCTCGGGTTTTCCAGAGCACGCTCGGGTGGTCTCCGAGTATTTGTTAGTGTTCGGAGATTTCGTTTTCATCGCGGCATCTGAATGATTTACAGCTACTAGCCAGCTTGAAGGGAACCTGTCACCCCGTTTTTTCAGTAGGAGATAAAAATACCGTTAAATAAGGCCTGAGCTGTGCTTTACAATAGGGTATTTCTTGTCCCGATTCCCTACCTATGCTGCCGAAATACCTTACAAAAGTGGCCTTTTTTGCCTGTCAATCAGGCTGGTCAGGTCAGATGGGCGTGGTCACAGCGCTGTTTCTCCCCCACATCTTGCTTATGTTCCCGTTGGTGGCATAGTGCTTCTCGCACGCGCAAGTGCCGAATGCACTGCGCAGCTGTAGAAAAAGAGCGCGCTCACCGCTATTCAGCGGTTTCTCGGTGGGCGCGGCCATCTTCCTGAGGCCGCGCGTGCGCAGATGGAGTCTCCTGCTTCCCGGGGCTTCAGGAAAATGGCCGTGGGATGCCGCGCGTGCGCAGATGGACATCGCGGCGGCCATTTTCCTGAAGCCGAGTTCGAATCTGTATGTAAAATGTATGTATGTAAAATACTAATAACTATGTATAAATCTTATTTTGGACAGTTTAATCACCTTTAATGGGACTATTGGCACACCCTTACTCTACTAGATTAAAGGTCTTGTAACTTATGCTACTCCGATTACATATTGGATTATTACTTATGTGTACTATTGCATTATGTACAGTATATGCTATAATCAATAATAATAGATATAGAAAATGCTTTTACATATTTGTAGTATGGAATAAGATATTTATGGGCACAATATACTGTCTTGTGTGGGGATTGTTTTAGTTATGTCCCTTGGTATTATGTGTTAGCAAATGACTGCAAAGTGTCTTGTGATCAAAGCTAGGGTTAATGGCAGGAATTAGCAGTCTTTCGTCTGATATACAGGATATATATTTATATATATATATATATATATATATATATATATATATATTAAACACACTCACTGCCGCTATACCAGTACAGTATATAACAGACACAGTCGATGCATAATGGGTCTGGCAATGGTTTTCTTTTCATGCAAAGATATAAAAACAAGCCTTAAGGACGGAGACTGTGTAATGTAGGATCTCAAATGAAGAACACAATGCAGCTTGTCGTCAATTTAAATGCATTGAACACCAGCGATGCCCCCGACTAAGGCTTCAAACTTGTACAGCACATTTCCACTCAACTCAACTAGATTGCCTGTCACATCTGACACGACTTGTCAAAAGTTACCCTTCACTGCTCATGGGCAACACGGAGGGTCAGAAGACCAAATACAATGGTCCTACCCATCCCATTTTTTCTCATTCACAGCGGCAGATATTGAACTCTTAACTGACAAGACTGAGCAGGTTGAAGCAGCTGCCAGAATAAGAGAAGCAGGACAAAGTCAGCGTTGATGCTGAAAGGCTACTTTTACAGCATCCGTACATGCCAGAGCTCAGACTATTAATGTTGACGATTTAGGCAATGTTACACAAAAGGGGGAATTTGCTGTTAAACACATTTTGGAGAATCTTTTTAAAATTATTATTATTTGCTTTACTCAGAGTAATTTGTTGAACCCCATTTTTTCTCAATTTGTACCCCGAAAAACGTAAAATAGCAATAACCGGTATTATGTTTTATAACAAAAACAATGACGCATTAAAGCTTGGGAACAAACCTACCTATTAAGATTCGAAGTGTCAGTATTGTATGATGTATATAAAAACACATTATTTGTTTATTTTTACATCTTTTTTACATATCTATTATAAAAACAAAATATGTGAATAAATATACTAAATAAAACCAAATCAAAACAAAAATATCTAAAAATTTGCATACAAATGGGCAAAAGTAATAATGATAAAATTGTTAAAAAAAAAAAAAAAAGATTGAAAATTGCAGAAGCATACAGGTTTTTTAGGGTGTATAAAAAGAGAGATGAAATCCAGTGTTCCCAAAGCATTGTTAGTCCTCTATAAATCACTTGTGAGGCCACATCTAGAATATGGGATCTAGTTTTGGCCTCCACATATTAACCCCTTCACTACCTTGGGATTTTCCATATTTGCATTTTTGTTTTTTGCTCCCCTTCTCAGAGCCATAACTTTTTTATTTTTCGGTCAATATGGCCATGTGATGGCTTGTTTGCGAGACGAGTTGTACTTTTGAACGACATCATTGGTTTTAAGATATCATGTACTGGAAGATGGGGAAAAAATTCAAAGTGCGGTGAAAATGCAAAAAAAAAGTGCAGTTCCACAATTGTTTTTTGGTGTTTGTTTGTTTTTTTACCATGTTCCCCAAATGCTAAAATTTACATGCCATTATAATTCTCCAGGTCATTACGAGTTCACAGATACCAAATATGTATAGGTTCTTTTTTTACTTAAGTGGAGAAAAAAAATCCAAAGTCTGTTAGGGGTAAGTCAGATGATGAAATCAGCTGTCATTTGCCAAGAAAACATGCTCAGCGCCGGAGCCCGCATGGAATGTAGGGACACGACCTATAATGTATATATTTTTATTATTACCGTATTTATTATTATTATAGCGCTATTTATTCCATGGCACTTTATATGTGAGGAGGGGTATAGATAAAAACAAGTAATCTTAAACAATACATGTCACAACTGGTACAGAAGGAGAGTACCCTGCCCGCGAGGGCTCACAATCTACAAGGGATGGGTGAGGATACAGTAGGTGAGTGTAGAACTGGTAGTGCATTGGTTTGGTGGATCGGAGGTTACTGCAGGTGAGTCTTCAGGTTCCTTTTGAAGGCTTCCATGGTAGGCAAGAGTCTGATATGTTGGGGTAGTGTTATGAATAGATAATTCAGAACCACAATGGACCTTGAAGTTCAGAGCACACAAAGTGACCTGCCAATAACCAAAAACATAGGACGAGCTCTGAGACGTGGGAACTTTGCTGACCGCAATCCCTAATCCTATCACACCACACTAGAGGTAGCCGTGGATTGCGCCTAACGCTCCCTATGCAACTCGGCACAGCCTAAGAAACTAGCTAGCCCTGAAGATAGAAAAATAAGCCTACCTTGCCTCAGAGAAATTCCCCAAAGGAAAAGGAAGCCCTCCACATATAATGAATGTGAGTAAAGATGAAAATACAAACACAGAGATGAAATAGATTTAGCAAAGTGAGGCCCGACTTACTGAATAGACCGAGGATAGGAAAGATAGCTTTGCGGTCAACACAAAAACCTACAAACAACCACGCAGAGGGGCAAAAAGACCCTCCGCACCGACTAACGGTACGGAGGTGCTCCCTCTGCGTCTCAGAGCTTCCAGCAAGCAAGAAAAACCAATAAAGCAAGCTGGACAGAAAATATAGCAAACAAAAGTAACACCAGCAGAACTTAGCTTATGCTGGGCAAACAGGCCACAGGAACGATCCAGGAGGAAGCAAGACCAATACTAGAACATTGACTGGAGGCCAGGATCAAAGCACTAGGTGGAGTTAAATAGAGCAGCACCTAACGACTTAACCTCATCACCTGAGGAAGGAAACTCAGAAGCCGCAGTACCACTCACATCCACCAACGGAAACCCATAGACAGAATCAGCCGAAGTACCACTTGTGACCACAGGAGGGAGCTCGACCACAGAATTCACAACAGGGTAGAGAGTTGTTATGATACGGTGGTCTAGGAGCAACATGGAACGAGCTCTGAAGGAAGTGGTAACTGTACTGACCGCAGTCCCTAAGCTCAACACAATACTAGAAGTAGCCCTGGAATGCTCCTAACTCTCCCTAGGCATCTCATCACAGCCTAAGAGCTAACTACCCCTAAAGAAAGAAGCAGGAAAACTATCTTGCCTCAGAGAAAATCCCCAAAGGATAGATTAGCCCCCCACAAATAATGACTGAGTGGAGAGGGAAAAGACATACACAGAATGAAACCAGGATGAGCACAGGAGGCCAGTCTAGCTAAATAGATAGGACAGGATGGAATACTGTGCGGTCAGTATAAAACACTACAAAAATCCACGCAGAGTTTACAAAAAAAACTCCACACCTGACTAAAGGTGTGGAGGGCAAATCTGCCTCCCAGAGCTTCCAGCAAGACAGAATAAATTCACACTGATAAGCTGGACAAACCTAGAAAGCACAGAATGGATAAGTCCACAATCTATGGACAGAAAAGAGCAAGCAACAACTTAGCTTAGCTGAACTGGTCAGGATAACAGGGAACTCCAAAGAGATGTGAATCCAACCAGAAACCATTTACAAGTGGCACTGGCTGAAGACAGAGCCAGACCTAAATAGCCGAGCAGAAGAGAAGATAAGTGGAGGCAGCTGATGACAGCTAACTCCAAGGAGCAGCCATACCACTAGAAACCACAAGAGGGAGCCCAAGAGCAGAACTCACAAAAGTGCCACTTACAACCACCGGAGGAAGCCCAAGAGCGGAATTCACAACAGTACCCCCCCCCTTGAGGAGGGGTCACCGAACCCTCACCAGAGCCCCCAGGCCGATCAGGACGAGCCAAGTGAAAAGCACGAACCAAATCGGTGGCATGGACATCGGAGGCAACAACCCAAGAATTATCCTCCTGGCCATAACCCTTCCACTTGACAAGATACTGAAGCCTCCGCCTCGAAAAATGAGAATCCAAAATCTTCTCAACCTCATATTCCAACTCTCCCTCAACCAACACCGGGGCAGGAGGGTCAACCGAGGGAACAACGGGCACCACATATTTCCGCAACAAAGATCTATGGAAAACATTATGAATGACAAAAGAGGCAGGAAGAGCCAAACGAAAAGACACCGGATTAATAATTTCAGAAATTTTATAAGGACCAATAAACCGAGGCTTAAACTTAGGGGAAGAAACCTTCATAGGAACATGACGAGAAGACAACCAAACCAAATCCCCCACACGAAGCCGGGGACCAACACACCAACGGCGGTTAGCAAAACGTTGAGCCCTTTCCTTAGACAACGTCAAATTGTCCACCACATGAGTCCAAATCTGCTGCAGCCTGTCCACCACAGAATTAACACCAGGACAATCAGAAGGCTCAACCTGCCCAGAAGAAAAACAAGGATGAAAACCAAAATTACAAAAGAAAGGTGAAACCAAAGTAGCCGAACTAGCCCGATTATTAATGGCAAACTCGGCCAACGGCAAGAAAGACACCCAATCATCCTGATCAGCAGACACAAAGCATCTCAAATAGGTCTCCAAGGTCTGATTAGTTCGCTCAGTTTGGCCATTAGTCTGAGGATGAAACGCCGAAGAAAAAGACAAATCAATGCCCATCCTAGCACAAAAGGCCCGCCAAAATCTAGAGACAAACTGAGAACCTCTGTCAGACACAATATTCTCCGGAATGCCATGCAAACGAACCACATGCTGAAAAAATAATGGAACCAGATCTGAGGAGGAAGGCAACTTAGGCAAAGGTACCAGATGGACCATTTTAGAGAACCGGTCACAAACAACCCAGATAACAGACATCTTCTGGGAAACAGGAAGATCCGAAATAAAATCCATGGAAATATGCGTCCAGGGCCTCTCAGGGACCGGGAAAGGCAAAAGCAACCCACTAGCGCGGGAACAGCAAGGCTTGGCCCGGGCGCAAGTCCCACAGGACTACACAAAAACACGCACATCGCGCGACAAGGAAGGCCACCAAAAGGACCTAGCAACCAAATCTCTGGTACCAAAAATCCCAGGATGACCAGCCAACACTGAACAATGAACCTCAGAAATTACCTTACTTGTCCATCTATCAGGAACAAACAGCTTCCCCACTGGACAGCGGTCAGGCTTATCAGCCTGAAATTCCTGAAGCACCCGCCGCAAATCAGGGGAGATAGCAGAAAGAATCACCCCCTCCTTAAGAATGCCAACCGGCTCAAGGACTCCAGGAGAATCAGGCGAAAAACTCCTAGAGAGGGCATCAGCCTTAACATTCTTAGATCCCGGAAGATACGAGACCACAAAATCAAAACGGGAGAAAAACAGGGACCATCGAGCCTGTCTAGGATTCAGCCGCTTGGCCGACTCGAGGTAAATCAGATTCTTATGATCGGTCAGGACCACAACACGGTGTTTAGGTCCCTCAAGCCAATGTCGCCACTCCTCAAACGCCCACTTCATAGCCAACAACTCCCGATTGCCGACATCATAATTGCGTTCCGCAGGCGAAAACGTTATGGAAAAAAAAGCACACGGTTTCATCAAAGAACCATCAGACTCCCTCTGAGACAAAACGGCCCCTGCCCCAATCTCAGAAGCGTCGACCTCAACCTGAAAAGGAAGAGAAACATCCGGCTGACGCAACACAGGGGCAGAAGTAAATCGGCGTTTAAGCTCCTGAAAGGCCTCAACAGCCTCAGAGGACCAATTAGTCACATCAGCCTTTCTTCGTCAAATCAGTAAGGGGCTTAACCACACTGGAAAAATTGGCAATGAAACGGCGATAGAAATTAGCAAAGCCCAAAAATTTTTGAAGACCCTTCACAGATGTGGGTTGGATCCAGTCATGAATAGCTTGGACCTTAACAGGATCCATTTCTATAGACGAGGGAGAAAAAATAAAACCCAAAAAAGAGACCTTCTGAACTCCGAATAGGCACTTAGACCCCTTCACAAATAAAGCATTATCACTAAGGATCTGGAACACCATCCTGACCTGCTTCACATGAGACTCCCAATCATCGGAAAAAATCAAAATATCATCCAAATATACGACCATGAATTTATCAAGATAATTGCGGAAAATATCATGCATGAAAGACTGGAACACAGATGGAGCATTAGAGAGCCCAAATGGCATCACAAGGTATTCAAAATGGCCTTCGGGCGTATTAAATGCAGTTTTCCATTCGTCACCCTGTTTAATACGAACAAGATTATATGCCCCTCGGAGGTCAATCTTAGTAAACCAACTAGCCCCCTTAATCTGAGCAAACAAATCAGTAAGCAAAGGCAAGGGGTATTGGAATTTGACCGTGATCTTATTAAGAAGACGATAATCAATACAGGGTCTCAAGGAGCCATTCTTCTTAGCAACAAAAAAGAAACCCGCTCCCAATGGTGATGAAGAGGGCCGAATATGCCCCTTCTCCAAAGACTCCTTGATATAACTCCGCATGGCGGCATCCTCTGGCACAGACAGATTGAAAAGTCGGCCCTTAGGGAACTTACAACCAGGAATCAAGTTAATAGCACAATCACAGTCCCTATGTGGAGGAAGGGAACCTGACTTGGGCTCATCAAATACATCCTGGAAATCCGACAAAAACTCAGGGACCTCAGAAGAGGGGGAAGAGGAAATTGACATCAAAGGAACGTCACTATGTACTCCTCGACAACCCCAACTAGTCACCGACATAGTTTTCCAATCCAGCACCGGATTATGTTCCTGTAACCATGGAAATCCCAGTACAACAACATCATGCAGGTTATGCAACACCAGAAAACGGCAATCTTCCTGATGTGCAGGAGCCATGTACATAGTCATCTGTGTCCAGTACTGAGGTTTATCCTTGGCCAAGGGTGTAGCATCAATACCCCTCAAAGGAATAGGGCTCTGCAAAGGCTGCAAGGAAAAACCACAGCGCCTGGCGAATTCTAAGTCCATTAAGTTCAGGGCAGCGCCTGAATCCACAAATGCCATGACAGAAAAGGACGACAATGAGCAAATCAGGGTCACAGATAAGAGAAATTTAGGCTGTATAGTACTAATGGTAACAGACCTAGCGACTCTCTTAGTACACTTAGGGCAATCAGAGATAACATGTGCCGAATCACCACAGTAAAAACACAGCCTATTCTGACGTCTGAATTCCTGCCGTTCTATTCTAGTCAAAATCCTATCACATTGCATAGGTTCAGGACTTTGCTCAGAGGATACTGCCATATGGTGCACAGCTTTGCGCTCGCGCAGACGCCGATCAATCTGAATGGCTAGAGACATAGATTCGCTCAAACCGGCAGGCGTAGGAAAGCCCACCATAACATCTTTAAGGGTTTCAGAAAGACCTTTTCTGAAAATAGCAGCCAGAGCCTCTTCATTCCATTTAGTGAGCACAGACCATTTTCTAAATTTCTGGCAGTATAACTCTGCCGCTTCCTCACCTTGACACAAGGCCAACAGGGTTTTTTCTGCATGATCCACAGAATTAGGTTCGTCATACAATAATCCGAGCGCTTGAAAAAATGCATCTACATTCAATAATGCCGTATCCCGTTTCAAGAGAAAAAGCCCAGTCTTGAGGGTCACCACGCAGCAAGGATATGATGATTTTCACTTGCTGAATGGGATCACCAGAAGAACGGGGTTTCAAAGCAAAAAACAATTTGCAGTTATTTTTAAAGTTCAAAAACTTGGATCTGTCCCCTAAAAACAAATCAGGAGTAGGAATTCTGGGCTCTAAAGCCGGAGTCTGGACAACATAGTCCTGGATACTCTGTACTCTTGCAGCAAGTTGATCCACACGAGAAAACAAACCCTGAACATCCATGCCAAAGCATATATCCTGAACCACCCAGATATCAAGAGGAAAAGAAAAAAAAAAGACAAACCAAAGCACAGAAAAAAAATGGTTCAGAACTTTCTTTTCCTTCTTTTGAGATGCATTTAATTCATTTTTGGCCACTTGTACTCTTATGATACGGTGGTCTAGGAGCAACATGGAACGAGCTCTGAAGGAAGTGGTAACTGTACTGACCGCAGTCCCTAAGCTCAACACAACACTAGAAGTAGCCGTGGAATGCTCCTAACTCTCCCTAGGCATCTCGTCACAGCCTAAGAGCTAACTACCCCTAAAGAAAGAAGCAGGAAAACTATCTTGCCTCAGAGAAAATCCCCAAAGGATAGATTAGCCCCCCACAAATAATGACGGTGAGTGGAGAGGGAAAAGACATACACAGAATGAAACCAGGATGAGCACAGGAAGCCAGTCTAGCTAAATAGATAGGACATGATGGAATACTGTGCGGTCAGTATAAAACACTACAAAAATCCACGCAGAGTTTACAAAAAAAACTCCACACCTGACTAAAGGTGTGGAGGGCAAATCTGCCTCCCAGAGCTTCCAGCAAGACAGAATAAATTCACACTGATAAGCTGGACAAACCTAGAAAGCACAGAATGGATAAGTCCACAATCTATGGACAGAAAAGAGCAAGCAAAAACTTAGCTTAGCTGAACTGGTCAGGATAACAGGGAACTCCAAAGAGATGTGAATCCAACCAGAAACCATTTACAAGTGGCACTGGCTGAAGACAGAGCCAGACCTAAATAGCCGAGCAGAAGAGAAGATAAGTGGAGGCAGCTGATGACAGCTAACTCCAAGGAGCAGCCATACCACTAGAAACCACAAGAGGGAGCCCAAGAGCAGAACTCACAAAAGTGCCACTTACAACCACCGGAGGGAGCCCAAGAGCGGAATTCACAACAGAGAGTTCCAGAGTAGGGGTGATGTGTGGGAGAAATCTTGCATTCGGTTGTGGAAAGATGAGAAAAGAGGGGAGTCGAGAAGGAGATCTTGTGAGGTTTGGAGGTTGCATGCAGGTAAGTACCGGGAGACTAGGTCACAGATGCATGGGTTGTGGATGGCTTTGAATGCCATGGTTAGGGTTTTGAACTGGAGTCTTTCAGTAATGGGGAGCCAGTGCAGGGATTGTTGACATAAGAGAGAGGCTGGGGAATGGTGGGGGGACACGTGGATTAGTCGGGCAGCAGAGCTTAGAACAAATTGGAGGGGTGAGAGTGTTAAAGGGGAGGCCACAAAGTAGGAGGATGCAGCATTGAAAGCGGGAAATGATGAGGGCATGCACTAGAGCTTTTGCAGATTGTAGTGTGAGGACTGTATGGATCAGGGAAATATTTTTGAGTTGAAGTCGGTAGGAAGTGAAAAGGGCTTGGATATGTGGTTTGAACGAGAGATCAGGGTCAAGGATTACACCGAGGCAGCGAGCTTGTGAGACTGGGGAGAGTGGGCAGCCATTTACTTTAATGGATAGGTCCATTGGGGGAGTCGAGTGAAATGGAGGAAAGATTATGTATATACACTACCGTTAAAAAGTTCAGGGTCACCCAGGCAATTTTGTGTTTTTTTTTTGTGTTTTCTATGAAAATTTTTTTTATTTGAAATAATAACTTTCTCTTTCAAACTTTGCTTTCATCAAAGAATGCTGCCTTTGCAGCAATTACAGCATTGTAGACCTTTGGAATTCTAGCAGTTAATTTGCTGAAGTAATCTGGAGAAATGTCACCCCATGCTTCCAGAAGCACCTCCCACAAGTTGGTTTGGCTTGATGGGCACTTTTTGCGCAACATACGGTCAAGCTGTTCCCACAGCAGCTCAATGGGGTTGAGATCTGGTGACTGCGCTGGCCATTCCATTACAGATAGAATACCAGCTGCCTGCTTCTTCCCTAAATAGTTCTTGCATAATTTGGAGGTGTGCTTTGGGTCATTGTCCTTTGTAGGATGAAATTGGCTCCAATCAAGCGCTATCCACAGGGTAGGCATGGCATTGCAAAATGGAGTGATAGCCTTCCTTATTCAAAATCCCTTTTACCTTGTACAACTCTTCCACTTTACCAGCACCAAAGCAACCCCAGACCATCACATTACCTCCACCATGCTTGACAGATGGTGCCAGGCACTCTTCCAGCATCTTTTCAGTTGTTCTGCGTCTCACAAATGTTCTTCTGTATGATCCAAACACCTCAAAATTGGATTCATGTGTCCATAACACTTTTTTCCAATCTTCCTCTATCCAATGTCTGTGTTCTTTTGCGAATATTAATCTTTTCCTTTTATTAGCCAGTCTCAGATATGACTTTCTCTTTGCCACCCTGCCCTGGAGGCCAGTATCCCGGAGTCGCCTCTTCACTGTAGACGTTGACACTGCCGTTTTGCGTGTACTATTTAATGAAGCTGCCAGTTGAGGACCTGTGAGGTGTCGATTTCTTAAGCTACAGACTCTAATGTACTTGTCTTGTTGCTCAGTTGTGCAGTGGGGCTTCCCACTTCTCTTTTTACTCTGGTTAGAGTCTGTTTGTGCTCTCCTCTGAAGGTAGTACTACACACTGTTGCAGGAAATCTTCAGTTTCTTGGCAATTTCTCGCATGGAATAGCCTTCATTTCTAAGAACAAGAATAGACTGTCGAATTTCACATGAAAGTTCTTTTTTTCTGGCCATTTTGAGAGATTAATGGAACCAACAAATGTAATGCTCCAGATTATCAAAGGAAGGTCAGGTTTATAGGTTCTCTAATCAGCCAAACTGTTTTCAGCTGTGCTAACATACTTGCACAAGTGTTTTCAAGGGTGTTCTAACCATCCATTAGCCTTTTTACACATTTAGCATACACAAAGTACCATAACAACACTGGAGTGATGGTTGTTGGAAATGGGCCTCTATACACCTATGAAAATATTGCATTATAAACCAGACGTTTGCAGCTAGAATAGTCATTTACCACATTAACAGTGTATAGAGTGTATTTCTGAATCATTTAATGTTAGCTTCATTGGAAAAAAAACTGTGCATTTCTTTCAAAAATAAGGAAATTTCTAAGTCACCCTAAACTTGATTATTACAAGGAATGTAAGGCCTCTAACTAATATGATGAGGGTGGAAAAATTGGGCTTTTTTAGCTTAGAATAAAAGACGTCTCAGAGGGGATCTAATTTCTATGTATAAATATACATGTGGTCAATAAAATGGATTGGCAGATGACTTATTCCTTACAAAGACCATACTAAAGCCCATTCCTGGAGATAGACGTAAACTCCTCACCATGAGGGAAGCATTCTGGATTTTAAAATTAAATACCAAGTACCCTAATGGGATGAAATTCAGAAATAACTTATTTTATATTTACTTTTCATATGATCATTGTATTGATTTTGATCTACCGTATTTTTCGGACTATAATACGCACCAGACCATAAGATGCACCCCAAATTATAAAAAAAAAAGAAAATAGGGGACAAAAAATAATGTGTCAAATGGGGGTCCGTCTTACAGTCCGAATTCAGCTTACCGGGGGGGATCGGTACAGGTGCAGGAGTGGTTACAGTGGTTGATCGGTGGTCCAGGCTGGTGCGGTGGCCTCCGGGAAATCCCATTACAGGCTGGTGCGGCAATGGTGATCTGTGTTGCGGTGGCGGTGCTCTGTGCTTGGGCGGTGGCTATCTATGCTGCATGGGGGGCTCCTCCAGCATTTTGTCAAAGCCCGGAGGCCCCCGCAGCTCCGTTGCTGCGATGCGGTGGCCTTCGGGAAAATGGCCACTGGGGGATGCGCATGCTCAGATTCAGATCTCGACAGCAGACCTACACCTGGTGCACACCGCGAAACGACGCATGCGTACGCATCTGCAAACAAAAACATGTCCTTGCGTACACAAAGTTAAAGATACATAAGCATGCGGATCGTTTGCTGCGCACACAGAAGCAAATGTGAACCCGGCTTAATGATACCTACTGTAAGTTGCTACTAGAGATAAAAGGACAATTTCTCGCAACTATGAGTCAGTGCTCCCGGACTATGGACAGTAGCTGTGTGAATTTCCTTAGCTTCCAAGTACCCTGGCATAGTGTTTGATTTGATGGTCTGGTGTGATGTCATCTATGCTAGCCCAGCTAATTATAACCCGAGCCTAAGATCATAGAGGGTAATTAAATTTGCGCACCTCCTGTCCACGGCCAAAGAGCACTGACCTGGACCATGGTTGCATGAAGCGATCAGCTCATCTGTAGTTACTACCTTATAGGTCAAAATAATTATAACATTTGACTCTTAACAAGTCTTGACCCAACAGCAGACAGTTGATTTGGGGTTCTTTCCCAAGCAGGGTAATTGTAGGAGAGAGAGGCCTTTGTTGGAGATCATTATATACATAAATGTATGTTTCAAGGCCTTTTCTGCCATTTTTTGGAATCATAAAGCTGTTTTTGCTACATATTAGTCACTTTTTGCAATCTTAAGCTGCTTCTGCCACTTTTAAAAAGTGAGTGGTAATGTCTATGTGGTGAACTCTGCAAATAAAACCAAAGTCAAATTTTCTGAATTGCAACTTTTTAAAAAGTCCCAAAAGAATTTACAATTCTCATGTAGTGCCAACATCCCTACTCGCTTCTCTTCTCCCCGACAGGGATACTGGGACACTCACCGACGCGGCCCCATCCTGCACTTCCTCCTCCTTCCTCCCTGGCCACTGCCTGAAGTCAATGCATGGCAAACAAATCTCCAGACAATGTGCTTAGGGCGGGTGCGGTCCCTCCTCCTTAGTGACGGAGCCAAATTTTTGAAATCTGACCAGTGTCACTTTATGTGGTAATAACTCTGCAACGCTTCAACAAATCCCAGTGATTTTGAGAATGTTTTTTCGTGACACATTATACTTTATGATAATGGAAAATTTAGGTCGATATTTTTTGTGTTTATTTATAAAAAAAATATCAAAAATTTGAGAAAAATGTTAAAAAATTTGCAATTTTCAAACTTTGAATGATTATCCCTTTAATCCAGATGGCCATACCACAGCAAACCATTAATAAATAACATTTCCCTCATGTCTGCTTTACATCAGCACCATTCGTAAAATGTTATTTTATTTTGTTAGCATTTTAGAAGGATTAAAAATGTAGCGGCGAAATTTACAAAATTTATTTTTTAGGGACTTATCCATGTTTGAAGTGCCTTTAGGGGTCTCACATATTGGGAAGCCCCCAAACGTGATACCACTTTAAAAACAGCACCCGCTGACATATTGAAAACTGCAGTCAATTAGTTTATTAACCCTTCAGGTGCTTTACAGGAATTAATGCAAAGTGGCATGATAGGAATGAAAATGTGCATTTTTACCACCTAAATATCTCTAACTTCTGAACAGATTACAACAGCCATCAGACTCTACGGCCGCTATTTGATCATGAATTGCCATGGCAAACATCAGGACCACAAAATCAAGATCTGAGGGCGCCAATTTGGTTAAATAGGAAGCCCCCCTAACAATGATGTAGTCACTATTGACAGCAGCATCTAAGGGGTTAAACAGAGTTGGACGGTGCAAACACTGATCGTGGCTGATGCAGCAAGTTGTCAGCTATAGTGGACAGCCGACAGCTACTGGATTGTCACCGGTATGGGGATGCTATTCTCTTAAATCTCAGGTCAGTTAAAATACGTATTGGCTGTCATTAAGGGGTTAAAGGTGCCACACGCGCCTGTCACGAGGGTGTCACGTCCCCCTGGAAGATCTGAAGTTAGACGGTCAGGTCAGATAATGAGTCTCAGGTCTCCTTTAGAGATGGTGTGATTTGTTTCCCATATTAAATGGATTTAGTTTCCACTGGTGCTCAAGAGGTTAATGACCCCTTCTATGCTGGTCTGAAACATGCAGCTCCATTTCCGCTGCTTCTGTTCTGGTCATTACCTCTATCTATAAAAACTGGTCAGACCTACTTGTCCTTGCCGGTGAAAAATTTGTCTTCCTGTGCTAAGGCTACAGCTAAGTGGTTGGAGTAGAGTTGTTGCAGTAGTGTTCTGTGTTTCTCCTCCTGGCCCCAGGTCCCATTTAGTTTATTCTTCCCTGTCCCTATCCTCCACCCTATTGTTGGTTAGTACTTTTGTATGATAGAGGTTTTCTGTTATCCATGTTTTGTCTTTGTGTCTTGTTAGGGTCCCAGTTACAGAGACAGTTTGAGGCTCCCCTTCCTTACCTAAGACCATCACAGCATGACAGCGCTGTCCTAAATTGTCCCCAGCCAATGGCTGGGATACACTTATTGCTTAAGGCATCTCCACCTGTATGGAGGTGGCTATGTAACGTTGTTTGTTTGTTCCCTGCATGCTTGCTAGTTTCCAGGTCCTTGTCAGTTAGTATCCATTAATTCCGCTAAAATTTGCCCATCCCTAACCCTACCTACTGATTCTTGCCAGTCCTTGCTACTACCTGTCTTGTCAGTCTGTATTTCAGCCGAAACCCCAGCACCTAACGTGTAAATCAGATGGACCTGCCTGCACTTGCTGTAATAATCTGTATATCAGCCGGCCCTGTCTGCACCTGTTAGTGCTTATCTGTATACCAGCCGTACCCATCTGCATCTGTGGTTACAGTGTTCCTGAAAATTCTACCTGTATCAGCTGTACTCTCCTACTGGGCCATTCCAGCTACCTGTCCCTTGCAGGTCAACTGCCGTGCGTCCGAGGTCTGTCCTGTAGTAGCAACTGGTGTCCTTAGGGAGTCAAGCGTAACCCCACCATCAGGGACTCTAGTGAAGAGTCAGGTGCTCACCTAGTCATGCCCCTCAAGGCTTTCCTCAGACCACCGTACAGTGGTTCGACCACTCCTGTTACATCTCACTCTAATAGGGGATGGTGTAAAAAGTGGAGAAACAGCTCTAGAGATGTAACACGGACACCACATAATTTATCAAGCATTATGCAACATTTTGGTAAATTTGGAGTAAATATCAGCAAGGTAGCCACAAGCACAGCTGACATGGAATTACCCTTCATGGTAAATCTCTTTGTAGGGAATCCTTCCTTACTTCTTTCACTGTTACATGAAACACTGCAGTAGTGCCAATCCTGTGCCACAGTCTGCACATCGGACATGCTGAAAACCGCTGGAATTATGTGCACTACTGACACAATGAACTGGTGCTTTCACACAACTTATCTTTCATCTCTAAATTAAGTGTTCACTATTAGTATTTATATTTGTTTTCCTGTTAATGTCTTTTCTTTGGGTATTTAACTAATTCAACAGCTGACAGCAGTATCTCCCATGCCTACTCTTACTTCCCGGTCATAGACAAAGGCAACCACTGGAACTCCTAACCCACCAGCTTTGTTGTCTTCTTGCCAAGAGAACACTCTTGTAGCATTCATGAGCTGTGTTTAATTCAAGAGCACTTCAATTCTAACACAAAGCAGCAGAGTGGTATGCTCTGTATAAAGCTCCTTCTGAGCAAAACAAGATGGCCAAATAACATTGCCGCAGCTATAAAGACCCAGTAACCTGCTCCGACACAAGCTGGCCCAATTAGCCAAAGCCAAAACAGCTTTCAGCCCTTGGAGAATTAAGGAATGTGCTCCTCATACTCCCAATAATGCAACCTAACTGAAGCTCTCGATATTGATCGCTCCGGGTTGAGAGGAAAACATTTGGTATTGTAAGCAATCTGCCCCAGTCAGCGGGTTAGTTCTCACACAGTAAATTACCTGACTCGGTGACTCTAACCCGAGACACTAAAGTTCTGAGCAAACATTCTACTTTTATCGCCCTCCTTTATCGAGCTACGCATTAATGAAAGGTTAAAAAAAAATACATGGATGCTAACTCCACATAGGGATTACAAAACATTAACTTCTCATACGTTCCCTTAAAGAAAAGATGACACTTATGTCACAAACGGATGTGGTTTTCACAGATTAAATGATTGACAGGCGTAAAAGGCTTTTAATAGAGAGTCCATAGGTAAGGATTTTTTTTACATGTGTTAACGGTTATCTTTAGTTAGAAAATGCAGTCTGCAATCTTCATTCCTTTATTCATTCTCAGACCCCCTTATATGCAGTCTCATCTAAGTGTAAGATTTTTCTCTTCTGATTGTCTCTCTCAGTAATATAGGCTGGATATATGAGCTTTGTGAGTATCCATGATGCTGTTGTTTTCCTTAGCCCAAGTATCAGTACAGCTTCTATCCTGCACATATTTCCTTTTAATGTGCTTTCTTCCTTATCAATAAACTCTACCCAACCCAAGACTTTAGATCATTTCCCATGTTTTCACTGTGCAACAATACAACCCGATTCCCCTCTATGCTGCGATCGCTAAAATTGCGAGGGGAGAGCGAGAGAACTAGAAGAACTAAGATCAGGATTTCTGAAGGATTTGTGTCTTTTCTGCAGATCACTGAACTACATAAAGAACATACAGAAACTATGCAGCAACAAAAACAATTTAATGAAAATGGATTAGGAAGTTGTTTAACTTAGCAGAAAACAATTCTGTGTTAAAAGTGTACAAAGCCTTTAAATTTCAAGATCAACTAAAACTGAAAGTATGCCTACAAGGACACGACTAAAAGTCTGCCAAATAGGTGCATTAATAGTTTTCTGTCTCTATATAAGAAAACATGTAGAATAATTTATCGAACAGCTACAAGATGTATGCACCAGGGCAGGTCCACATGACAAAAAATTTCCACCATGGATTTGGCCATAAATTTATCAGCACAACCTACATGTGTTATTAACAGATTTTGCTGGAAATTCACTGGCAATTTTACCAAAAAACAAAACAAAGCAAATCCATGAGAAAAAGAACACTCTGCAGATTTGAAATTTCTACAGTATGATGATATTTCTGTGCAGAAAAAGTTCACGGAATGTGGATGAGTTTTAGAAAAGGTCTACTACATGCCTGCCACTGTAATCCAGTGCGAATTTTATCTGTGCAAATCCGTAAATCAAATTCGTAGCAATTCCATCCCGTGTGGACTTACCTACGTAGTGACAACTCTAGAGACAAGAGGCATCGATATTTCCCTTTTCATGATATCGGAATGAACTATCTCCAGATTTGCAACAATGTATGAACATTGGCTAGCAATGATGCATCATGAAAATTAATTTGGTTGTCTAATCGATGCAACACGGCATCATTTTTCAATACATTATAATATTTATTGAGTGAAGTTTGCCTTTATTTAAAATGACTATTGTAAAGCTATCGGTTACTTGTAAATTAACAAGAAGGTCCGAGTTTGCTCATCAAGTAGGTAAAACCGCACGGGATTGAATTGCTGTGAATTTGACATACGGATTTGCACATGTAAAATTCGCACTGGATTACAGTGGCAGGCAAGTAGTAGACCTTTTCTAAAACTCATCCACTTTCCGTGAACTTTTTCTGCATAGAAATATAACTCCGAACACCATACTTCAGAAGATGCCTTTGTCCAAGCAAGACATCTTTAATTCAAACTACCAACAAGGTAAATTCTGGTCCAGAATAACTTACGAAGAATGTATGGCTAAAAAAATGCCAGGCAGACATTTTGGGCATGGACAAAATCTTTACTATTCTTTGACAGTAAAATATATGTACACAAGTATTGTGCCCCCTACATCTACAGCCCTCATTCTAAATCTATAGATATTGATATGAAGTTGGTCCCGTTGCAGCTACTACACCTTCCACTCTTCTGGGAAGGTTTTCAAATGGCTGTAGGAATTTTTAACCAATTCATCCAGAAGAGAATTTGTGAAGTCAGACAAACATGTTGGATGATAGGGCCGGAATCACAAACTCCGATCTAGTTTATTACATAGGTGTTGGGTGGGGTTGAGGTCCAGGCTCTGTGTGGCCAGTCTTGTTCTTCCACACCAAACTCATCCAACCATGTCTTTATAGACCTTGTTCACAGGGAACAGAAAAGGGCCTTCCCCAAACTGTTCCCACAAAGTTGGAGGCAACAATTGTCCAAAGTGTCTTTGCTGAAGTTTTAACATTTTCCTTCCTTAGCACAAGGAGGCCAAGGCTGGGCTCTGAAAAACAACCCTACAGCATTATCCCTCCTCAGACAAGTAAAGTTTTGGGTTTTGCTAAACCAAAACTCGTCCATCAGATGCCAGAGAATGTTCCGTTACTCCACAGAACATTCTTCCAATTCTGTAGAGTCCAGGGCTTTCAACCACTTTATATGGCACATGGCATAATGCTTGGTGATGTAAAGTTTGCGTGGAGCTGCTTGATCATGGATGCCTAAGCCATGGATCTCCTGGCGGGGATAGAGTTTTTGTACCAATATTAATGCTGAAAGAGGTTTACACTTCTGTCGTAGAAATTTTGTGACGCTTATGTACTCTGCATCTCAGTGCTCTATAACTATGTGGCTTGCCACTAGTAGAAATAAACCTGGCACTCAGGATAGTTTGAATGTATAACTGATTTATTTGGCCTTTCTACAGCGACTCGGATGGCTCTTCTCAGCGCTGTTCTCTGATAGTTCCCATACGGCAATCAGTTCTGATGAAGGACAAAACAGACCGAAACGTTAATTTGTGGATTGCCAAATAAATCTGTTATACATTCAAACTATCCTGAGTGACATGTTTATTGCTACTATTTGATTACGGGTGGCAACCCTACTTAGGCACCAGAGAAACTCAACCAGGAGTGCCGTAAATCCCTTTTCTATATAAGGGGCCTGCCACTTCATTGCTGTGCTTCCTAAATGCTTCCACGTTTCAATAATATCACTTAAGAGTTAATGGTGCAATATTTTGAAAAGAAAAAACAAAATTACAAACAAACTGATTTGTAAAGGTGGTGTCCTCTCACACTACCACACTCCAATCCAATGAGCTTTTCTGAACGAGCCATTCTAAAATGTTTCCAAAGGCAGACAATGTCTGGGGCTGGATTTTATTCACCTGCGACAATGGGACTGGATGAAAAACTTGAGTTCAGTTAGGCTGGTTTCACACTTGCGTTTTAAAACGCAGCAGTTTAAACGCAAACGCATTTGGTGCAAAAACGCGTTTAAACGCGTTTAAACGCAGCGTTTTTTAGACGCATGCGTTTTTGCGTTTAAACGCGTTTTGACGCGTTTAAACGCGTTTTTCCCTGCGTTTGCGTTTTTGAAACGCATGATGAGAAGTGTGTGACAGCTGCCAATCATCAAAATCAACTAGAAAACCCACTATAAACATAAATACCTAGGGTTAGGGTTAGGATCCCTAGTAACCCTAGGGATCCTAACCCTAACCCTAACACAAACCCTAACCCTAACCCTAGGGATCCTAACCCTAACACAAACCCTAACCCTAAAACACAAACTCTAACCCAAACTCTAACACAAACTCTAACACAAACTCTAACACAAACCCTAACACAAACCCTAACACAAACCCTAAACCTAACCCTAACACAAACCCTAACACAAACCCTAAACCTAACCCTAAGGATCCTAACCCTAACCCTAACACAAACTCTAACCCTAACCCTAAAACACAAACTCTAACCCTAACCCAAACTGTAAAACAAACTCTAACACAAACCCTAACCCAAACTCTAACCCTAACCCTAGGGATCCTAACCCTAACACAAACTCTAACCCTAACCCTAACAATCCTAACCCTAACACAAACCCTAACCCTAAGGATCCTAACCCTAACACAAACTCTAACCCTAACCCTAAAATACAAACTCTAACCCTAACCCAAACTGTAAAACAAACTCTAACACAAACCCTAACACAAACCCTAACCCAAACTCTAACCCTAGGGATCCTAACCCTAACACAAACTCTAACTCTAACCCTAGGAATCCTATCCCTAACCCTAACACAAACCCTAACCCTAACACAAACTCTAACCCTAACCCTAAAACACAAACTCTAACCCTAACCCAAACTGTAAAACAAACTCTAAAACAAACCCTAACACAAACCCTAACACAAACCCTAACCCAAACTCTAACCCTAACCCTAGGGATCCTAACCCTAACCCTAACACAAACCCTAACCCTAACCCTAGGGATCCTAACCCTAACCCTAGGGATCCTAACCCTAACCCTAACCCTAACCCTAGGGATCCTAACCCTAACCCTAGGGATCCTAACCCTAACACGAACCCTAACCTGTTATGATAGACAATTCAGTAACACAATGTACATAGCGATCAGAGCACATACAGTGATCTGACAATAACCCAAAATAATAGAACGAGCTCTGAGACGTGGAAACTCTGTAGACCGCAATTCCTGATCCTCTCCAAACACAACTAGAGGCAGCTGTGGATTGCGCCTAACGCTCCCTATGCAACTCGGCACAGCCTGAGAAACTAACTAGCCTGAAGATAGAAAAATAAGCCTACCTTGCCTCAGAGAAATACCCCAAAGGAAAAGGCAGCCCCCCACATATAATGACGGTGAGTAAGATGAAAAGACAAACGTAGGGATGAAATAGATTCAGCAAAGTGAGGCCCGATATTCTAGACAGAACGAGGATAGGAAAGATAACTTTGCGGTCTACACAAAACCCTAAAGAAAACCACGCAAAGGGGGCAAAAAGACCCTCCGTACTGAACTAACGGCACGGAGGTACACCCTTTGCGTCCCAGAGCATCCAGCAAAACAAATAGACAAGCTGGACAGAAAAAATAGCAACAAATAGCAAAGAAGCACTTAGATATGCAGAGCAGCAGGCCACAGGAATGATCCAGAGAAACACAAGTCCAACACTGGAACATTGACAGGAAGCATGGATCAAAGCATCAGGTGGAGTTAAGTAGAGAAGCAGCTAACGACCTCACCAGATCACCTGAGGGAGGAAACTCAGAAGCTGCAGTACCACTTTCCTCCACAAACGGAAGCTCCCAGAGAGAATCAGCCGAAGTACCACTTGTGACCACAGGAGTGAACTCTGCCACAGAATTCACAACAGTACCCCCCCCCCTTGAGGAGGGGTCACCGAACCCTCACCAGAGCCCCCAGGCCGACCAGGATGAGCCACATGAAAGGCACGAACAAGATCGGGAGCATGGACATCAGAGGCAAAAACCCAGGAATTATCTTCCTGAGCATAACCCTTCCATTTAACCAGATACTGGAGTTTCCGCCTTGAAACACGAGAATCCAAAATCTTCTCCACAATATACTCCAATTCCCCCTCCACCAAAACCGGGGAAGGAGGCTCAACAGATGGGACCATAGGTGCCACGTATCTCCGCAACAATGACCTATGGAATACGTTATGTATGGAAAAAGAATCTGGAAGGGTCAGACGAAAAGACACAGGATTAAGAACCTCAGAAATCGTATACAGACCAATAAAACGAGGTTTAAACTTAGGAGAGGAAACCTTCATAGGAATATGACGAGAAGATAACCAAACCAGATCCCCAACACGAAGTCGGGGACCCACACGGCGTCTGCGATTAGCGAAAAGTTGAGCCTTCTCCTGGGACAAGGTCAAATTGTCCACTACCTGAGTCCAAATCTGCTGCAACCTGTCCACCACAGTATCCACACCAGGACAGTCCGAAGACTCAACCTGTCCTGAAGAGAAACGAGGATGGAACCCAGAATTGCAGAAAAACGGCGAAACCAAGGTAGCCGAGCTGGCCCGATTATTAAGGGCGAACTCAGCCAAAGGCAAAAAGGACACCCAGTCATCCTGATCAGCAGAAACAAAGCATCTCAGATATGTTTCCAAGGTCTGATTGGTTCGTTCGGTCTGGCCATTAGTCTGAGGATGGAAAGCCGAGGAAAAAGACAAGTCAATGCCCATCCTACCACAAAAGGCTCGCCAAAACCTCGAAACAAACTGGGAACCTCTGTCAGAAACAATATTCTCTGGAATGCCATGCAAACGAACCACATGCTGGAAGAACAAAGGCACCAAATCAGAGGAGGAAGGCAATTTAGACAAGGGTACCAGATGGACCATCTTAGAAAAGCGATCACAGACCACCCAAATGACTGACATCTTTTGAGAAACGGGAAGGTCAGAAATAAAATCCATAGAGATACGTGTCCAAGGCCTCTTCGGGACCGGCAAGGGCAAAAGCAACCCACTGGCACGAGAACAGCAGGGCTTAGCCCGAGCACAAATCCCACAGGACTGCACAAAAGTACGCACATCCCGCGACAGAGAGGGCCACCAAAAGGATCTAGCCACTAACTCTCTGGTACCAAAGATTCCAGGATGACCAGCCAACACCGAACAATGAAGTTCAGAGATAACTCTATTCGTCCACCTATCAGGGACAAACAGTTTCTCCGCTGGGCAACGATCAGGTTTATTAGCCTGAAATTTTTGCAGCACCCGCCGCAAATCAGGGGAGATGGCAGACACAATTACTCCTTCCTTGAGGATACCCGCTGGCTCAGATAAACCCGGAGAGTCGGGCACAAAACTCCTAGACAGAGCATCCACCTTCACATTTTTAGAGCCCGGAAAGTTTGAAATCACAAAGTCAAAACGGGCAAAAAACAACGACCAACGAGCTTGTCTAGGATTCAAGCGCTTGGCAGACTCGAGATAAGTCAAGTTCTTATGATCAGTCAATACCACCACGCGATGCTTAGCTCCTTCAAGCCAATGACGCCACTCCTCGAATGCCCACTTCATGGCCAGCAACTCTCGGTTGCCCACATCATAATTTCGCTCAGCAGGCGAAAACTTCCTGGAAAAGAAAGCGCATGGTTTCATCACTGAGCAACCAGAACCTCTCTGTGACAAAACAGCCCCTGCTCCAATCTCAGAAGCATCAACCTCGACCTGGAACGGAAGAGAAACATCTGGTTGACACAACACAGGGGCAGAAGAAAAACGACGCTTCAACTCTTGAAAAGCTTCCACAGCAGCAGAAGACCAATTGACCAAATCAGCACCCTTCTTGGTCAAATCGGTCAATGGTTTGGCAACACTAGAAAAATTGCAGATGAAGCGACGATAAAAATTAGCAAAGCCCAGGAACTTTTGCAGACTTTTCAGAGATGTCGGCTGAGTCCAATCATGGATGGCTTGGACCTTAACCGGATCCATCTCGATAGTAGAAGGGGAAAAGATGAACCCCAAAAATGAAACCTTCTGCACACCAAAGAGACACTTTGATCCCTTCACAAACAAAGAATTAGCACGCAGGACATGAAAAACCGTTCTGACCTGCTTCACATGAGACTCCCAATCATCCGAGAAGATCAAAATGTCATCCAAGTACACAATCAGGAATTTATCCAGGTACTCACGGAAGATGTCATGCATAAAGGATTGAAACACTGATGGAGCATTGGCAAGTCCGAACGGCATCACTAGATACTCAAAATGACCCTCGGGCGTATTAAATGCAGTTTTTCATTCATCGCCTTGCCTGATTCTCACCAGATTATACGCACCACGAAGATCTATCTTAGTGAACCAACCAGCCCCCTTAATCCGAGCAAACAAATCAGATAACAATGGCAAGGGGTACTGAAATTTAACAGTGATCTTATTAAGAAGGCGGTAATCTATACACGGTCTCAGCGAACCATCCTTCTTGGCTACAAAAAAGAACCCTGCTCCTAATGGCGACGATGACGGGCGAATATGCCCCTTCTCCAGGGATTCCTTCACATAACTGCGCATAGCGGTGTGCTCAGGCACGGATAAATTAAACAGTCGACCTTTTGGGAATTTACTACCAGGAATCAAATTGATAGCACAATCACAATCCCTATGCGGAGGCAGGGCATCGGACTTGGGCTCATCAAATACATCCCGGTAATCAGACAAGAACTCTGGAACCTCAGAAGGGGTGGATGACGAAATTGACAGAAATGGAACATCACCATGTACCCCCTGACAACCCCAGCTGGACACCAACATGGAATTCCAATCCAATTCTGGATTATGGGCTTGTAGCCATGGCAACCCCAACACGACAACATCATGCAGATTATGCAACACCAGAAAGCGAATAACCTCCTGATGTGCAGGAGCCATGCACATGGTCAGCTGGGTCCAGTATTGAGGCTTATTCTTGGCCAAAGGTGTAGCATCAATTCCTCTCAATGGAATAGGACACTGCAAGGGCTCCAATAAAAACCCACAACGTTTAGCATAATCCAAGTCCATCAAATTCAGGGCAGCGCCTGAATCCACAAACGCCATGACAGAATACGACGACAAGGAGCATATCAAGGTAACGGACAGAAGAAATTTTGACTGTACAGTACCAATGGCGGCAGACCTAGCGAACCGCTTAGTGCGCTTAGGACAATCAGAGATAGCATGAGTGGAATCACCACAGTAGAAACACAGCCCATTCAGACGTCTGTGTTCTTGCCGTTCAACTCTGGTCTTAGTCCTATCGCACTGCATAGGCTCAGGTTTAATCTCAGGTAATACCGCCAAATGGTACACAGATTTACGCTCACGCAAGCGTCGACCGATCTGAATGGCCAAAGACATAGACTCATTCAAACCAGCGGGCATAGGAAATCCCACCATGACATCCTTAATGGCTTCAGAGAGACCCTTTCTGAAAATGGCTGCAAGTGCAGATTCATTCCATTGAGTGAGCACGGACCATTTTCTAAATTTCTGGCAATATAGCTCTATCTCATCCTGAGCCTGACAAAGAGCCAGCAAATTTTTTCCTGCCTGATCTACTGAATTAGGCTCATCATACAGCAATCCAAGCGCCAGGAAAAACGCATCGATATCACTCAATGCAGGATCTCCTGACGCAAGAGAAAATGCCCAGTCCTGAGGGTCGCCACGCCAAAAAGAAATGACGATCCTAACCTGTTGCGCTGTGTCACCAGAGGAGCGAGGTTTCAAAGCCAGAAACAGTTTACAATTATTCTCGAAACTCAGAAATTTAGTTCTATCTCCAAAAAACAAATCTGGAATAGGAATTCTCGGTTCTAACAAAGAATTCTGAACCACAAAATTTTGAATATCTTGAACTCTTGCCGTGAGCTGATCTACACATGAAGACAGACCTTTAATGTCCATTGTAACACCTGTGTCCTGAACCACCCAAATGTCTAGGGGAAAAAAAAGACAAATCACAGTGCAAAGGAAAAAAAATGGTCTCAGAACTTCTTTTTTCCCTCTATTGAGAATCATTAGTACTTTTGGCTTCCTGTACTGTTATGATAGACAATTTAGTAACACAATGTACATAGCGATCAGAGCACATACAGTGATCTGACAATAACCCAAAATAATAGAACGAGCTCTGAGACGTGGAAACTCTGTAGACCGCAATTCCTGATCCTCTCCAAACACAACTAGAGGCAGCTGTGGATTGCGCCTAACGCTCCCTATGCAACTCGGCACAGCCTGAGAAACTAACTAGCCTGAAGATAGAAAAATAAGCCTACCTTGCCTCAGAGAAATACCCCAAAGGAAAAGGCAGCCCCCCACATATAATGACGGTGAGTAAGATGAAAAGACAAACGTAGGGATGAAATAGATTCAGCAAAGTGAGGCCCGATATTCTAGACAGAACGAGGATAGGAAAGATAACTTTGCGGTCTACACAAAACCCTAAAGAAAACCACGCAAAGGGGGCAAAAAGACCCTCCGTACCGAACTAACGGCACGGAGGTACACCCTTTGCGTCCCAGAGCTTCCAGCAAAACAAATAGACAAGCTGGACAGAAAAAATAGCAACAAATAGCAAAGAAGCACTTAGCTATGCAGAGCAGCAGGCCACAGGAATGATCCAGAGAAACACAAGTCCAACACTGGAACATTGACAGGAAGCATGGATCAAAGCATCAGGTGGAGTTAAGTAGAGAAGCAGCTAACGACCTCACCAGATCACCTGAGGGAGGAAACTCAGACGCTGCAGTACCACTTTCCTCCACAAACGGAAGCTCCCAGAGAGAATCAGCCGAAGTACCACTTGTGACCACAGGAGTGAACTCTGCCACAGAATTCACAACACTAACCCTAAGGGATCCTATCCCTAGGGTTAGGGTTTGGATCCCTAGGGTTAGGGTTTGTGTTAGAGTTTGTGTTAGGGTTTGTGTTAGGGTTTGTGTTAGGGTTTGTGTTAGGGTTTGTGTTAGGGTTTGTGTTAGGGTTTGTGTTAGGGTTTGTGTTAGGGTTTGTGTTAGAGTTTGTGTTAGAGTTTGTGTTAGGGTTTGTGTTAGGGTTTGTGTTAGGGTTTGTGTTAGGGTTTGTGTTAGAGTTTGTGTTTTAGGGTTAGGGTTAGGGTTGGGGGTGGCTTATAAGTGTGTATTCTTGTGTTTTTCTATAAAAACGCATGCAAACGCATGTGCTTAAAAACGCATGCGTTTACATAGACATCAATACGTTTTTTTGCCGCAAAAAAACGCCGCTAAAATTACTACATGTTGCATTTCTGCAACAAAACGCATGCAGATAAAAAACGCATGCGTTGCAAAAACGCGTCAAAACGCATGCAAAAAACGCATGCGTTTTTAATGTTAAGTATAGGGAAAAAAACGCATGCGTTTTTTGCGTTTTTTACCGGAAAAACGCAAAAAAACGCAAATGTGAAACCACCCTGTGCCTAAATCTTGTATCAGGTGAAGCATAGTCCTACATGGACGTTCAAAACCTAAACCAGTTGCCGCAGCTCCTATTGATGACACTTTCTTTTAGAGTACTAGCTAAAATCTGACCTAAAACATTTTAGGTAACGACTAAGTCATTAGATTTCCAGAATTTCTGAATTATTAAAATCTTTTACTCCATAAAACAGGAAGAGAAAATTTCCATCGTACTCACCATTTTAGGAAACAACGGTCTTTATTTTCCGGAGTGCTGGCCAACGAGAACTAACCAATGCATAAAGAGATGACAGGCACATCCAATAATAAAAAAATCTTCAAGATTTATTCCAAATACATATCTTTAAAAATCCATACAAGGATGATGTTCTGCAGGAACCGCTCTGACGCGTTACTGTGACCTTAGTCATACAGCTTGCTACGCGGGGACAGTAGGCGTAAGAGTGGTTCCTGTACCACATCATCCTTGTATGGATTTTTAAAGATATGTATTTGGAAAAAAGCTTGAAGATTTTTTTATTATCGGATGTGCCTGTCCACCTCTTTTTTGAATTGTCTTAGGCTACGTTCACATTAGCGTCATGCGACGCTGCGTCGCCGACGCACGGCAACGCATGCGTCATGCGCCCCTATCTTTTACATTGGGGACGCATGCGTTGCGTTGTCGTGCGTTTTCGGTAAAACGCACGACGCATGCGTCGTTTCACCGCACCTGGGTGGCGTCGGAGACGCGACAATGTTGCATTTTTCGAGCGTCTAAAAAACGCATGCGTCGCACTTGCGTCGCTCGTGCGTCGACATTGCGTTAAAATCTCCATTGAAACACATTGACAACGCACTTGCGTCGCATGTGTGCGTCGTGCGTGCGTTGTACGACGCATGCGTCGTTACATAAAATTGAACAAAAAGGTGTCTAGACAGTGTCTAGACAGTGCAAACAGTAGATAAACATCCCCCCTATATAAAGAAAATGTTTGGATTGTTTGTCACTTCTACTGCAGCATCTTGAGGCAAGAAATCCATCACCAGAACACTTCTACACATCCCAGAACACTTCTACTTATCCGCTGTCCAGAGATGTAAGTATACAATGATTCTGTGCATTTTCTACATGTGGTTTAAAATTATTTTTGCAAGTTGTGTTTTATATTCTGCACTGTGGTTAAAGATATTGTTGTACTTTTAGTCTGGTTGTGATGTATGGCGTTGTATAGGATGGCGTTTCATTGTGTCTGCGGCCTTGATGATTGTTCTTTTCAGGATAGAATTTTATTTTCAATTATTTGGTTTGGTGGTGTTTTTTGTATTCAGTTGTGATGTTTAAAAATTGCGTTATATGATGGCGTTTAATAGTCTCCGGCCCTGACGGTTTTATTGTAAAGTATGGTAGTGCATAGAATGATTATGCGCCCTTTTACATGTAATAATTTTTTTATTGCAAGTTGTGTAGTTCTGCACTGTGGTTGTGTAAAGACATTGTTGTATGTTTCTGGCTGTGATGTATGGCGTTGTATGCCCTTCTATTGTCTCCGGCCCTGTCGGTTTTATTGTAAAGTATGGTGTTTTTAAATATTTACATTTTTTTCCTTTCAAAAATCTATTGTGTTTTTGGGGTTTCTTGCTCCGTGGATTACTGTACTTTAAAAAAAAAAAAAACTTTTGGTATTACAACATGGGGTCTGTTGTAGATCTTATCTTTAGGCTTTAGTTTAATCTGGCATTGGGTTGTCTCAGCCATTGTTTCTTTAATTTAATCAATGTGGCAGTGTTGTTTGCTCAGCGTTAGGTTGGAGTGCAATGTTGTTTGTGGTTTAAATGCCTTTTTTTTTTTTTTTTTTTTATATTGCTGGATTGTGCATAGGAGCATAGGAACAATTATTTTGTTCTTTATTTCAGAATTGAATTAATAGTCATGGCCAGCGGCAGTGATTCCAGCACCCCACCGCTGAGGAGTGAGGTGAGTACATGATCTACTATTACTATATTCGCTTTCATTTGTAGATGGGTCACTCAACTTTTTGGTAAACTATTTTGCAGGCTTCTTCAAGTGAGGAGGAGAGCCAGGAGGAAGAGAGGGAGCAGGAGCAGAGACCGGAGCAGGAGCAGAGACCACGGGGCCAAGCTGTGGTTGCAGGACGGAGAGTAAGTTTTTTTTTAAACTTTTTTTTTTTTTTTTTTTTTGGGCGGGTATGGGGGGTGGCGGGATGGGGTGGTGTTGTGTGTGGTAGGTGGCGGTGGAGGAGGTAGGGTCAACTTTTATTTATCTTGCAACAATTAATATTTTCCATTTTTTCTAGGTTTCACAACGGGCCCTGGATGAACCCCTCAACATCGACCCCATGGTGGCATCCATAGAGGAACGGGGCCCGTTGTGGGACAGCCGTGACCCCCGGCACGCGGACCAGGGCATATTGCGGTGTATGTGGAAAGAGGTGGCACAATTGCTGTGGGATGGCTTCGACAGCGCTTCCCCCACGGTCAAAGCTAGTTTTCGTAAGTATTTCCAAAATGCTGCTGTGACCCATCATGCTAGGATTACACAACCGTCTGTGATGTCTTCTATTGGTATTGCACACGGTTGCGTAATCGTTGTCAATATATTCTCTAAATTTTGTTGTGTTTTTTTATTTATTTATACACAGTTCGAAAACTGCGGACCAGATGGCGCTCCATGAAGGACCGTTTCAAGAGGGGCCTGAAAAAGGAAGGACAGGCCCGTAGTGGTGCAGCGGCTTCAAGGACCTCGGTTTACAAGTATAACCGTATACTGCAATTCTTGAGACCGGTCCTTGAAAGCAGAGAGTAAGTCTAGTACCTATGCACACACCTAGTTTTTACAACATGCATATTCACATACTACATTCCAGCCACTTAGCTTATTGCCCAGCCATTTATTTTGGCAAGTACAAAGTATTTAAACAAAAAAAAAAAGGTGAGTTCACCGAGGCGTGAAAAGTAAAAAATACATACTTTTATCCTCTTCAATCATAAGCAGAGGATGAAAAATCAGCACAATACCATAGACACTATCTACGCGTTTCAGGTGGCAGGGAACATCAGACCTGAAACACGTAGATAGTGTTTTTATTGTATTGTGCAGATGTTTCATCCTCTGCTTCTGATTGAAGTGAATAAAGTATTTTGTTTTTACTTTTCACGCCTCGTTGACCTCGAATTTATATTCATTTCTGGTATTCTCACACTTTACACAGCAGCTCCCTTCTGGGATTACTACAATGGTGAGCGTGACTTACTAGTAATGTCCCTGAAATCGGAAGTATACAGAACACAGAAAGCTAGTAGATTGGCCATGCCCAGCCAATATTTCATAGGGGATTAGTATAGTACCTATCCAGGTGTATCCCCAATTTAGTTATACACAAATAATTAAAATATTATAGACACGCCATACATTCCACTGCAAGGCAGGTTATGTTCCCATGCTTGCTCAGCTCAAAGGACCTGTGATGACGTCTCGGTCACATGACCGTGACGTCATGGCAATTCCAACGTAAGCATAATTGTCTGGCGTTAAATCGCAATCATGGGTGACTATTTGGAATAAAATAAATGTGTTTTTTTTAATATTGATGGTGCATATGCAGTGTCAAGATTAAAAATAGGTTAATATTAATGGCGGTAATGGATACCTGGCGGTAAAGTTAATTAATGACGCCTGTGAAATTTGATATTTAGTATACTAATGCTTTCCTTATGTTTTCACAGAACACACAGCAGCACCCGCGAGCCTGTCCGACCCTCTGGAGCGGTCCTTTGTGAAGCGCCATCTCAAGCCTCGCAGCCATCCCACAGCGAGAGCAGGTCTGCACCACCACAATCTGGCGAACCGGCAGCCGGTCCATCAGATGTTCCCCTGGCCGAGGCCTCTGTCGCTCCTTCCTTCGGGTCTTCCCGACAGCGTCAGCGGGCCTCGGACAGGGCGCCCATGCCCGAATTTTTACATTTGAGTACCGTCTTTCAGAATGGTTTCAAGGCGCTGTGCGATAAAATGTCAAATATCGAGCGGCGTCTTGAAAACATCGAAACGGATCTCGCGAGGCCGGCGAAACATTTTTTTAATGCCCTTCACAACGGGATGGTTGAACATCTTACGCCGGAACTCCAGATTTCGGTCATGCAGGGCTGCAACAATCTTTATGTCACTGCTCTGCAGCAGGCTCGGGTCATGCAGTCAGCGACAAATGCGCCCACAGTACCATCGCTGGCTGCCATGACTCCGACTCCTGCTGCAGAGCACCACCACAGAGGTCCGCGTGACGAGGGCCACCGCCACCGCCACCGCCACCACAGAACAGAGCCCCAAAGGTCGGAGCAAGACCGGCCTTCAAGGGCACACGGGCACAGACGGGAAGCCGACCCACACACAGAGGGAGAGAGGAGGAAAAAAAAGAAGACCAAGACGACGACGACTAGCACTACGACCTTGGCTATGGCTGCTCCCACAACTACCACCAGAACACAGCCTGGGTCGACCCGGAGCACACCAAGTACCCAGGCTGGGTCTACACGGAGCACACCCAGTACCCAGCCTGGGTCTACAAGGAGCACACCGTCAACACAGCCTGGGTCGACCCGGAGCCGGAGTAGCCAGCCAAGGACACTGGTCGTCGTCCCTCCTCCTCCTCCCTCACCTGCTTTGGAAGTATCCCAACAGTGGATGGATGTCGGCATCCCGTCAAGTATCATTGAATATGCTGCTGCTTCCTCCCCCTCGTCCTCCTCCTCCTCGTCCTCCTCCTCGGTCTCTTCCACACCCACCAGAAGTGAGGGATATCAATCCCCTTTAGTTGTGGATGTAGGTACCCCGTAATGTTATGTCCCTAATTTTTTTTCCTGTCCCAAAATAAAAAATTTATTTGGTTTACAAAAAATTGGTTTTTATTGTCTCAAATAAAGTTTTCACCAAATGACACCTTGCGCCGTATACACAAATATTGTCTTTGTAACACCTGATGTGCAATGTCTGACAATATTTTTTAGTTTTTTTTTTATTAATTGTTTTATAGGCCTGGCGCTCATTGTACTATCAGCTGTTACAAACACAACCAGCATTGCTCAATATGTCAAGTTTAAAATGTACCATCACACAACGATTTCAGTATAGATAAAGTTGGTTTATTTGTGTAACCAACGTTATCTTTTCTGTAATCGTAAAACGATAGAGCCCCTGCTGTGAGATTTTGGGTGTCAACGAATGATTATGATTTTTTTTTGTTACCCACGCTGTCATTGTTGGATCGGCGAGTTAGACACCGATCAAGCGATGTCTTTATTTTAAAATAGGTAATATTGGGTTACTAGCGCAGTGTTTTAAACACTCAAATAAAAATTAAAAAATACCCCACAAATCAAAAAAGGTGTCAACCACGTCCCTCGCCGTCATCTTTCCGCAATTACTTACACTGTGATTCCCGCCCGTAAATCAGAGCACACCGTTAATAATAAACGCTGTACTGTGGTTTAGGGCTGGCACAGTACGGAAAGCTGACGGCGATGGACGTGTCACACACCGTAATAAAATGTTGTTTTGTATTTTTAATAACTACATTTACAATGGTAAACATCGTGAGTGCGGCCATGCGCTTCATAACATTTCCCAGATTACACGGGACTTGCTCTTTTTGGGTTGCTGGAGAGCTGGCTGTGTGACAGCTCTCCATCAACCACACGACCAATAAACAACGATCACGGTCCGGTGGTATCACTGGTAGTTATCGTTGTAGAATAGTTTTATTAATGTACCTTAAAGGGAACCTGTCACCTGAATTTGGTGGGACTGTTTTTGGCTCATATGGGCAGAGTTTTGGGGTGTTCCAGTCCCACAAAATACAGGTGACTGGTTCCCTTTAAAATATTGGTCAGGTGAGGTGGAAGCAATGTTCACAGTGTCGCCACTATTTGACTCTGGACAAATTCTACCATCCTGAGTACAATAGTGTTAACTCTGTAGAGTTTTGCAAACATGATAGTTTCCCTCCTTGTCAAGCCAGGTTCCATATGAAAATAGTCTTCAGTATTAATTATGGTTAACAAGGTGGGAGCCGATGAAGTTTTATACGTCAAAACTATGGTACTCACGGCTGCAAATTTTATTGTTTTGTCACAGTCCATTTGGGTACTGGTGCTCACATAAATTTTGTGGGACAATCATTACTTTCAATAAAATAGGATTTTTTACAATTACTATGGAAAAACGGATGGGAGATTTGTTTTGTGAAAACGGAAAGGCGGAAAGGCACAATAAACTTTATTAACAAACACAACGCATTAGACAATCGGGTGACATTAATAACCAAACATATGATGGTTACATGGGCTCCTCAGTGTTTACATAACATCATAACAACACGTTGAATTACACCATTTGATCTTGCCAAGAAACACGGCCAACATCGGAAACAAAATATGCAGCAAATTGGTCCCTCATATGAGCAATCTCCAAAGTTGTCCGCAGAGGATGAGCTTGATAATCAGGCAATGGATTTTGTATGGGTTCATCGAGTTCAACGTTGACTCTCTCTTTATCAATAATAAAATTGTGTAGAACCACACACGCCTTCACCACCTCATCCACTGTCTCAATTTTCAAATTTATTGCGGATCCTAAGATACGCCATTTGGACACCAGAATGCCAAAGGCGCACTCCACAGTTCTTCAGGCCCTGGACAGTCTATAATTAAAAATACTTTTTGTGCGGTCCAACCCCCGACTAGAGTACGGTTTAAGTAGGTTGCCACACATTTGAAAAGCCTCATCCCCAACCACAACAAATGGCAGGGCCGGGCCTTCGGTGTTAGGAAGAGGTCGTGGATGGGGGAAATTAAAATTGTTCTCGTATAATCTTCGGCCCATGTCAGACTCCTTAAATGTCCGTGAATCATTTGCACGACCAAACGCTCCAATGTCCACAGCGAGAAACCTGCAGTCCGCACCTGCAATTGCCATCAGCACGGTGGAAAAGTATTTTTTATAATTATAAAAAAGAGATCCACTTCTTGAAGGCTTGGTAATCCTAATGTGCTTGCCATCCACGGCTCCGATACAGTTAGGGAAATCACAAACTTTTTCAAATTTTTGGGCGTTGGCATGCCATAATTCTCTTGTAGGGATGGGTAAAAATTCCTCCCTGAGGTTGTCCCACAATGCGCGGCATGTGTCTGCAATAATACCCGACAGTGTTGAGACTCCAATCCGAAACTGGAAATGCAGTGATCTCAATGTCTCTCCGGTAGCCAGGAAACTGACAAGAAGAAAAATAAATAAATAAATATAATTAATTTAATTGTTATGAAAGAATTTTTCATTTTTAATTACAATCCCCCACCCCAAAAAACAAAAACACGTTAATTTAAAAAGTGGCAAGAACATATAAATCCTTCACATTCCATTACGTACCGTAGAGTCACCAGCAGACGTTCCTCAGGGGAAATCGATTTACGGAGCTGCGTGTCCTGCCTGGAAATGGCTCCTTCCACCAGACGCAGCAGATATCGGAAGCTGTCTTTTGACATCCTGGTGTACTCAAAATATTTGTCCTGGTTCTCATTTAATTCGCCAAAAAGACAATGGTACACTCCACGACTCTCTCGGACTTCCACTATAGGGTGTAGCCAAAAACGCCGACGACTCCTTCTCCGTTGTTTGTCTCTTTTCCTCTGTTCTTGACAGGCAAAAGCATAAGCTATAGCAAGGGCTAATTCCAGCTGAAAAGTGAGGTAGATACTCTCCATGGAACGATCCATCTTGATGCTCTATGGTTGGAAATAATGTATGCCGGGGTATATATACCACTATTACATTAATACCCACCCCCATCTACCCATTGGTGGCATTATCGATTGTCTAGACACTAGACCCACCCTCTTCTATTCATTGGTGGTGTTATCTAGTGTCTAGACACTAAATTGTGTGTAAAGATCTAATCAGTGTTTGACAACGCATGCGTCGTAAAACGCTGCGTTTTTGTAAAAACGCACCAAAAACGCACCAAAAACGCTGCGTTTTACGACGCATGCGTCCGACGCTTGCGTCACAAAAGTTGCGTTTTTGCGTGCGTTTCCGATGCGTCGTGCGTTGCGTCGGCGACGCAGCGTCGCATGACGCTAATGTGAACGTAGCCTTAGAAAAAAAAAATGTTTTTACAATCGAACTACTGGATGTCTTGTTTCCGCCACAATTTTAAAGCTATCCTGCGGTACATTATACGCATCTATTTAACGTCATTGTCCGCCATTCAGGAGTAATGCGGCAGACCACCTCGGTTTACAGGCTATTTTCAGATTCTGCTTCGGGCTAAAACATTCTTCTGTGTACATACTCGGAAATTCCACAGCCTTTTTAACATCTAAGAACAAATTTCTGACAAGTCATTTTTGCTCCACATAGCGAGTCAACTTCCCTTGCCTATGTTTTCCATTACAGACGCGTACTGCAGCCAGGCTTGGAGTCGTTTAGATGCTGCCACAGTATTCATAATGGCTGTCAGAATCTGCAATTTCCCCCCTTTGTTTTATGAGGTCAGGCAATATTACATGTACTGATATATTCCATTTTCCCAGCTGAAAACTGTCTCATTTGAGCACGACAGGCTGAGGGAGTCGTGATTTTGCAACCCGGCATGCGAGACACACTATACGAGGGCAGGAGCCTAACCCTGTATTCTCCTTTTGCTCTTGTCCACTGGCAACAGTAAATTAAACTGTCAAAATTGGAATTGTTCTGTCATCAACCCAACCAAGGCCTTCCATAGACTGCAACATCAGATATACTTCCAATTTTGCATTTCTCTGCACCTGTAATTTCATCTTGCACTGGACCATGGTGAGAAGCCTTCCTGGGGACACTTGGCATTGCGTGTTCTTACAAAGGGTTGACATGGCATTTCAAAGGCAGAAATTAATGAACAATACCAGGAAATTGCCCTGTCTGGAAAAAAAGAGAGTGTTCACTTGAGGGTCTCGACCTTCTACTCAGCCTTCACCCACTTTGAAAGGGCAAAAATGCTAACGTGACTGTGACATACCAGACAATTCATGAACAAAAGAGCTTTATGTTTTGTCACCGGTTTCGGAAAAGTTCAAGAACTGAAGGACTGTGTTGAACCCCACATTGGAAAAAATACAACTTTTTTTTCGAAACAAACAAATTTTAATCAGTATTTTGACTTGATTGTCCCCATTTTACGGAGTATGACATAAGTGTATTACAAGCCCTGAAAGAATAATTATATCAATCAAAATAAAGGGTGTTTGTTACAGATAATAATAAGGAAGGTGATATTAGACTTGGTTACATTATTCGTTTACCTAGATCAGGTGTTAATTTTTCTCATCTGGGATCCCAATTATACTTGTGAATCAGCTCAGAGACCAATTTCTCAATTTTTAATTAATGAGGTACTCCATCCTTTTAATGACTTTCCTGTTGTTTTAACCACGGTATTATTATGGATTAAACTAAGTTGGTAGGAAATGTCAAACTTTTCGAAAGAAAAAAAAATACTACATAGTGAAGGATAATAAATATCTATATACTTAAAAGCTATAGTCCCCTTTAACATTGAAAAAAGGAATTTGTTTTTACATATGGTAGAGGTAGGTAAAGGGGTTGTCCACTTTTGGGGTAAATTTATTATCTTTTTTAACTTATTAATGCATGTGTTTTAAAGGTGAAAAATTATTGTTGCAGTGGGCTTCATTAAAAATTTTGCACAATTTTGCTTTTCCTGGCACATTCAACTTTGATTAAGTCTGTGGACATAAATCATCTGAGAGGAGCTTGGAACAAAAGGCAGATAAAAGAATTTCAAACTCCCCATGAGTTCCTTGTAGCGGGTTGACTAGTGGATTCTCTGTTAACTCATTCTGCAGCCAGCAATAGACAGTGCAACACAAAGGTTTTGAGCCCCATGCATTTAAAGGGAACCTGACACCCCAAAAATCGAAGGTGAGCTAAGCCCACCAGCATCAGGGGCTTATCTACAGCATTCTGGAATTCTGTAGATAAGCCCCGATGTATCCTTAAAGATGAGAAAAAGAGGTTAGATTATACTCACCTGGTGGGCGGTCCCGTTCCGGTCTGGGGCCTCCCATCTTCTTACGATGACGTCCTCTTCTTGTCTTCACGCTGCGGCTCCGGCGCACGCTTACTTTGTCTGCCATGTTGAGCGCTGCAGCGTGACTACAAGAAGAGGACGTCATCATAAGAAGATGGGAGGCACCAGACTGCGACGCCTATCGAACCGGACCGCAGCGGGACCGCCCCTGGGTGAGTATAATCTTACCTCTTTTTCTCATCTTTCAGGATACATCGGGGGCTTATCTACAGAATTACAGAATGCTGTAGATAAGCCCCTGATGCTGGTGGGCTTAACTCACCTTCGATTTTGGGGGTGACAGGTTCCCTTTAAAGTAAATTGACCCAAATGTGGACAAGCTCATAATAAGCTTCAGTTTGCCATCTTCCCCTTACCACCACCTTTTTCAGACTTCTTGATATGTAGTTTGCAGCCTGATCTCCATTTCGTATTTTTCTCTTGTGGTAATGTCTCTCCCAGTAATACAGGCCGAATGTGAGCAGGTTGCTGCTGTCTTCACTAGATAATATACAAGACTCCAGATGCTGTCTCACCTATCAACTCTTGAGTTCTGTGTACAACCCATTCAATTGAAGAGAAGTTAAGCTGCATTTCTCGGCAAGGGTCATTGCACAGTGAATGGAATTGTGCTGTTTGACTCCATTCACTGTTTACATCTTGTCACGCCACCGACTCGCATGGTTAGTGGGCGCCATCTACTCACTGTCATCTCCACTCTGCTCCTCCCAGTATCAGGCCATCTTGCTGAGCGGCCTCTTGAAGCATTCTGAGTACTGTGGCATCGTCCTGTTGCTGGAGAGTCTTCACCTGACTATAGGGAGGCACAATCAGACTCTTCAGGAAATTAACCCTCTGTATTCTGCAGCTTTGATTCCCTGGCCTGTCAGGGGATATATTAGGCAGCTCTTCCCTCCATACTTTGCCTGAGCTTAGGTTCCTTGCTGCAACTCCTCCCTAGTACCCTGTCTAGGTGCATTTTTGTTTTGTTTCTCCTGCTACTGACGTGGCTTAGAACTCTCCACTCCAGACACCAACTTCGCATTTTGATCCTGTGCTGCGGTTTGCCCCGGACTCAGACTTTCTGACCACGTCTCTGTCTGTGCCCCCTGTGCTTCGTGTTGTGCCTCTGACCCTTCGGTCATTTGCTGCAGATCCAGGGACTGTCATGGTGTGGCATCTAGTAACTTCACAAATGGTCCAAACCTATTCTCACCATCAAAGGTTCTAGTAAAGCCCAGGTAGTCACTTAGTTATGCCCCTACAAGGTAAGCCCGGACAGTGATACAGTGGATCCACACCCACTTGTTTCACACATCTGGTGGCAGTGGAGCTGAAAATGTCAGATCGGTGGGAGTGGGAGTGCCGGATGTTGGACCCTCACCGATCTGATATTGATGATCGTTCCTCTGGATGGGTCATCAATATCACAAGGTTACCCTACCTCGTTAAAGGGGTGCTGCTTGCATCCAAAACAGTGCCATTTGTAGACAGGCTGTGGGTTATTGTCGCTCATCCTCAGCCTACACACAACTCATGGACAGGTGTAAAGTGGATTTTGGAAGAAAGTAGCCATGTATGCCCCCCAAAACACACCCTTAAAGCACTGAAAATTCAACATATAAACCTATTCAACATGGATTTCAGAATTAACATAAGCCTGCATCCATGTGTATAGAGAATACTAGGTCCTATAATATATATCTTATATGCTTGTCATTTTATAAAGATCTCCAACCTCCTTTTATGGGAAGTGACACAAAGTAATAAGTAGATATACGGTACTTATAATATTTTTTTTTTCAAATTTCCAGTATTATTGTCTTATTTAACCATATGCTCTATTTAATAACTAAAGGAAAGTTTTCAACGCAAAGAAAACTCCCTAAAGTTTTCTGATCAAAGAACTTCCTGGCAACCTATAGATCTTCTAGAAGACTGGCAGTTTATACCTTCATTTTAGTTACGGAGCTGCTGGCCCGAGACTTTCATAAATAAAATGCACACATAAAATGCTATTGTTCCTTAGTGCGGACCTCCATTTATTTGGAGAACTGTACTTGAACTACAAGTATTATCTGTTCTAAGGTGCCATGAATCTATTGAGTTAACATCATAACCTTTATGTGTAGAGGTCGGTTTTGCTAAAACTAGTGAGGTTAAATTCTGCAATGAAGATTGCAAACTAACACCAACATATTAATAAACTTTAAAGAGCACCTTTGCCAAATTGTCCCTTATAATATGTATATATTTGCTCATAGAAGCAGAAATATAGATAAAAATGTTGTGTTCACGCCGTCGTATAGATATATACAGGGCACCGAAAATGCTGGTGTCAAATATGATAATTTTCTTATAATTCAACAATGCGTTTTGATTCGTACAGCTTTGTGGGCGTGTACTTTTAACCTGCTATCATGCCGCCCAATCATAAAAAGGCAGTGTCATAGGGAGAAAAAAAAAGGAGACGCCCAAAATCCAGACAAAAATGAGACTCCCATAGACAATGTCAGAACTAAGCCAAGTTGATCGCGCATGACTGTCACAACACTGACACCGTCCTTTTGGATCTCCTGTTAGTAAATTTCTGAAAGAGTAGGTGGACAGCAGCATCAGAGTGTGGGAGTAGCTGAGGACCAAGGACTGCTGACCTACTATGGTTAACCCCTTCATGACCGGGGGATTTTTCGTTTTTCCGTGTTCGTTTTTCGCTCCCCTCCTTCCCAGAGCCATAACTTTTTTATTTTTCCGTCAATTTGGCCATTTGAGGGCTTATTTTTTGCGGGACGAGTTGTACTTTTGAACGACATCATTGGTTTTAGCATGTCGTGTACTAGAAAACGGGAAAAAAATTCCAAGTGCGGTGAAATTGCAAAAAAAGTGCAATCCCACATTGGTTTTTTGTTTGGCTTTTTTGCTAGGTTCACTAAATGCTAAAAATGACCTGCTATTATGATTCTCCAGGTCATTACGAGTTCATAGACACCAAACATGACTAGGTTATTTTTTATCTAAGTGGTGAAAAAAAATTCCAAACTTTGCTAAAAAAAAAAAAAAAAAAAAAAAATTGCACCATTTTCCGATACTCGTAGCGTCTCCATTTTTCATCATCTGGGGTCGGTTGAGGGCTTATTTTTTGCGTGCCGAGATGACGTTTTTAATGATAGCATTTCGGTGCAGATACGTTCTTTTGATCGCCCGTTATTGCATTTTAATGCAATGTCGCGGCGACCAAAAACACGTAATTCTGGCGTTTCGAGTTTTTTTCCCGCTACGCTGTTTAGCGATCAGGTTAATACTTTTTTCTATTTGATAGATCGGGCGATTCTGAGCGCGGCGATACCAAATATGCGTAGATTTGATATTTTTTTTATTGATTTATTTTGATTGGGGCGAAAGGGGGGTGATTTAAACTTTTATGTTTTTTTTATTTTTTTCACATTTTTTTAAACTTTTTTTTTTAACTTTTGCCATGCTTCAATAGCCTCCATGAGAGGCTAGAAGCAGGCACAACCCGATCGGCTCTGCTACATAGCAGCGATCTGCTGATCGCTGCTATGTAGCAGAATTGCACGTGTGCTGTGAGCGCCGACCACAGGGTGGCGCTCACAGCGACGGGCAATCAGTAACCATAGAGGTCTCAAGGACCTCTATGGTTACAATATACAAGCATCGCCGACCCCCGATCATGTGACGGGGGTCGGCGATGACGTCATTTCCGGCCGCCCGGCCGGAAGCGGTAGTTAAATGCCGCTGTCTGCGTTTGACAGCGGCATTTAACTAGTTAATAGGTGCGGGCAGATCGCGATTCTGCCCGCGCCTATTACGGGCACATGTCAGCTGTTCAAAACAGCTGACATGTCCCGGCTTTGGTGCGGGCTCACCGCGGAGCCCTGCATCAAAGCAGGGGAGCCGGCATCGGACGGTATAGTACGTCCGATGCCGGTAAGGGGTTAAGTAGTAGGCCTCAATCACACATCAGTATTTTTAATCAGTAATTCTATGCCAAAACCAGGTGAGTCTCCAAAACACAACAGGTGTCAGTCTTCCAATTATAATTTTTCTCTGTAAGTTCCACTCCTGGTTTTGTCATACAAACACTGATGCAAAAATACTGACATGTAAATGAGGCCTACTGTTAGTATTCCCCATGCAAAGGGCATTTAGTAAAAGGAAATACCGTGAGTGAGACATTTTTTTATGATTGGTCAGCATTATGGTGGGTTGAAAGTACAGAGTAACAGAAGATTGAAACACCCAGTTGAATGATAAGAAAATTTACATAAGTAATTTCAGCGCCTTGTATCTCCACAATGGTGGAGGTTTTCAAGTTTCAGGTTTTTTGTCCACAGGTTAGTAAAGGTTTCCAACTAACTAACTGAGCTTATACTCACCCTCCCTAGGGGCCAGCACTAGCTTTTCGCTGCTTCTCCGATTATTATTGTTTACAGGCTTCAGTGGTGACATAAAGACTACAACGCTGCAGCCAATCACTGGATAACTGGGCTCCGCAGCTCTGCCGATGTAGACAGCACGTGCCACTGCAGCCTATTAAAATAATAAAGTTGTCTTTCTCGATTTTCAATTTTCTATTCGAAATAAAATATGCAAATTTTCTCTTCAGAGAGGACGAGGACTTGAACTTTAAACTTTAGTGTCACCCATTGGAAGTGGCAATCCGAACAGTCAATATCGATACTTTAACGAGCCTTGAAATAAGACTTAAGATAAAAGCCAAATTAGAGTCTCAATTTGTAGACACGGTGTTTCGGGGTATTGCCCCTCGTCAGCACAAAGGATGAGATCTGATTCGGTTAGGTGAGACGCTAAGGCTGGGATCTAAGGGGTAAGGTTTCCTCTTGTGGAGAGTGACATGCTAGGTCTGGCATGCCAGTATGAGGAGACTTAAATGCCTAGCATGCTCCTCTGCTAAATTCACATGTACCATTGTTTTCCCTTGTATACATTCTACAGTATACGGATATATAGAAGTTTTTATCATCCCCCCCCCCACAATAAAATAATATTCCGGCAGAGCTTATAACATGGAACAAAAGACAAAAAAAGGTTTTCATGACACCAAACGTCACTCAGTTAATATAGTCCAAGTGTCTTTATTAATTCCCAATTTCGTCACAGACTGATGCCATTATTGCCACGCATAGTATCAAAGATCATATGTAATTAGTTTGAATTCTTTTTTTTTTTTTTTTTTTCGGAGATGCAAAATAAATAAAGCCGCCTAAATTACGTGGGTTACTCAATATTGATCCAAGCGTCAGATTTTAATATGGCTTCATTTCAGGAGGAGTATTCAAATTTGCTCCGGCAATAACGCTTTTCCAGGCATAAATTACTTTTCTTTTTTTATTTAATTCAAAGTATGTAAATTATTGTCTAACGCTTGGGAGATTGAGGCTTTCCATACTAGCAGCATGTTTATATAGACCTCTGGGGTTTCTCTACTTCACGTGCCGTTCTCTAATACGGCAAAAAAAAAAAAAAAAGCCACCAATTACCAGAACAGACAAAAGTCAACTCAGACAGGGAATCTTCTCCCTCCCAAACCTTGTTCGCTCCCACTTTAGTACACGGTGTTAATGACATACAAATTTTGAGGTCATTAAGTAGGACTAGAAATTGAAAGCAAGACAGGCTCTCTGTCAGGATATGCCGATGTCAGCATTTCAAGTGCACTCCTAATCCCACGATGCAAGTTTCTGCGTTATTGTCTCAATTTAACTTGCATTAGTAGCGAGCACCTTGATTATACTGTTGGGGTGGTAATCTTCGCCTGCATATGCCATCATTACTTATGTCAAGCCACTTCAGTTGTTATGAATACTATTTTATTTTATGAGAGAGAGGAAATTAGTGCCAGTCCCCTGGAGTTTTGGGTGCTTAACACCGAAGCGCGAGACAACCTTCTCAAATCCCACAACAAATCCTTGTTTAGTGCCACATGCAGATAAGGACTTTGCTGCAACATCCGAGCATAAATAACTCATATCCTTCGTATTTTGTGAATGTCAAAGCGTCACCCCCTTCCTTTAATGTTGCTTTCTATTGGCGATGTGTCAGGAAAATTCAACGTAATGGGATTTAACAAGTGCTGAACTATAGGTAGTGAATGCATAAAAATACAAAAACAATAAAAAAAGACCAAAATATAAACAAAACAATAAAATTAATACAAAAATAAAACAACCAAAAAAGCAAATAATAAATACCAACCTAAAGCACGTAAATCATCAAAATCATGATCTCACCTGAACAATAAATACCGACAAAAGAACCAACGGGTACCGGTAGTCTCTAAAAATTTTTGTAAAAAAAAAATAAAATAAATGCAAAAATAAGCAACCAAAAGCAAATAATAAATACCAACCTAAAGCACGTAAATCATCAAAATCATGATCTCACCTGAACAATAAATACCGACAAAAGAACCAACGGGTACCAATAGTCTCTAAAATTTTTTGCAAAAAATAAAAACACAAAAATAAGCAACCAAAAGCAAATAATAAATACAAACCTAAAAGCATGTAAATCATCAAAATCATGATCTCACCTGAACAATAAATACCGGCAAAAGAAGCAACGGGTACCGGTAGTCTCTAAAATTTTTTGCAAAAAATAAAATAAATACAAAAATAAGCAACCAAAAGCAAATAATACCAACCTAAAGCACGTAAATCATCAAAATCATGATCTCACCTGAACAATAAATACCAACAAAAGAACCAACGGGTACCAATAGTCTCTAAAATTTTTTGCAAAAAATAAAAATAAAAACACAAAAATAAGCAACCAAAAGCAAATAATAAATACAAACCTAAAAGCATGTAAATCATCAAAATCATGATCTCACCTGAACAATAAATACCGACAAAAGAACCAACGGGTGCCAGTAGTCTCTAAAAATGTTTTTGAAAAACAATAAAATAAATACAAAAATAAACAACCAAAAAGCAAATAATAAATACCAACATAAAGAACATAAATCATCAAAATCATGATTTCACCTGAACAATAAATACCGACAAAAGAACCAACGGGCGCAGGTGGTCTCTAAATTTTTTGGGAAAAACAATAAAATACATACAAAAATAAATACAAAAACAACCAAAAAGCAAATAATAAATAAAAACCTAAAGAACATAAATTATCAAAATTATGATCTCACCTGAACAATAAATACCGCCAAAAGAACCAACGGGCGCAGGTGGTCTCTACATTTTTTTTTTTTTAAAAGCAAACAATGTTGCATAAAAAGCACATCACTTTTTTCTTAACTTTTTTAAAGCTTTTATGTAAATTTTCCTAAAAAATAAAATAATGGAATTTAATACTTATATTTTAGTAACAAATGCAAAAAAAATGTTCTACACACTAAATAAAAAGAGTCATTTAAATGCAATCTAAATGAGCTAAGCGCTCACTAAAGAGACAACATATATTATAGGCATCTAAATAATCTCTCTATATTGCGCCATAAAAAAATCCTCCTAAGTATTTGGGAAGAAAATGTACAGATGGAGACGGGAGGCGCGTGGAAACCGTGCATGAATTAATAGGGTTATCCCAGTCACATCTGGGGAGGACACAACAAATAATGTTCAAATAATAAGCCCTTCGCTGCTGTACGGCTCCGCGGTGCAATGCATTAATCAGCAAAGGGATTGGAAACACAGAACAGACGCTGCACATAAAGGACGACAATATTTAACATATGGAACTTACAGAATCATTCGATGGTGCTACAAGTCATATTTTAAAAAAATAAAAAATAAAAAAAATAATAATAAAATAAATAAAACCCTATGGTGCCTGGGGGAAGTCGCTGAATATAATAAAACACATATATTGGCTGGAGAGCTGCATACTTCTGATCTGGCGCATTTCTGTTTATAAAGTCATGTTAGTTCAAACATGGGTGAAAACACAGTTATTATAGCGCATCGTGTTTATACAAGTTAATATACATTTGTTTCATCACTTACTATAATGCAAAAGTGCCCAGTTTACTCTTAGGGACGATAACCGGATAGGCTTTTCCTAAAAGCTCAATATGTGTTGCTGTGTGTAATTAAAGTGGAATTATCCCCTTATTGCAATATAGGATCATTACATTTTTCGGCTTGGTCCTGAATTTAATGTAATTATTTTTTTAGTGTATTATTCAGTAACTTTTGCTTCATTTTTTTCCCCTCTTTATCTAAACATCACCAAGTGGTCCCGTATTTTATCAGTTATTTTTAATTCTTCAATTAGGTAATTAATTACAAGTGTTTTAAAGAAAGAGATACAGTGGGGAAAATAAGTACAGTGGGGCAAAAAAGTATTTAGTCAGTCAGCAATAGTGCAAGTTCCACCACTTAAAAAGATGAGAGGTGTCTGTAATTTACATCATAGGTAGACCTCAACTATGGGAGACAAACTGAGAAAAAAAAATCCAGAGAATCACATTGTCTGTTTTTTTAACATTTTATTTGCATATTATGGTGGAAAATAAGTATTTGGTCAGAAACAAACAATCAAGATTTCTGGCTCTCACAGACCTGTAACTTCTTCTTTAAGAGTCTCCTCTTTCCTCCACTCATTACCTGTAGTAATGGCACCTGTTTAAACTTGTTATCAGTATAAAAAGACACCTGTGCACACCCTCAAACAGTCTGACTCCAAACTCCACTATGGTGAAGACCAAAGAGCTGTCAAAGGACACCAGAAACAAAATTGTAGCCCTGCACCAGGCTGGGAAGACTGAATCTGCAATAGCCAACCAGCTTGGAGTGAAGAAATCAACAGTGGGAGCAATAATTAGAAAATGGAAGACATACAAGACCACTGATAATCTCCCTCGATCTGGGGCTCCACGCAAAATCCCACCCTGTGGGGTCAGAATGATCACAAGAACGGTGAGCAAAAATCCCAGAACCACGCGGGGGGACCTAGTGAATGAACTGCAGAGAGCTGGGACCAATGTAACAAGGCCTACCATAAGTAACACACTACGCCACCATGGACTCAGATCCTGCAGTGCCAGACGTGTCCCACTGCTTAAGCCAGTACATGTCCGGGCCCGTCTGAAGTTTGCTAGAGAGCATTTGGATGATCCAGAGGAGTTTTGGGAGAATGTCCTATGGTCTGATGAAACCAAACTGCCACTGTTTGGTAGAAACACAACTTGTTGTATTTGGAGGAAAAAGAATACTGAGTTGCATCCATCAAGCACCATACCTACTGTAAAGCATGGTGGTGGAAACATCATGCTTTGGGGCTGTTTCTCTGCAAAGGTGCCAAGACGACTGATCCGGGTACATGAAAGAATGAATGGGGCCATGTATCGTGAGATTTTGAGTGCAAACCTCCTTCCATCAGCAAGGGCATTGAAGATGAAACGTGGCTGGGTCTTTCAACATGACAATGATCCAAAGCAGACCGCCAGGGCAACGAAGGAGGGGCTTCGTAAGAAGCATTTCAAGGTCCTGGAGTGGCCTAGCCAGTCTCCAGATCTCAACCCTATAGAAAACCTTTGGAGGGAGTTGAAAGTCCGTGTTGCCAAGCGAAAAGCCAAAAACATCACTGCTCTAGAGGAGATCTGCATGGAGGAATGGGCCAACATACCAACAACAGTGTGTGGCAACCTTGTGAAGACTTACAGAAAACGTTTAACCTCTGTCATTGCCAACAAAGGATATATTACAAAGTATTGAGATGAAATTTTGTTTCTGACCAAATACTTATTTTCCACCATAATATGCAAATAAAATGTTAAAAAAACAGACAATGTGATTTTCTGGATTTTTTTTTCTCAGTTTGTCTCCCATAGTTGAGGTCTACCTATGATGTAAATTACAGATGCCTCTCATCTTTTTAAGTGGTGGAACTTGCACTATTGCTGACTGACTAAATACTTTTTTGCCCCACTGTATTTGATACGTTGCCAATTTTGCAAGTTTTCCCACCTACATAGACTGGAGAGGTCGGTAATTTTTATCATAGGAACACTTCAGCTGTGAGAGACAGAATCTAAAAATAAAATCCAGGAGATCACATTGTAGGATTTTTACATAATTAATTTGCATTTTATTGCATGAAATAAGTATTTGAAATAATAGAAAATCAGAACTTACGATATTTTTCGGACTATAAGATTCACTTGGTGGGTGCATCTTATAGTCCGAATGCCGGCTTACCGAGGGGTTGCGGCAGTGGTGTAGCAGCATCACTTCGTCAGGGAACCGGCGGCGGCAGAGGTCTGGCGATTCTCGGGCTTGGTGTCAGCGGTGGAAGTTGCGGAGTGCATCGTTGGTTTCCCTGCGACCATCTTCCTGAAGCCGTGGGCCGCTGTGCACGGATTGAGATCTCGGCTGACCTCTCGCTCTACATTTTCCTGAGGCTGTGGGCTTGAGATCTTGGCGGCCCTCGGCTTCAGGATTGAGATCTCAGCAGCCATTTACCTCAAGCCGAGCGCTGCTGAGATCTCAATCTGCGCAAGCGCAGCCTCAGGAAGTTAACTGCTAAGAAACTGGTGATGCACTTGGCTCTACTCGCCTTGGTCACCGGGCCGTGGTGTCAACACATTTCTGCCGCTGGAATCCCTGAGGAAAGGACTCTGTCTCACAGCCGACACCGGACCCGCAGCATCACACTGCTAGGATACCCCGGGACTGCATTGCCCAACTTCTGCCACTGCCGGCTTCCTGAGGAAGGGACCATGCCTCCTGTGACCCTACTCTACATTCGCCAGACCACAGGTCAGATACCTTAAATTTGGACAATAAGATGGACGCCCATCTTATAAAAATCTTTTTTCTGCTATTTTACACCCCAAAATTTGGGGTGCATCTTATGGTCTGGTGCGTCTTATAGTCTGAAAAATACGGTAATATTTGGTTCAGAAACTTTTGTTTACAATTACAGAGGTCAGACTTTTCTGTAGTTCTTTACCAAGTTTACACACACTGCAGCGGGGATTTTGGCCCCCTCCTCCAAACAGATCTTCTCCAGATCTTTGAGGGTTCGGTGTTGTCACTGGGCAACTTTGATCCATTATGGAGTAGTGTGTTACTAACAGTAATGTTTGAGACTGTGGTCCCAGCTCTCTTTAGATCATTGAACAGGTCCTCCTATGTAGTTCTGGGCTGACTTCTAGCCTTTCTCATAATTATCCTTACCCCACAGGATGACAAATCTTGCATGGAGTCCCAGACCAAGGAAGATTGACAGTCATTTTGCATTTCTTCCATTTTCTAATAATTGTTGCCTTCTTACCGAGTTGCTTGCCTATTGTCCTGTAGCAATACCCAGTCTTGTGTAGGTCTACAATTTTGTCCCTGATGTCCTTAGACAGATCTTTGGTCATGGCAATGGTGGAGAGGTTGGAGTGTGATTGAGTGTGTGGACAGGTGTCTTATACACAGGTAATGAGATCAAACAGGTGCAATTAATACAGGTAATGAGTGCTGAGTTATGAGGCTTCTTAAGGAAAAACTAACAGGTCTGTGAGAGCCAGAATTCTTGCTGGTTGGTAGGTGATCAAATGCTTATTTCATGCAATAAAATGCAAATTAATTATATAAAAAACATACAATGTGATTTTCTGTTTTTGAAGTGTGCTATGATAAAAATGTACAGGCCTCTATTTCTTTGTAGGTGGGAAAACTTGTAAAATTGGCAGTGTATCAAATACTTATTTTCTCCACTGTAGATAGATACTACAGATATAACGATAAAAAAATACAGACAAAAATGATGCCTCTCTGATCAAACTCTGATCAGAATAATCAGACAGTTTTTCTTGGATGTGGAGAAAATGGTTGTTATTATTATTATACATTTTTATAGCGCCATTTATTCCATGGTGCTTTACATGTGAATACGGGGCAAATATAGACAAATACATTAAACATGAGCAAGTAACAAGGCACATGGGTACATAAGGAGGGAGGACACTGCCCGCGAGGGCTCACAGTCTGCAGGGGAAGGGTGAGGATACACTAAGAGAGGGTAGGGCAGGTTGTGCGGCGGTTATGGGACCTTACCTACACCCTGATGCAAAATACTGATCAAATACTAATGTTGCGGGTTCCAATAGAAAGTGAACCGGTGAGCCTATTTATGGGGAACCCTTGAAACAAAAAGGAACTCCTTGCCCCTATTTAATACCCACCTCTCACTAAGCTCTTTATACAGAACAGTGACTATGACGCAGCCTCTCTTTGTTCCAGTGATCGCGGGGATGCCAGCAGTAGAAGTCTGTGCATAAAAAAAGTCTATAAAAATTAAACACAAAACAAACTTTTGCCAAAAACACAGCCCCCAAAAATCTATTCTGTAAAGCTAGCCCTGACCTAAAACTTGGATTACACCACTCCAAAAATCCCCAAAACATCACATAGATAACCCAACAAATAAAAAAAAGGAAGTTTGTCACAAAATTCAGCATAATACATACAGAAAGCAAAAGCCTGTACAGTAAGTTGGGGGAGTCGTCATGCTGAGACCACAAATTCTTTGTAGCCTTATAGCTTTTAGATTTCATTTTGGGAAGAGTCAGAAGGCCGTATAACTTAGACAAGTATCGCAATGCAATGGTCGGACTGGCCGGCGGCTCTCCTGACCCGAGCATGATCATATGTATGTCTATGCAGCTGTCAAACTTGGGTCTGGAAAGCCAATGGCCGGTCCAATCATTGCATTGAGATGCTTGTCTGCATGCGCGGTCCAGCTTGATGGCCGAGTTACATCTTGCAGGGTGCAGAGGATGCGGTGAACATGCACTGATGATGAGGCTGCTATTCGCTGCCAAGGTTACACGTCACACACACGTGACCCGGTGATGTCAGGGCAATAAAAAGGTCCTCACATGCCATTCCTACTTATCTCCTTGGTGAAGCGACTAAACACGCGAAACGCACGTTGGGGTCTCTCACCCAGCCTTCCACAGCCTGAGTCCTTCTCCATTCACTTGGTAGGAGGCATTTTGCTTTGTGTGTTTTGTGTGCATATTACATGTACTATCAACTCTATTTGGCTTATACTTTACATCTCCATTCACGCATATGTTGCCTCTTGTATGTTAATTGATGCCAACTCTTATGCAATCCTTGGTAATACTTTTTACCCATGTGATGGATTGATCTCTCGCTGACCTAGTCTTTGTCTATCTTTGTTGTATTGTATACTCTTTTGTACTTTTTTACTACTAGCTGTCCTATTGTTTATCATGTATTAAAACTTGTTACGATCACTTATTACTCCTTGTTCTCCGGTCTTTTTAACTCCTTGCACAGAGTGAGTGTTTCTAAGTGGTGGCTTTACTTGCTCCCTCGGTTGGTGCCAAGTCCCCCATACCCAATGTTTTTGGGTTTCGCTCAACTCTCCTGTTTTATATAGTCGTCTGACTCTTCTCTTATTAGAAGTCTTTGACAACACATTCTAAGCAAAGCCACATTGATTAGCAAGTCCCGATTGTTCAGAATACTGTGCCGGATTTCCATTAATGGTAATCGCTTACTGTCAGTGGAGCTATTTGACGATCGGCAGTGGTCTACGTGCTCCACTGATGTGACTGGTTAAATGATATCAGATGTTAAAGGGGATGTCCACTAAGGAACAACCATTTACATACAAAAATAAAGATTACTATTATTATTATTATTATTAATTCCCGCAATGTGCAGCATAAAAAATAATAAAATATATATTTACACCCGCCCCCCGGTGCAAGCACCGCCTGTTCGCTGATATAAACAATGTCATGTGATTGATTGCAGCCAATCAGGCCCCATGGACAGGATATGAAGTGATAATTGAATGTACTGGGGATAAGGTTTTATCTGAGTATGCCCGGGTGCTAGCCAAGTGTCTTTGGCGTGCTCTAAAAAGATGTCCGAGTCCCCAAGGCTGCATATATTGTAGCTGTTCTAACAGCCGCGAGGATTCAAACACATTCTTCGAGCGTGCCGAAGTCACTCGGTGAGCCCACGAGCATGCTCATATAACACCTTAGGCCTCTTTCACACATCCGTTTTTTTAGAATCAGTCACAATCCGTCAAAGTGTTGAAAAGACGGATCCTGTGCCGATTGTAAAAAACTGATACACTGGAGCCGTTTTTTTACGGATCCGTCGAGGCAGCAGCAGCCGGAATTTAAAGAAACAAAATTCTGGAGAGAGAGAGAGAAAAGCGAGGAGAGAGAGAGAAAAAAGAGAGGAGAGAGAGAAAGAGAGAAAGGAGAGAATGAGAAAAAAGAGAGGAGAGAGAGAGAAAAGAGAGGAGAGAGAGGAGAGAAAGAAAATTTTCTCCCTGAATGGAAAAATGGGTTAAATTAAAGAAATAGAAATTCTTCAGGGCATGCTCAGTTTCAAAAATGGAATCCGTCACTGGATTTCGTCTTCTGACGGACAGCGACGGATCCTGCACCCATAGGCTTCCATTATAGCAAACGACAGACAGTGCAGGATCGTTGCACAAAAACCGTTACTATGTCCGTTGTCTCCGGCAGACGGACAACGACTTTACGACGGATCCGTCAAACAACGGATCAAACGGAAGGCCATCTGTCACAATCCGTCGCTAATACAAGTCTATGGGGAAAAAAACTGATCCAGCTGTAACATTTGCTGGATCCGTTTTTTTTCTAAAAACGACGGATTGTGACTGATTCTAAAAAACGGAGGTGTGAAAGAGGCCTTATCCGAACACAGTCGCTCATTACTAGTTATTAACCGACATGATAGATGAAAATTGAGAAAAATCTGTCCGTCTTCAGAGACCTTACTGTATTCAATGAATACAATAAACTCAAAAATATAACAGTTCCCTCTAGTGGTAACTGCAAACTTCCAAAATTGTATTATCTTTTTGTCTACTTGAACTACATGTTTGCCCGATTCAACATCTGCAAAGATTTTTTTCAAAGTCATTTTTCGATTTTTGGGCTTGTTGACGTTCTACAAGTCAGATTCTTCTCTGCATGGGGTTAATAAACTTTGTTATTTTTAACTTTTTTTTTTCAACTTTTAAGTGCAAAAAGCCACACAAAATTTGAACCAAAAGTCTCTGACGTACATAAACTCCCTACAGGGGACATTTGCCAAAAAATTTTGTGACTTTGTAAAAAGTTGTAATTGATGAATGAATCAGGCGAAAACATCTGGAAACCCCAAATTCCGTACATAATGACAAACATTAAAAAAAAACAAAAAAATTGGCGAACGCATATAAAAAAGGTGTAAAGTAAAAAAGGAATAAAACTCGAACAACAGATGAAAAGCATCAAGAACTAAATAAAAAGAGCAAATGCAATAAAGCAGAAAATAAAAAATAAATTAAAAAATAGTTTTAACCGCTATCAAAATATATCAGGAAATAAAATCGGCACAGAATTTTGAACTGAAAAATGATTTCACGTGATGGATATTCACTTTAATGTTCTTCTGGATGACATAAACCTCAGTAATGGGGTGCCCACATCAGGCCTAGCATTAGAGTTTATCTAAAGTTCAGCTTTACGGCGCTGATAATGGTCGGTGAATATAGCTCGTTGATGAAAACTTTCGGAACATCTATGCCGAACATGTGTTAGCAATATGGATCCCGAGGATTCATTTCTTAATGCAAATATAGATCTAATTAGACTTTAATGGCATTTTAATAAGGGTCCAATGATCGGCTGCTTTATAAGCCTTTCTAGTAATTTAATAATCCTAAGGATAATAGTCTAAGGTCAGCTTGACCCAATTACATAAACTATGTGAAAGTAATTAAAAAAAATAATAATACATTCCTCATTACAGGAAGCCAGGCAAAGAAACGAGTCAATGTGTGGCTTACAAGTAATAAAAAAAAATAGATTGGCTTTTATAACATACCCTTATTATTAACTCCCAGTAGAAATAATTGGTTAAAGCTTTTAATGTGGGAAAAAAGTAACAAAACAATTCAAAATAAAAAAAAAAATAATAAAAAAAACACACTATAAAAGCTAAGAATTCAGAATATCTAGTAATCCGGCACCTTCCATTAATGATAGAAAAAAATGATTGCACTGTAGTAGGCTATCCTTTGGGATCTGACAGCAAGCACCTCCACCAATCAGCTGTCAACAGCTCCGTTGGGATCAGGATGTAAACACTGAAAGAACTCGGTTCTTTTAACCCCTTAGTGACAGAGCCAATTTGGTACTTAATGACCAGGCCAATTTTTGCAATTCTGACCACTGTCACTTTATGAGGTTATAACTCTGGAACGCTTCAACGGATCCCGCTGATTCTGAGATTGTTTTTTCGTGACATATTGTACTTCATGTTAGTGGTAACTGTCATGATCGCAATGGCAGGGAATCACAAAAGGACAAGCACAAAAAAGAAAACAAACTCTAGGGTGATGGAAACTGAGCTGACCGCGATCCTGAACCTCAACACACAACTAGCTGTAGTCGGGGAACGTGCCTACAATGATTCTAGACGTCTCGCGCCAGCCGAAGAACTAACTTTCCCTATTAGAAGAAACACAGACCTCTCTTGCCTCCAGAGAAACACCCCACAGAAATAGCAGCCCCCCACATGTAATGACGGTGAAATGAGAGGAAAGCACATACGTAGTTATGAAAACAGATTCAGCAAAATGAGGCCCGCTAAAGCTAGATAGCAGAGGATACAAAAGTGAACTACGCGGTCAGCGAAAAACCCTACAAAAAACTATCCTGAAATTACTTGAACTCATGTTCCAACTCATGGAACATGAGGAGTAATATCAGCCCACTAGAGCAACCAGCAAAAAGGAATCACATATCTGCAAGCTGGACTAAGACAAAAATTAAGCAAAACGTGGAACAGGAAAATCAAAAACTTAGCTTGTCCTGAAGAATACAGAAGCGAGAAGCAGAGGTAACAAGACACGCTGATTACATTGATAGCCGGCGAGGAAATGACAAGAAAGCCAGGTTAAATAGGAAACTCCCATATCCTGATAGAACAGGTGGACACCAGAGACCGCAGAGAACACAAGTCACCCAGTACCATCTGTAACCACCAGAGGGAGCCCAAAAACAGAATCCACAACAGTACCCCCCCCTTGAGGAGGGGTCACCAAACCCTCACGAGAACCACCAGGGCGACCAGGATGAGCCCTATGAAATGCACGGACCAAATCAGCAGCATGAACATCAGAGGCAACCACCCAAGAATTATCCCCCTGACCATAACCCTTCCACTTGACCAAATATTGGAGTTTCCGTCTGGAAACACGAGAATCCAAGATCTTCTCCACAACATACTCCAATTCTCCCTCCACCAGCACCGGAGCAGGAGGCTCAAGCGAAGGAACAACAGGTACCTCATACTTCCGCAACAACGACCGATGGAACACATTATGAATAGCAAACGATGCCGGGAGCACAGGGTTAAGAATTTCCAAGATCCTATAGGGACCGATGAACCGAGGCTTGAACTTAGGAGAAGAGACCTTCATAGGAACAAAACGAGAAGACAACCACACCAAGTCCCCAACACGAAGTCGAGGACCCACGCGGCGACGGCGATTAGCAAACTGCTGAGCCCTCTCCTGGGACAACTTCAAATTGTCCACCACATGACTCCAAATCTGATGCAACCTATCCACCACCATGTCCACTCCAGGACAATCAGAAGGCTCCACCTGACCAGAGGAAAAACAAGGATGAAACCCCGAATTACAAAAGAAAGGAGAAACCAAGGTAGCAGAACTAGCCCGATTATTAAGGGCAAATTCGGCAAGCGGCAAAAAGGTAACCCAGTCATCTTGATCAGCAGAAACAAAACACCTTAAATAAGTTTCCAAGGTCTGATTAGTTCGTTCCGTCTGGCCATTCGTCTGAGGATGGAATGCAGACGAAAAGGACAAATCAATGCCCATCTTAGCACAGAACGTCCGCCAAAATCTAGACACAAACTGGGATCCCCTGTCAGAAACGATGTTCTCCGGAATCCCATGCAAACGAACCACGTTCTGAAAAAACAGAGGGACCAACTCAGAGGAGGAAGGCAACTTAGGCAAGGGTACCAGATGAACCATCTTAGAAAAGCGGTCACACACAACCCAGATGACGGACATTTTTTGAGAGACAGGGAGATCCGAAATAAAGTCCATGGAAATGTGCGTCCAAGGCCTCTTCGGAATAGGCAAAGGTGACAACAATCCACTGGCCCGAGAACAGCAAGGCTTAGCCCGAGCGCAAACTTCACAAGACAAGGAAGGCCACCAAAAAGACCTGGCCACCAAGTCTCTAGTACCAAATATTCCAGGATGACCTGCCAACGCAGAAGAATGGACCTCGGAGATGACTCTACTGGTCCAATTATCCGGAACAAACAGTCTTTCAGGCGGACAACGATCAGGTTTATCTGCCTGAAACTCCTGCAAAGCACATCGCAAGTCTGGGGAGACAGCCGACAAAATCACCCCATCCCTAAGGATACCAGTGGGCTCAGAATTTCCAGGGGAGTCAGGCACAAAACTCCTAGAAAGAGCATCCGCCTTCACATTCTTTGAACCTGGCAGGTATGAAACCACAAAATCGAAACGGGAGAAAAACAGTGACCAACGAGCCTGTCTAGGATTCAGACGCTTGGCAGACTCAAGGTAAATCAGATTTTTGTGATCAGTCAAGACCATCACACGATGTCTAGCACCCTCAAGCCAATGACGCCACTCCTCAAATGCCCACTTCATGGCCAAAAGCTCCCGATTACCAACATCATAATTCCGCTCAGTGGGCGAAAACTTTCTAGAAAAGAACGCACATGGCTTCATCACCGAGCAATCGGAGCTTCTCTGTGACAAAACCGCCCCCGCTCCAATCTCAGAAGCATCAACCTCAACCTGAAAAGGAAGCGAAACATCTGGCTGACGCAACACAGGAGCAGAAGAAAACCGGCGCTTAAGTTCCTGAAAGGCCTCCACAGCCGCAGGAGACCAATCAGCAACATCAGCACCCTTCTTAGTCAAATCCGTCAAAGGCTTAACAACACTAGAAAAATTAGTTATGAAACGACGATAAAAATTTGCAAAGCCCAAGAACTTCTGTAGACTCTTAAGAGATGTAGGCTGCGTCCAGTCACAAATAGCCTGAACCTTGACGGGATCCATCTCAATAGTAGAAGGGGAAAAAATATACCCCAAAAAAGAAATCTTCTGGACTCCAAAGAGACACTTTGAACCTTTTACAAACAAAGAATTGGCCCGCAGGACCTGAAACACCTTCCTGACCTGCTGAACATGGGACTCCCAGTCATCCGAAAAAAACAAAACATCATCCAAATACACAATCATAAATTTATCCAGATATTCACGGAAAATATTGTGCATAAAGGACTGGAAGACAGAAGGAGCATTAGAAAGTCCAAAAGGCCTCACCAAATACTCAAAATGGCCCTCAGGCGTATTAAATGCGGTTTTCCACTCATCACCCTGCTTTATCCGCACAAGATTATACGCACCCCGAAGATCAATCTTAGTGAACCATTTAGCCCCCTTAATGCGAGCGAACAAATCAGTCAACAATGGCAAAGGATACTGATATTTAACTGTAATCTTATTCGAAACCAGGGATTCAAGCTTCAGGAGGCTAATTTGCATATTCCAGGTGCCTTCTGGGAGAAGCGAAGTCTCCCTAAGCTAGAAGATCGTTGGATACAGCCGGGACCAGCTGCTTCGAAAGCATCACCAAACCAGGGATTCAAGCTTCAGGAGGCTAATTTGCATATTCCAGGTGCCTTCTGGGAGAAGCGAAGTCTCCCTAAGCTAGAAGATCGTTGGATACAGCCGGGACCAGCTGCTTCGAAAGCATCACCAAACCAGGGATTCAAGCTTCAGGAGGCTAATTTGCATATTCCAGGTGCCTTCTGGGAGAAGCGAAGTCTCCCTAAGCTAGAAGATCGTTGGATACAGCCGGGACCAGCTGCTTCGAAAGCATCACCAAACCAGGGATTCAAGCTTCAGGAGGCTAATTTGCATATTCCAGGTGCCTTCTGGGAGAAGCGAAGTCTCCCTAAGCTAGAAGATCGTTGGATACAGCCGGGACCAGCTGCTTCGAAAGCATCACCAAACCAGGGATTCAAGCTTCAGGAGGCTAATTTGCATATTCCAGGTGCCTTCTGGGAGAAGCGAAGTCTCCCTAAGCTAGAAGATCGTTGGATACAGCCGGGACCAGCTGCTTCGAAAGCATCACCAAACCAGGGATTCAAGCTTCAGGAGGCTAATTTGCATATTCCAGGTGCCTTCTGGGAGAAGCGAAGTCTCCCTAAGCTAGAAGATCGTTGGATACAGCCGGGACCAGCTGCTTCGAAAGCATCACCAAACCAGGGATTCAAGCTTCAGGAGGCTAATTTGCATATTCCAGGTGCCTTCTGGGAGAAGCGAAGTCTCCCTAAGCTAGAAGATCGTTGGATACAGCCGGGACCAGCTGCTTCGAAAGCATCACCAAACCAGGGATTCAAGCTTCAGGAGGCTAATTTGCATATTCCAGGTGCCTTCTGGGAGAAGCGAAGTCTCCCTAAGCTAGAAGATCGTTGGATACAGCCGGGACCAGCTGCTTCGAAAGCATCACCAAACCAGGGATTCAAGCTTCAGGAGGCTAATTTGCATATTCCAGGTGCCTTCTGGGAGAAGCGAAGTCTCCCTAAGCTAGAAGATCGTTGGATACAGCCGGGACCAGCTGCTTCGAAAGCATCACCAAACCAGGGATTCAAGCTTCAGGAGGCTAATTTGCATATTCCAGGTGCCTTCTGGGAGAAGCGAAGTCTCCCTAAGCTAGAAGATCGTTGGATACAGCCGGGACCAGCTGCTTCGAAAGCATCACCAAACCAGGGATTCAAGCTTCAGGAGGCTAATTTGCATATTCCAGGTGCCTTCTGGGAGAAGCGAAGTCTCCCTAAGCTAGAAGATCGTTGGATACAGCCGGGACCAGCTGCTTCGAAAGCATCACCAAACCAGGGATTCAAGCTTCAGGAGGCTAATTTGCATATTCCAGGTGCCTTCTGGGAGAAGCGAAGTCTCCCTAAGCTAGAAGATCGTTGGATACAGCCGGGACCAGCTGCTTCGAAAGCATCACCAAACCAGGGATTCAAGCTTCAGGAGGCTAATTTGCATATTCCAGGTGCCTTCTGGGAGAAGCGAAGTCTCCCTAAGCTAGAAGATCGTTGGATACAGCCGGGACCAGCTGCTTCGAAAGCATCACCAAACCAGGGATTCAAGCTTCAGGAGGCTAATTTGCATATTCCAGGTGCCTTCTGGGAGAAGCGAAGTCTCCCTAAGCTAGAAGATCGTTGGATACAGCCGGGACCAGCTGCTTCGAAAGCATCACCAAACCAGGGATTCAAGCTTCAGGAGGCTAATTTGCATATTCCAGGTGCCTTCTGGGAGAAGCGAAGTCTCCCTAAGCTAGAAGATCGTTGGATACAGCCGGGACCAGCTGCTTCGAAAGCATCACCAAACCAGGGATTCAAGCTTCAGGAGGCTAATTTGCATATTCCAGGTGCCTTCTGGGAGAAGCGAAGTCTCCCTAAGCTAGAAGATCGTTGGATACAGCCGGGACCAGCTGCTTCGAAAGCATCACCAAACCAGGGATTCAAGCTTCAGGAGGCTAATTTGCATATTCCAGGTGCCTTCTGGGAGAAGCGAAGTCTCCCTAAGCTAGAAGATCGTTGGATACAGCCGGGACCAGCTGCTTCGAAAGCATCACCAAACCAGGGATTCAAGCTTCAGGAGGCTAATTTGCATATTCCAGGTGCCTTCTGGGAGAAGCGAAGTCTCCCTAAGCTAGAAGATCGTTGGATACAGCCGGGACCAGCTGCTTCGAAAGCATCACCAAACCAGGGATTCAAGCTTCAGGAGGCTAATTTGCATATTCCAGGTGCCTTCTGGGAGAAGCGAAGTCTCCCTAAGCTAGAAGATCGTTGGATACAGCCGGGACCAGCTGCTTCGAAAGCATCACCAAACCAGGGATTCAAGCTTCAGGAGGCTAATTTGCATATTCCAGGTGCCTTCTGGGAGAAGCGAAGTCTCCCTAAGCTAGAAGATCGTTGGATACAGCCGGGACCAGCTGCTTCGAAAGCATCACCAAACCAGGGATTCAAGCTTCAGGAGGCTAATTTGCATATTCCAGGTGCCTTCTGGGAGAAGCGAAGTCTCCCTAAGCTAGAAGATCGTTGGATACAGCCGGGACCAGCTGCTTCGAAAGCATCACCAAACCAGGGATTCAAGCTTCAGGAGGCTAATTTGCATATTCCAGGTGCCTTCTGGGAGAAGCGAAGTCTCCCTAAGCTAGAAGATCGTTGGATACAGCCGGGACCAGCTGCTTCGAAAGCATCACCAAACCAGGGATTCAAGCTTCAGGAGGCTAATTTGCATATTCCAGGTGCCTTCTGGGAGAAGCGAAGTCTCCCTAAGCTAGAAGATCGTTGGATACAGCCGGGACCAGCTGCTTCGAAAGCATCACCAAACCAGGGATTCAAGCTTCAGGAGGCTAATTTGCATATTCCAGGTGCCTTCTGGGAGAAGCGAAGTCTCCCTAAGCTAGAAGATCGTTGGATACAGCCGGGACCAGCTGCTTCGAAAGCATCACCAAACCAGGGATTCAAGCTTCAGGAGGCTAATTTGCATATTCCAGGTGCCTTCTGGGAGAAGCGAAGTCTCCCTAAGCTAGAAGATCGTTGGATACAGCCGGGACCAGCTGCTTCGAAAGCATCACCAAACCAGGGATTCAAGCTTCAGGAGGCTAATTTGCATATTCCAGGTGCCTTCTGGGAGAAGCGAAGTCTCCCTAAGCTAGAAGATCGTTGGATACAGCCGGGACCAGCTGCTTCGAAAGCATCACCAAACCAGGGATTCAAGCTTCAGGAGGCTAATTTGCATATTCCAGGTGCCTTCTGGGAGAAGCGAAGTCTCCCTAAGCTAGAAGATCGTTGGATACAGCCGGGACCAGCTGCTTCGAAAGCATCACCAAACCAGGGATTCAAGCTTCAGGAGGCTAATTTGCATATTCCAGGTGCCTTCTGGGAGAAGCGAAGTCTCCCTAAGCTAGAAGATCGTTGGATACAGCCGGGACCAGCTGCTTCGAAAGCATCACCAAACCAGGGATTCAAGCTTCAGGAGGCTAATTTGCATATTCCAGGTGCCTTCTGGGAGAAGCGAAGTCTCCCTAAGCTAGAAGATCGTTGGATACAGCCGGGACCAGCTGCTTCGAAAGCATCACCAAACCAGGGATTCAAGCTTCAGGAGGCTAATTTGCATATTCCAGGTGCCTTCTGGGAGAAGCGAAGTCTCCCTAAGCTAGAAGATCGTTGGATACAGCCGGGACCAGCTGCTTCGAAAGCATCACCAAACCAGGGATTCAAGCTTCAGGAGGCTAATTTGCATATTCCAGGTGCCTTCTGGGAGAAGCGAAGTCTCCCTAAGCTAGAAGATCGTTGGATACAGCCGGGACCAGCTGCTTCGAAAGCATCACCAAACCAGGGATTCAAGCTTCAGGAGGCTAATTTGCATATTCCAGGTGCCTTCTGGGAGAAGCGAAGTCTCCCTAAGCTAGAAGATCGTTGGATACAGCCGGGACCAGCTGCTTCGAAAGCATCACCAAACCAGGGATTCAAGCTTCAGGAGGCTAATTTGCATATTCCAGGTGCCTTCTGGGAGAAGCGAAGTCTCCCTAAGCTAGAAGATCGTTGGATACAGCCGGGACCAGCTGCTTCGAAAGCATCACCAAACCAGGGATTCAAGCTTCAGGAGGCTAATTTGCATATTCCAGGTGCCTTCTGGGAGAAGCGAAGTCTCCCTAAGCTAGAAGATCGTTGGATACAGCCGGGACCAGCTGCTTCGAAAGCATCACCAAACCAGGGATTCAAGCTTCAGGAGGCTAATTTGCATATTCCAGGTGCCTTCTGGGAGAAGCGAAGTCTCCCTAAGCTAGAAGATCGTTGGATACAGCCGGGACCAGCTGCTTCGAAAGCATCACCAAACCAGGGATTCAAGCTTCAGGAGGCTAATTTGCATATTCCAGGTGCCTTCTGGGAGAAGCGAAGTCTCCCTAAGCTAGAAGATCGTTGGATACAGCCGGGACCAGCTGCTTCGAAAGCATCACCAAACCAGGGATTCAAGCTTCAGGAGGCTAATTTGCATATTCCAGGTGCCTTCTGGGAGAAGCGAAGTCTCCCTAAGCTAGAAGATCGTTGGATACAGCCGGGACCAGCTGCTTCGAAAGCATCACCAAACCAGGGATTCAAGCTTCAGGAGGCTAATTTGCATATTCCAGGTGCCTTCTGGGAGAAGCGAAGTCTCCCTAAGCTAGAAGATCGTTGGATACAGCCGGGACCAGCTGCTTCGAAAGCATCACCAAACCAGGGATTCAAGCTTCAGGAGGCTAATTTGCATATTCCAGGTGCCTTCTGGGAGAAGCGAAGTCTCCCTAAGCTAGAAGATCGTTGGATACAGCCGGGACCAGCTGCTTCGAAAGCATCACCAAACCGCGCGCCTTACGGCGCGCGAATTTTTGCCTGTAGGACATTATTGCAAGAGAGCTTGGCTGAGTAGATTACACAAGAAGGAAAACACACAGCAAGTCAGCAGGATCTAGGAGCAACATGGCAGATGTGACAACCTACATGGTGAGCTGCAGCATGTGCTACATGTTCACAGATCGACCAGAAGAAGAATCCAATTTCACCTGTCAGAAGTGTAGACTAGTGGCCCTTTTAGAAGAAAAGGTGCGGGGTCTGGAAGAAAGAATAGCAACTTTGAAACTCATCAAAGAGAATGAAGACTTTCTAGACAGAACAGAAGCATCTCTACTGGTCACAGAAGGTGCAAAAAGTGTCAGAGAACCTCCAAAAGCAGATGAGTGGAAGCATGTGACCAAAAGAAGCAAGAAGACCATGGAGAAATCACCAACCACACAACTGAAGAACCGATATCAAATCTTTGTAGAGGATGAAGATGGCACACCTAAGAATGAAGCAATACCAGCAAGCAAAAAAGAAAAGGGCACACAGCAACAAGTGACAGCAAAAAGTACAGCCAAGAAGCAACGAAGAGTGGTGGTGGTGGGAGACTCACTACTGAGAGGCACCGAAGCAGCCATCTGCAGACCGGACATAACTGCAAGAGAAGTATGCTGCCTTCCAGGTGCGATGATCAAGGATGTGACCGATAGGATACCAAAGCTCTTCAGCTCCAAGGACGTCCACCCATTTCTTCTGATACATGTTGGCACCAATGACACGGCAAGGAAGGACCTACCGACAATCTGCAAGGACTTTGAAGAGTTGGGGAAGAAAGTAAAGGAACTGGATGCACAGGTAGTTTTTTCTTCTATCCTTCCAGTAGACGGGCATGGCACCAGGAGATGGAACAGGATCCTTGATGCAAACAACTGGCTAAGACGATGGTGCAGACAACAAGGATTTGGATTCCTGGACCACGGTGTGAATTACTGGTATGATGGACTCCTCGCCAGAGACGGACTACACCTCAACAAACCTGGGAAACACACATTCGCCAGAAGACTCGCTACACTCATCAGGAGGGCGTTAAACTAGAAGAAGAGGGGACGGGAAGAAAAACATTAGACTCGAACAAAGACGACCCAGGAAAACATACTCAGAAGGGAGGTAAGAACATTTCTAAAACAATCCACAGTGAGGAGATTGGAACAAAACAAAATCCTCTAAACTGCATGCTCGCAAACGCCAGAAGCCTGACAAACAAGATGGAAGAACTAGAAGCAGAAATATCTACAGGTAACTTTGACATAGTGGGAATAACCGAGACATGGTTAGATGAAAGCTATGACTGGGCAGTTAACTTACAGGGTTACAGTCTGTTTAGAAAGGATCGTAAAAATCGGAGAGGAGGAGGGGTTTGTCTCTATGTAAAGTCTTGTCTAAAGTCCACTTTAAGGGAGGATATTAGCGAAGGGAATGAGGATGTCGAGTCCATATGGGTTGAAATTCATGGAGGGAAAAATGGTAACAAAATTCTCATTGGGGTCTGTTACAAACCCCCAAATATAACAGAAAGCATGGAAAGTCTACTTCTAAAGCAGATAGATGAAGCTGCAACCCATAATGAGGTCCTGGTTATGGGGGACTTTAACTACCCGGATATTAACTGGGAAACAGAAACCTGTGAAACCCATAAAGGCAACAGGTTTCTGCTAATAACCAAGAAAAATTATCTTTCACAATTGGTGCAGAATCCAACCAGAGGAGCAGCACTTTTAGACCTAATACTATCTAATAGACCTGACAGAATAACAAATCTGCAGGTGGTTGGGCATTTAGGAAATAGCGACCACAATATTGTGCAGTTTCACCTGTCTTTCACTAGGGGGACTTGTCAGGGAGTCACAAAAACATTGAACTTTAGGAAGGCAAAGTTTGAACAGCTTAGAGATGCCCTTAATCTGGTAGACTGGGACAATATCCTCAGAAATGTGAATACAGATAATAAATGGGAAATGTTTAAGAACATCCTAAATAGGCAGTGTAAGCGGTTTATACCTTGTGGGAATAAAAGGACTAGAAATAGGAAAAACCCAATGTGGCTAAACAAAGAAGTAAGACAGGCAATTAACAGTAAAAAGAAAGCATTTGCACTACTAAAGCAGGATGGCACCATTGAAGCTCTAAAAAACTATAGGGAGAAAAATACTTTATCTAAAAAACTAATTAAAGCTGCCAAAAAGGAAACAGAGAAGCACATTGCTAAGGAGAGTAAAACTAATCCCAAACTGTTCTTCAACTATATCAATAGTAAAAGAATAAAAACTGAAAATGTAGGCCCCTTAAAAAAATAGTGAGGAAAGAATGGTTGTAGATGACGAGGAAAAAGCTAACATATTAAACACCTTCTTCTCCACGGTATTCACGGTGGAAAATGAAATGCTAGGTGAAATCCCAAGAAACAATGAAAACCCTATATTAAGGGTCACCAATCTAACCCAAGAAGAGGTGCGAAACCGGCTAAATAAGATTAAAATAGATAAATCTCCGGGTCCGGATGGCATACACCCACGAGTACTAAGAGAACTAAGTAATGTAATAGATAAACCATTATTTCTTATTTTTAGTGACTCTATAGCGACAGGGTCTGTTCCGCAGGACTGGCGCATAGCAAATGTGGTGCCAATATTCAAAAAGGGCTCTAAAAGTGAACCTGGAAATTATAGGCCAGTAAGTCTAACCTCTATTGTTGGTAAAATATTTGAAGGGTTTCTGAGGGATGTTATTCTGGATTATCTCAATGAGAATAACTGTTTAACTCCATATCAGCATGGGTTTATGAGAAATCGCTCCTGTCAAACCAATCTAATCAGTTTTTATGAAGAGGTAAGCTATAGACTGGACCACGGTGAGTCATTGGACGTGGTATATCTCGATTTTTCCAAAGCGTTTGATACCGTGCCGCACAAGAGGTTGGTACACAAAATGAGAATGCTTGGTCTGGGGGAAAATGTGTGTAAATGGGTTAGTAACTGGCTTAGTGATAGAAAGCAGAGGGTGGTTATAAATGGTATAGTCTCTAACTGGGTCGCTGTGACCAGTGGGGTACCGCAGGGGTCAGTATTGGGACCTGTTCTCTTCAACATATTCATTAATGATCTGGTAGAAGGTTTACACAGTAAAATATCGATATTTGCAGATGATACAAAACTATGTAAAGCAGTTAATACAAGAGAAGATAGTATTCTGCTACAGATGGATCTGGATAAGTTGGAAACTTGGGCTGAAAGGTGGCAGATGAGGTTTAACAATGATAAATGTAAGGTTATACACATGGGAAGAGGGAATCAATATCACCATTACACACTGAACGGGAAACCACTGGGTAAATCTGACAGGGAGAAGGACTTGGGGATCCTAGTTAATGATAAACTTACCTGGAGCAGCCAGTGCCAGGCAGCAGCTGCCAAGGCAAACAGGATCATGGGGTGCATTAAAAGAGGTCTGGATACACATGATGAGAGCATTATACTGCCTCTGTACAAATCCCTAGTTAGACCGCACATGGAGTACTGTGTCCAGTTTTGGGCACCGGTGCTCAGGAAGGATATAATGGAACTAGAGAGAGTACAAAGGAGGGCAACAAAATTAATAAAGGGGATGGGAGAACTACAATACCCAGATAGATTAGCGAAATTAGGATTATTTAGTCTAGAAAAAAGACGACTGAGGGGCGATCTAATAACCATGTATAAGTATATAAGGGGACAATACAAATATCTCGCTGAGGATCTGTTTATACCAAGGAAGGTGACGGGCACAAGGGGGCATTCTTTGCGTCTGGAGGAGAGAAGGTTTTTCCACCAACATAGAAGAGGATTCTTTACTGTTAGGGCAGTGAGAATCTGGAATTGCTTGCCTGAGGAGGTGGTGATGGCGAACTCAGTCGAGGGGTTCAAGAGAGGCCTGGATGTCTTCCTGGAGCAGAACAATATTGTATCATACAATTATTAGGTTCTGTAGAAGGACGTAGATCTGGGTATTTATTATGATGGAATATAGGCTGAACTGGATGGACAAATGTCTTTTTTCGGCCTTACTAACTATGTTACTATGTTACTATGTAAAAGACGGTAATCTATACAAGGCCTCAAGGAACCATCTTTTTTGGCCACACAAAAAAAAACCTGCTCCCAAAGGGGACGAAGATGGACGGATATGTCCCTTTTCCAAGGACTCCTTAACATAATCCCGCATAGCAGTATGCTCTGGCACTGACAGATTGAACAAACGACCTTTAGGAAATTTACTGCCAGGAATCAAATCTATAGCACAATCGCAATCCCTGTGAGGAGGAAGCGAATTGAGCTTAGGCTCCTCAAAAAGATCCCGATAATCAGACAAAAATACCGGAACCTCAGAAGGAGTAGATGAAGCGATAGAAATCGGAGGTGCATCATCATGAACCCCCTGACATCCCCAGCTTAACACAGACATCGTTTTCCAGTCCAAGACTGGGTTATGAGTTTGTAACCATGGCAGACCAAGCACTAAGACATCATGTAAATTATACAGTACCAGGAAGCGAATCACCTCCTGATGAACGGGAGTCATACGCATGGTCACTTGTGTCCAGTACTGAGGTTTATTCATAGCCAAAGGTGTAGAGTCAATTCCTTTCAAAGGAATAGGGACTTCCAGAGGCTCCAGACTAAACCCACAGCGGTTGGCAAATGACCAATCCATAAGACTCAGGGCAGCGCCTGAATCCACATAGGCATCGACGGAAATAGCTGATAATGAACAAATCAGAGTCACAGACAGAATGAACTTAGACTGTAAAGTACTAATGGCAACAGACTTATCAACCTTTTTTGTGCGTTTAGAGCATGCTGATATAACATGAGCTGAATCACCACAATAAAAACACAACCCATTTTTCCGCCTATAGTTTTGCCGTTCACTTCTGGACTGAATTCTATCACATTGCATTGTCTCAGGTGCCTGTTCAGAAGACACCGTCAAATGGTGCACAGGTTTGCGCTCCCGTAAACGCCGATCAATCTGAATAGCCATAGTCATAGACTCATTCAGACCTGTAGGCGCAGGGAACCCCACCATGACATCTTTAATGGCCTCAGAAAGGCCATCTCTGAATCTTGCAGCCAGGGCGCACTCATTCCACTGAGTAAGCACCGACCATTTCCGAAATTTCTGACAATATATTTCTGCTTCATCTTGCCCCTGAGAGAGAGCCAATAAAGCTTTTTCAGCCTGAATCTCTAGGTTAGGTTCCTCATAGAGCAAACCCAATGCCAGAAAAAACGCATCCACATTGAGCAACGCAGGATCCCCTGGTGCCAATGCAAATGCCCAATTCTGAGGGTCACCCCGCAGGAAAGATATAACAATCTTGACTTGCTGAGCAGGGTCTCCAGAAGAGCGAGATTTCAAAGAAAGAAACAACTTGCAATTGTTCCTAAAATTCAGAAAACTAGATCTATCTCCAGAAAAAAACTCTGGGATAGGAATTCTAGGTTCAGACATAGGAGCATGTACAACAAAATCTTGTATATTTTGAACCTTGGCAGCAAGATTATTCAGGCTGGAAGCCAAACTCTGCACGTCCATGATAAACAGCTGAGGTCAGAGCCATTCAAGGATTAAGAGGAGGTAAGACGCAGCCAGGCTGCAATTAAGGCTATGCAGCAAACTCTGAGGGGGAAAAAAAAAAAACTTCCTCAGACTACTTTTCCTCCTACTTCAGCCAATACGATTACCACTTTTTGGCCGGCTATACTGTCATGATCCCAATGGCAGGGAATCACAAAAGGACAAGCACAAAAAAGAAAACAAACTCTGGGGTGATGGAAACTGAGCTGACCGCGATCCTGAACCTCAACACACAACCAGCTGTAGCCGGGGAACGTGCCTACGATGATTCTAGACGTCTTGCGCCAGTTGAAGAACTAACTTTCCCTATTAGCAGAAACACAGACCTCTCTTGCCTCCAGAGAAACACCCCACAGAAATAGCAGCCCCCCATATGTAATGACGGTGAAATGAGAGGAAAGCACATACGTAGTTATGAAAACAGATTCAGCAAAATGAGGCCCGCTAAAGCTAGATAGCAGAGGATACAAAAGTGAACTGCGCGGTCAGCGAAAACCCTACAAAAAACCATCCTGAAATTACTTGAACTCATGTTCCAACTCATGGAACATGAGAAGTAATATCAGCCCACTAGAGCAACCAGCAAAAAGGAATCACATATCTGCAAGCTGGACAAAGACAAAAATTAAGCAAAACGTGGAACAGGAAAATCAAAAACTTAGCTTGTCCTGAAGAATACAGAAGCGGGAAGCAGAGGTAACAAGACACACTGATTACATTGATAGCCGGCGAGGAAATGACAAGAAAGCCAGGTTAAATAGGAAACTCCCATATCCTGATAGAACAGGTGGACACCAGAGACCGCAGAGAACACAAGTCACCCAGTACCATCTGTAACCACCAGAGGGAGCCCAAAAACAGAATCCACAACAGGTAACATTTCTTCGATATTACTTGCGATAATTTATGGAAAAAACGGAAATATGGCGAAAATTTTTAAAATTTTGCAATTTTCAAACTTTGTATTTTTATGCCCTTAAATCAGAGAGATATGTCACGAAAAATAGTTAATAAATAACATTTCCCACATGTCTACTTTACATCAGCACAATTGTGGAAACAAAATTTTTTTTTGTTAGGGAGTTATAAGGGTTAAAAGTTGACCAGCAATTTCTCATTTTTACAACACCATTTTTTTTTAGGGACCACATCACATTTGAAGTCATTTTGAGGGGTCTATATGATAGAAAATAATGAAGTGTGACACCATTCTAAAAACTACACCCCTCAAGGTTCTCAAAACCACATTCAAGAAGTTTATTAACCCTTTACGTGCTTCACAGGAACTGAAACAATGTGGAAGGAAAAAATGAACATTTAACTTTTTTTTGCAAACATCTTAATTCAGAACCATTTTTTTTATTTTCACAAGTGTAAAAACAGAAATGTAACCATAAATTTTGTTATGCAATTTCTCCTGAATACGCCAATACCCCATTTGTGGGGGTAAACCACTGTTAGGGCGCACTGCAGAACTTAAGGTACCTTCACACATAACGATATTGTTAACGATATCGTTGCTATTTGTGACGTAGCAACGATATCGTTAATGAAATCGTTATGTGTGACAGCGACCAACGATCAGGCCCCTGCTGGGAGATCGTTGGTCGCTGAATAAAGTCCAGAACTTTATTTCGTCGCTGGACTCCCTGGAGACATCGCTGGATCGGCGTGTGTGACACCGATCCAGCGATGTCTTCACTGGTAACCAGGGTAAACATCGGGTAACTAAGCGCAGGGCCGCGCTTAGTAACCCGATGTTTACCCTGGTTACCATGCTAAAAGTAAAAAAAACAAACACTAGATACTTACCTACAGCCGTCTGTCCTCCAGCGCTGTGCTGTGTTTACACAAAAATGATCTTTTCGCCCACAAATTCTTATTTTCACAAGGGTAATAGGAGAAATTAGACCACAAAAGTTGTTGTGCGATTTCTCCTGAATACGTCGATACCCCATATGTGAGGGTAAACCACTGTTTGGGCGCACCGCAGAGCTTGGAAGTGAAGGAGCGCCGTTTTACTTTTTCAATGTTGAATTGGCTGGAATTGAGATTGGACGCCATGTCGCGTTTGGAGAGCCCCTGATGTGCCTAAACAGTGGAAACCCCCCACAAGTGACACCATTTTGGAAACTAGACCCCTTAAGGAACTTATCTAGATGTGTGGCGAGCACTTTGAACCCCCATGTGCTTCACAGAAGTTTATAACGTAGAGCCGTGAAAAAAAAAAAAATCGCATTTTTTCTACAAAAATGATCTTTTTGCACACAAATTTTTATTTTCACAAGGGTAACAGGAGAAATTAGACCACAAAAATTGTTGTTGTGCAATTTCTCCTGAGTACGCTGATACCCAATATGTGGGGGTAAACAACTGTTAGGGCGCACCGCAGAGCTTGGAAGAGAAGGAGTGCCGTTTTACTTTTTCAATGTAGAATTGGCTGGAATTGAGATTGGACGCCATGTCGCGTTTGGAGAGCCCCTGATGTGCCTAAACAGTGGAAACCCCCCACAAGTGACCCCATTTTGGAAACTAGACCCCCCATGGAACTTATCTAGATGTGTGGTGAGAACCTTGAATGCCTAAGTGCTTCACAGAAGTTTATAATGCAGAGCCGTGAAAATAAAAAAAATTTTTTTCCACAAAAAAGATTTTTTAGCCCCCAAGTTTTTATTTTCACAAGGGTAACAAGAGAAATTGGACCCCAAAAGTTGTTGTCCAATTTGTCCTGAGTATGCTGGTACCCCATATGTGGGGGTAAACCACTGTTTGGGCGCACGGCAGAGCTCGGAAGGAAGGAGCGCCGTTTTGGAATGCAGACTTTGATAGAATGGTCTGCGGGTATTATGTTGCGTTTGCAGAGCCCCTGATGTACCTAACCAGTAGAAACCCTCCACAAGTGACCCCATTTTGGAAACTAGACCCCCCAAGGAACTTATCTAGATGTGTGGTGAGAACTTTGAATGCCCAAGTGCTTCACAGATGTTTAGAATGCAGAGTTGTGAAAATAAAAAATATTTTTTTTTTCCACAAAAAAGATATTGTAGCCCCCAAGTTTTTATTTTCACAAGGGTAACAGGAGAAATTGGACTGCAATAGTTGTTGTCCAATTTATCCCGAGTACGCTGATGCGCCATATGTGGGGGTAAACCACTGTTTGGGTGCACGGCAGAGCTCGGAAGGGAAGGAGCGCCTTTTTGGAATGCAGACTTTGATAGAATGGTCTGTGGGCATTATGTTGCGATTGCAGAGCCCCTGATGTACCTAAACTGTAGTAACCCCCCACAAGTGACCCCGTTTTGGAAACTAGACCCCCCAAGGAACTTATCTAGATGTGTGGTGAGAACTTTGAATGCCCAAGTGCTTCACAGAAGTTTAGAATGCAGAGTCGTGAAAATAAAAAATATTTTTTTTTTCACAAAAAAGATTTTGTAGCCCCCAAGTTTTTATTTTCACAAGGGTAACAAGAGAAATTGGACCCCAGAAGTTGTTGTCCAATTTATCCCGAGTACGCTGATGCCCCATATGTGGGGGTAACCCACTGTTTGGGCGCACGGCAGAGCTCAGAAGGGAGGGAGCACCATTTGACTTTTTGAGCGCAAAATTGGCTGTCGTGTTTGGAGACCCCCTGATGTACCTAAACAGTGGAAACCCCCCAATTCTAGCTCCAACCCTAACCCCAACACACCCCTAACCCTAATCCCAACCTGATCCATAATCCTAATCACTAACCCTAACCATAATCACAACCCTTACCCCAAAACAACCCTAATGTCAACCCTAACCATAACCCTAATCAAAACCCTAAATCCAACACACCCCTAATCCTAATCTCAACCCTAACCTCAAACCTAACCCTAATCCCAATACACCCCTAATCACAACCCTAACCCTAATCCCAAACCTAACCCTAATCCCAAGCGTAACCCTAATGCCAACCCTAACCCTAATACCAACCCTAATCCAAACCCTAACCCTAATCCCAGCTCTAACCCTAACTTTAGCCCCAACCCTAACCCTAGCCCTAAGGCTACTTTCACACTTGCGTCGTTTGGCATTCCGTCGCAATCCATCGTTTTGGACAAGAAACGGATCCTGCAAATGTGCCCGCAGGATGCGTTTTTTGCCCATAGACTTGTATTGCCGACGGATCGTGACGGATGGCCACACGTCGCGTCCGTCGTGCACTGGATCAGTTGTGTTTTGGCGGAGCGTCGGCACAAAAAAACGTTCAATGAAACGTTTTTTTGTACGTCGCATCCGCCATTTCTGACCGCGCATGCGTGGCCGTAACTCCGCCCCCTCCTCCCCAGGACATAGATTGGGCAGCGGATGCGTTGAAAAACTACAGCTGCTGCCCACGTTGTGCACAATTTTCACAACGTGCGTCGGTATGTCGGGCCGACGCATTGCGACGGCCCCGTACCGACGTAAGTGTGAAAGAAGCCTAACCCTAAGTTTAGCCCCAACCCTAACCCTAAATTTAGCCCCAACCCTAACCCTAAATTTAGCCCCAACCCTAGCCCTAACCCTACCCCTAACCGTACCCCTAACCCTACCCCTAACCCTAACCCTACCCCTAACCCTACCCCTACCCCTACCCCTAACCCTACCCCTAACCCTACCCCTAACCCTAATTTTAGCCCCAACTGCTGTTCTCCTGCCGGCCGGCAGATGGAGACAGATGGCGGGCGCACTGGGCATGCGTCCGCCATGTTCTTCTGCCGGCGGCCAGGAGGAGCAGCAAGAGGATCCAGGGACCTAGGTGAGTATGCTAGGGTCCCCGAATCCCCCTATTTCTCTGTCCTCTGATGTGCGATCACATCAGAGGACAGAGAATTACACTTTACTTTTTTTTTTTGCGGTCGCCGGTAAACAGTTAATTACCGGCGATCGCAAAACAGGGGTCGGTAATACCGACCCCGATCATGCTCTTTGGGGTCTCGGCAACCCCCGGCAGCCGAGACCCCAAAGATTCTCCCGGTGCCGGCCGGCGCCCACCGGGAGACACGATGAGCATGGGGGGAGCTAGGTGAGTATTGGGGGGCCACCTGGGACCCCTTTTCTCTATCCTCCGATGTGCGATCACATCGGAGGACAGAGAAATTAAAGAGATCGCTTTTTTTTTTTTTTTTTTTGCGATCGCCGGTAAACGGTTAATTACCGGCGATCGCAAATGCGGGGTGGGTTAAAAACCCCCCGAATCATGTTCTCTGGGGTCTCGGCTACCCTCGGCAGCCGAGACCCCGGAGAAAATCGGCCTCTGGGGGGCGCTATGGACTTTTTCCACAGCGCCGTTAATTAACGGCGCTGTGGTTTAAGTACCCTTAGCGGCCGCCGTTAAAAGGCGTATTGGCGGTCGCTAAGGGGTTAAAGAGAATTTGTCAGCAGGTTTTTGCTATGTGATCTGAGAGCTGGATGATGTAGGGACATAGACGCTGATTACAATGATGTGTCACTTACTGGGCTCAGCTTTGCTGTTTCAATTAAATCAGTGTTTTATCAGTAGGAGACTATCATTTATCACCACACCCCCACTACTGATTAGCAGCTTTCTGTCAATATACAAAGAAAGCAGCCAATCAGTGATGGGGGCGGGGTTCTACACAGCTCTGTATTCAGAGATCTGATATATCTGGAACGGAGAAAACTATGATTGTATCACAACTGCTACAGCCAGTAAACTAAGGAATACACTAATGGAATCGGTATCTCTGTTTCTATATCATGCTGCTGCCATTCTGCCCTTTAAATAGAAGCTGATCTACTGCACCCAGCAGAGGCCACTACACATTTGGCCAACATCGAAGCTAATAACAGCTGAATGGTGGGGGTACCAGTTGTCGGAAGTCATAAATCTGATATTAAATACCCATCCTAAGGGTAAGTATTGCAGTCCACCTATTCCTTTAATTACCTTGGGCGCTCCTCTGTGCAGCCGCTCCAGTTCAGCTCTGTCCTTCTTATACTTTAGTGACCAAAATTGCACACAGTATTCTAAATGTGGCCGCATTTGTCACTTGTAGAGGAAAAACAATGTGCTTGTCATGAGCATCTATGCCTCATTTCATTCATCTTTAGGGCTCATACTCACTTACGCGAGACTCGGATGAGTTTCGCACGGCAATACCCGTGCGTGCGGCCGCATAGGAATACGTGCAGCCGCACGCTCCGCTCCTCTGTGCCAGGTGCAGTGCCGGGTATTCCTCCCGCTACTCATCAGAGTCTCGCGCAAGTGAGTATGAGCCCTTACAGCTGTATTTTCCCTTTTTCCTTGGCAGCAGCTGCCTGGCACTGGCCAATAAAGTTGACTTTTTTGTCCATTAATACTCCCAAGTCTTTTCCAGTAACAGGGTTGATCAGTGATTTAATTCAGTAAATAATTGTACATTTTTTTACTTCAGCCCAAATGAACGACCTTCAATTTATCTACATTAAATTCCAATATCTCTGTCGAAGCCTCAAGCTTCCCCAAATCTTTTTTTTAATATCAAATTACCCTAACATCCCCTGTGGTAATTACCTTCCAGAGATTTGAACCATATGGAAATAGTGAAATTCTACTCTCTAAACGAGGTATAAGACGGACGGGTCCTTGACAGAGATATGCATCATCACAGTTGGTAGCTTTGGTGATGTGAGCTCGGAAAGCATGCTCCAGCACATATAGTGCTGAGAGAGTTATTAGGCAATTCCAGGGATGGGTTTAAAGAGCAGTCATAAGAAATTGGTGGGAATAGCCGCTCACTTATCCCAACCCCAGGGGTGTGGTTTGGCAGATAAAATGGAGACAGTGTCTCATTCAGTGTCTGGATCTAGAGATGCGTGGATCTCCTGTGTGTTGGTCTGGTTTAAGGCCTAAAAAAACGGAAACTATCCGGAACCATAATATTGTATGGACTTTTTACTTTGTATTTTCACTTTGGGCTGGAAAAGGCTGTTCTTTTGTTTAGTTCCCTGAGCTGTTTATGAAGTCTTAATAAACCTGCCTGGACATTTCAACAATACCGCTTCCTGTGCCTACCTCAACCGCAGCTGACTGAGTACAAACCTCTACAAAGGTCATCAATATATTAAAAACAAGAGGGCCCAATACTGACCCTCGGTACCCAATCATCAAGTGCTACATTAAAAAACACCCTCTGTTTCCGATCACTGAAGCAATTGTTGACCTCTTTGGTGTTCTTTGAATCCTGAGTTGTCGAAAAGGAGTCAAATCTACATAGAAAACGACTTGGGACTTCAAATTTTAGGGAGTTTTCTTGGCTAAAGGTATTGATGAACTCTCAGAAGAAATAGTGAATCCAGCTCAACGAAGTAGTGAAAAAACCTTTTCTTTATTCATTAGAAAATGTGCTCAATAGAGGATAAAACATCAGAGTAGACAGTGAATAAAATGCGCTATCAACGTGTTTCTGGTGACCAAGCACCCTTAATCATCATCTGAGACAAGCAGTGGACGCCGCGTCAGGGCACATATATACGCACTCTTAAAGCCTAACCTATCTTCCCAATACGGGCATCCACAGCCATTTATTGATGAGGCTTGTACTGAGGCGGCACGGTGGCACAGTGGTTAGCACTGCAGCCTTGCAGCGCTGGGGTCCTGGGTTCTAATCCCACCCAGGACAACATCTGCAAAGACTTTGTATGTTCTCTCCGTGTTTGCGTGGGTTTCCTCCGGGCACTCCGGTTTCCTCCCACATTCCAAAGACATACCGATTGGGATTCTAGATTGTGAGCCCCATCGGGGACAGTGATGATAATGTGTGCAAAAACTGTAAAGCGCTGCGGAATATGTTAGCGCTATATAAAAATAAAGATTATTATTATAATTGTCCTTTTATACACGTGACCAATCACGTGTATATCACATTCACCAAATAGTACGTAAGTGATAAAGGTCCAGGTGACCAAAAAGTTTTTTGGTACTACAATAAAATAATCTCTGAATCACAGCATTAAGTTGAGTGCCAGGTTTCTTCTATTGTGTCTTATGGAGTGGGAACCTACCTGGGCACCTCTTACAGTACAGTAGTGCTCATGTTTTCTCCTCACGTAAATTCTAAAACTGACCTGCCATTATGATTCTCCAAGTCATTACGAGTTCACAGACGCTAAACATGTATAGGTTATTTTTTAAGTGGTAAAAAAAATCCAAAATTTGTTTTAAAAAAAAAAGGTGCCATTGTAGCATTTCCATTTTTTGTGATCTTTGGCTGGGTGAGGGCTTATTTTTTGCCCACCGATTTGACATTTTTATCGATACAATTTGGGTGTAGATACAATGTTTTGATCACCCGTTATTGCATTATAGAGCAATGTAGCGGCGACCACAAAAACGTAATTCTGTCATTTTGAATTTTTTTTTCTCATTACACCATTTAGCAATCTGGTTATTTTTTTATATTGGTAGATCTGGCGATTCTGAATGAGGCGATACCAAATATGTGTATATTTGTTTTTTTTTAGTGTTTTATTTTAAACTTTTTTTTTACTTTTTGAATGCTTCATGGTAGATTAGAAGCTGCAGTACTTTGATCTGCTCTGCTACCCACAGGCGATGATCAGATCGCCTGTGTGTAGCAGAAATGCTCACTTGCTGGATGGTACTCATGGAAATCTGGAAATGACCACTAGAGGTCTGCTGCAAACCTCTGATTGTCATGCTGACCCATTGGTGACCCACGATCATGTGACGGGGTCCCCGATAGGTGGAGCCAGTGACACGCTTCCTGTAAACGCGAGTTAAATGCCGCTGTCAGAGATTGACAGCGGCATTTAACCCCTTAATCCCATATGACGTACTATCCCGTCCAGGTGACCTGGGACTTAATTCCCATGGACGGGATAGTACGTCATATGCGATCGGCCGCGCTCACGGGGGGAGCGCGGCCGATCGCGGCCGGGTGTCAGCTGCCTATCGCAGCTGACATCCGGCACTATGTGCCAGGAGCGGTCACGGACCGCTCCCGGCACATTAACCCCCGGCACACCGCGATCAAAGATGATCGCGGTGTGCCGGCGGTGCAGGGAAGCATCGCGCAGGGAGGGGGCTCCCTGCGGGCTTCCCTGAGACGATCGGTACACGGTGATGTGCTCACCGTGTACCGAGCGTCTTCTCCCTGCAGTCCCCGGATCCAAAATGGCTGCCGGGCTGCATCCGGGTCCTGCAGGGAGCACTTCCGGGTCAGGATCAGGCTGCAGCTGCAGCTCTAATCCTGCCCGGCTGTATGTCAGATCACCGATCTGATAGAGTGCTGTGCACACTGTCAGATCGGTGATCTGTGATGTCCCCCCCTGGGACAAAGTGAAAAAGTAAAAAAAAAAATTTCCACACTTGTAAAAAAAAAAATAAAAAAAAAATTCCTAAATAAAGCAGAAAAAAAAATATATTATTCCCATAAATACATTTCTTTACATAAAAAAAAAACAAAAAAACAATAAAAGTACACATATTTAGTATCGCCGCGTCCGTAACGACCCGACTAATAAAACTGGCCCACTAGTTAACCCCTTCAGTGAACACCGTAAGAAAGAAAAAAAAAAAACGAGCCAAAAAACAACGCTTTATTATCATAACGCTGAACAAAGAGTGGAATAACACGCGATCAAAAAGACGGATATAAATAACCATGTTACCTCTGAAAACGTCATCTTGTCCCGCAAAAAACGAGCCGCCATATAGCATCATAACCAAAAAAATAAAAAAGTTATAGTCCTCTGAATAAAGCGATGCCAAAATAATTATTTTTTCTATAAAATAGCTTTTATCGTATAAAAGCGCCAAAACATAAAAAAAATGATATAAATGAGGTGTCGCTGTAATCGTACTGACCCGAAGAATAAAACTGCTTCATCAATTTTACCAAACGCGGAACGGTATAAACGCCTCCCCCAAAAGAAATTCATGAATAGCTGGTTTTTGGTCATTCTGCCTCACAAAAAAATCGGAATAAAAAGCGATCAAAAACTGTCACGTGTCCGAAAATGTAACCGATAAAAACGTCAACTCGTCCCGCAAAAAACAAGACCTCACATGACTCTGTGGACCAAAATATGGAAAAATTATAGGTCTCAAAATGTGGAGACGCAAAAACTTTTTTGCTATAAAAAGCGTCTTTTAGTGTGTGACGGCTGCCAATCATAAAAATCCGCTAAAAAACTCGCTATAAAAGTAAATCAAACCCCCCTTCATCACCCCCTTAGTTAGGCTAGGTTCACATTGCGTTAATGGGTTAACGCTAACGGACAGCGTTGCACGGCGAAAATGTCACAATTAACGCCGTGCAACGGGTCCGTTAGCACAACCATTGACAGCAATGTGATTTTCAGGTGTAGCGCATCGCTAGAGCGTGCCATTTTCGGCTCGCGCTAGCAAGGTGCCATTCTTTTGTGGCGCGCCTCAGACGCTGCTTGCAGCGTCCGCGGCGCGCCCGAGGTCCGATCCCCGATCTTCCAGAGCGGGGACGTTAACGCGACCACTAAACACGACACCTAAAAAGACATTGTGTTAGCGCAATCCGCTAGTGCTAAACGGATTTCCCTAACGCAATGTGAACCTAGCCTTAGGGAAAAATAATAAAATTAAAAAAAATGTATTTATTTCCATTTTCCGGTTAGGGTTAGGGCTAAAGTTAGGGTTAGGGTTAGGGTTTGGATTACATTTACGGTTGGGATTAGGGTTGGGATTAGAATTAGGGGTGTGTCTGGGTTAGGTGTGTGGTTAGGGTTACAGTTGGGATTAGGGTTAGTGGTGCGTTTGGATTAGGGTTTCATTTATAATTGGGGGGTTTCCACTGTTTAGACACATCAGGGGCTCTCCAAACGCGACATGGCGTCCGATCTCAATTCCAGCCAATTCTGCATTGAAAAAGTAAAACAGTGCTCCTTCACTTCCGAGCTCTCCCGTGCGCCCAAACAGGGGTTTACCCCAACATATGGGGTATCAGCGTACTCGAGACAAATTGGACAACAACTTTTTGGGTCCAAGTTCTCTTGTTATCCTTGGGAAAATAAAAATTTGGGGGGCTAAAAATCATTTTTGTGGGAAAAAAAGGATTTTTATTTTCACGGCTCTGCGTTGTAAACTGTAGTGAAACACTTGGGGGTTCAAAGTTTTCACAACACATCTAGATAAGTTCCATGGGAGGTCTAGTTTCTAATATGGGGTCACTTGTGGGGGGTTTGTACTGTTTGGGTACATCAGGGGCTCTGCAAATGCAACGTGACTCCTGCAGACCAATCCATCTAAGTCTGCATTCCAAATGGCGCTCCTTCCCTTCCGAGCTCTGCCATGCGCCCAAACAGTGGTTCCCCCCCACATATGGGGTATCAGCGTACTCAGGACAAATTGGACAACAACTTTTGGGGTCCAATTTATTATGTTACCCTTGTGAAAATACAAAACTGGGGGCTAAAAAATTTTTGCGAAAAAAAAATAAATTTATTTTAACGGCTCTGCGTTATAAACTGTAGTGAAACACTTGGGGGTTCAAAGCTCTCAAAACACATCTAGATAAGTTCCTTAGAGGGTCTAGTTTCCAAAATGGTGTCACTTGTGGGGGTTTTTAATGTTTAGGCACATCAGGGGCTCTCCAAACCAACATGGCGTCCCATCTTAATTCCAGTCAATTTTGCATTGAAAAGTCAAATGGCGCTCCTTCCCTTCCGAGCTCTGCTATGCACCCAAAAAGTGGTTTACCCCCACATATGGGGTATCGTCGCACTCAGGACAAATTGCACAACAACTTTTGTGGTCTAATTTCTTCTCTTACCCTTGGGAAAATAAAAAATTGGGGGCGAAAAAATCATTTTTGTGAAAAAATAAGATTTTTTATTTTTACGGCTCTGCATTATAAACTTCTGTGAAGCACTTGTTGGGTCAAAGTGCTCACCACACATCTAGATAAGTTCCTTAAGGGGTCTACTTTTCAAAATGGTGTCACTTGTGAGGGGTTCCAATGTTTAGGCACATCAGGGGCTCTCCAAACGCAACATGGCGTCCCATCTCAATTCCAGTCAATTTTGCATTGAAAAGTCAAATGGCGCTCCTTTCCTTCCGAGCTCTGCCATGCGCCCAAACAGTGGTTTACCCCCACATATGGGGTATCGTCGCACTCAGGACAAATTGCACAACAACTTTTGTGGTCTAATTTCTTCTCTTACCCTTGGGAAAATAAAAAATTGGTGGCGAAAAGATTATTTTTGTGAAAAAATATGATTTTTTATTTTTACGGCTCTGCATTATAAACTTCTGTGAAGCACTTGTTGGGTCAAAGTGCTCAACACACCTCTAGATAAGTTCCTTAAGGGGTCTACTTTCCAAAATGGTGTCACTTGTGGGGATTTCAATGTTTAGGCACATCAGGGGCTCTCCAAACGCAACATGGCATCCCATCTCAATTCCAGTCAATTTTGCATTGAAAAGTAAAATGGCGCTCCTTCCCTTCCGAGCTCTGCCATACGCCCAAACAATGGTTTACACCCATATACGGGGTATCAGCGTACTCAGGACAAATTGGCCAACAATTTTTGAGGTTCAATTTCTTCTCTTACTCTTGGGAAAATAAAAAATTGGGGGCGAAAAGATCATTTTTGTGAAAAAATATGATTTTTTATTTTTACGGCTCTGCATTATAAACTTCTGTGAAGCAATTGGTGGGTCAAAGTGGTCACCACACATCTAGATAAGTTCCTTAGGGTGTCTACTTTCCAAAATGGTGTCACTTGTGGGGGGTTTCAATGTTTAGGCACATCAGTGGCTCTCCAAACGCAACATGGTGTCCCATCTCAATTCCTGTCAATTTTGCATTTAAAAGTCAAATGGCGCTCCTTCCCTTCCGAGCTCTGCCATGCGCCCAAACAGTGGTTTACCCCCACATATGGGGTATCAGCGTACTCAGTACAGATTGTACAACAATGTTTGGCATCCATTTTATCCTGTTACCCTTGGTAAAATAAAACAAATTGGAGCTGAAATAAATTTTGTGTGAAAAAAAGTTAAATATTCATTTTTATTTAAACATTCCAAAAATTCCTGTGAAACCCCTGAAGGGTTAATAAACTTCTTGAATGTGGTTTTGAGCACCTTGAGGGGTGCAGTTTTTAGAATGGTGTCACACTTGGGTATTTTCTATCATATAGACCCCTCAAAATGACATCAAATGAGATGTGGTCCCTAAAAAAAAATGGTGTTGTAAAAATGAGAAATTGCTGGTCAACTTTGAACCCTTATAACTCCCTAACAAAAAAAAATTTTGGTTCCAAAATTGTGCTGATGTAAAGTAGACATGTGGGAAATGTTACTTATTAAGTATTTTGCGTGACATATCTCTGTGATTTAAGGGCATAAAAATTTAAAGTTGGAAAATTGCGAAATTTTCAAAATTTTCGCCAAATTTCCGTTTTTTTCACAAATAAACGCAAGTTATATCGAATAAATGTTACTACTAAAATGAAGTACAATATGTCACGAGAAAACAATGTCAGAATCGCCAAGATCCGTTGAAGCGTTCCAGAGTTATAACCTCATAAAGGGACAGTGGTCAGAATTGTAAAAATTGGCCCGGTCATTAACGTGCAAACCACCCTCGGGGCTTAAGGGGTTAACTAGCTAACAGCCAGGGGTGGATCGGGATGCCACCCGCAGCTGTTTTGGGCACATGTCAGCTGCATAGATCAGCTGTCATGTGCTAGGAAAAGTGCAGGCTCAGCGTTGAAGCCCGCACCAAACAGAGGGAATCCGACATGTGCGTATTATTACGGCACGTGTCGGAAAGCGGTTAACAATGTTTACGTTTTATAGATTTGGGTTACCTTTAAAAGTCTAAATGGAAGGGAAAAACTGAATTATATCAATAGTTCTGAAATATTTCCTGCCAATCTTAATTAACTGAAGTATTTATTGTTTAATCTACTAAAAATTACACAAAACCTCCCGATAGAAAAGATGCCCGAGCGTAACGGCAAAAGGTCACCCCATACATTGCACAGACACTATGCCGAGCGCACTGCCAACGCATAGACCACATATACAAAACACAATGGAAACGTCTCTCGCTCTTCGGACAGATTGACATTTCTGCATTGCAGGCTCCGGGCTCTTTTAACACTCAGCCATTTGTATGATCATAACAAATATTTTTAGCATATGCTCCATTATGGAAGCAGCGTGTGTTGTTAGCATGCAAATGATGTTGTCTTTCACAGCAAAAGGCGATGGCATGTAAACATTAAAGATTCCAATATGTTCTTACGTCTGCGAAAACAGCGAGAACTTGAATTCTGCCTCCAGCTTTCAGCTCTGCCATTTTTCTCCATTATATAGGTACACAGAGCCCCTGATAGACAGATGGCATTATGCACATATGTTTTATTTTATCTACAGGATTCGGAGCCTCACCGCTTCAATAGAGCACGCTTGTAATGTGATGACGCTTGCTCGTTACAGCATCTTGGGTATTCCTGATCTCAAATCAGCGCTGCGAGATGGCGGTAATAGTCTATTAAAGGGACCCGTCAAAGCTCAGATTAAAAAATAATGCCGCGGTATAGAGGACACTTGACACTTATTGTATATGGTAACATAAATGGACCGCCAAGTAAAGAAACACGACGGATTAAACCACTTAGTACAAAATTTTTATTTTTACTCTGCTTTTCGCCATTCAGGCAGTCATAATTTTTACTTCTATAACCAATTGTTCCTTAATATTTAGATATTATTTTGGATTACAGATTCATCAAGGATTAATATAGCACAAACAAAAGTATTTAATTTTAATTTTTTTTTTTACAGATGAAGACAAGTAATTTTCAGATTCAATACTATGGGTAGTTATGGTAAGGCCACTTTTTTTTATACAGTGTATTCTGATAAATATCAACAACTTTTCAATTTTTCTTTTATTATTTATTATGCTTTGCTTATATAACGCCATCATATTCCACGGCGCTTTACAGACAGTATCATCACTGTCCCCATTGGGGCTCACAGTCTACATTCCTTTCTTAATCACTCTAGTACCGATCATAAAATAAAAACACTAAATAATTACCTTCTTGTCATGTCTTGTGACCACTGCAGCTAATCAGTGGCCACTGATCAGCTGCAGCCATTCAGTGTTCTGCCAGAGCAAAAGTCCATTGTGAGAGTTAAGTATCAAGTGTTATTTTATGATGAGCACTGGAGCGATTAAGAAGGGGTTGTCCAATCTGAGGCTCTAGCTACATTTTCAGGTTTCTTAGAGGTGCCTATTACTTTGATAGATAAAACAACATCCCATGCAGTTCGATTTTTCCCATTAATAACTAGGACATAGATGTGAATGGATATATGGGCATCTTTCTACATAACAGGAAATAATAGTGGGCACGCAGTCCGTGTCTTCATAGACTTAAGGGCCATGATTCATTAAAGAGGTCGTCCACTACTTTAGCACTGATGAACTATTCATAGGATAGGTGATCGGTCGGGGTTCGACACCCGGCACCTCTGCCGATCAGCTGTTATCGCTGTTGGAAGCCGTCGGCCAGAAATACTGATTGGCAGAGCTGGCCGTCTACTGATAGTGGCCACAGGAGGGTTCTACATATCCGCCTCCTATTCAAATCAATAGGAAAGTGTAGTCCTCTGCCGCGGCCACGATCAGAAGACGGAGAAGCTCCACAAATGAGCATTTCAGGCCACCGGCCACCACGGCCGACACCGTGAGCAGCTTATTGATGGAGGTGCCGGGTGTTTAAACCCGGCCTATCAGACATTGATGCTAAAGTAGTGGAAAACCTCTTTAAGTCTTATTGAGGGACGTTAAGGAATGAGATGTGCCGCATACATTAAGAGGAATTAGGTAAGGAACTGGAGTAACATTTTTGGCATAAGAAAAGCAGCCACTTTCCAAAAATTCCAAAAACAGGTATGTGTAGCAACAACATCTACCCTTTTGGTGGAGCTGTTTGAAACCGCTGTGAAGACACAAAAAAAATCACAACATTTTTGTGCAACTCCCGATTATGCAAAAATGTTCCGACTATCCAAAGTGTTTTACACCAGTTTATATTTTTTGCATAAACACTTTAATGTATCTCCCCAAAGTGCTTAAAAAATGCAGAGAATGACGCAGTGTTTATATGTATGCAATGTTTTTAATTAAGGATTGTAGGATAAAAACAGGTAGAGGGGAAACATGGGAGAACATGCAACAATACAACACACAGTGTGCCCACTAAAAGCCATGAACGGCAGATCGCAGCAATATAAATGAACAGTACAGAGATAAACATATCACGGCATAGCCAGATATGTAACCATGGTCGGCTAATTGGATGACATACAAGTATAGGGCATATCAAAATAAAGCATATAAACTGTCATGATAACATACCACTGTGTATAGGCCCGTCACCACGCCGTCCACCGCTGACCCCGACGCGCGTTTCGGGCGCCCCCTGAGGAAGGTTGTTATAATCGAAACGCGCGTCGGGGTCAGCGGTGGACGGCGTGGTGACGGGCCTATACACAGTGGTATGTTATCATGACAGTTTATATGCTTTATTTTGATATGCCCTATACTTGTATGTCATCCAATTAGCCGACCATGGTTACATATCTGGCTATGCCGTGATATGTTTATCTCTGTACTGTTCATTTATATTGCTGCGATCTGCCGTTCATGGCTTTTAGTGGGCACACTGTGTGTTGTATTGTTGCATGTTCTCCCATGTTTCCCCTCTACCTGTTTTTATCCTACAATCCTTAATAAAGTATTATTTGACATTTTGGACATATAGCTGTCTTTGGTGCTTTTTGGTTTAGTTTTAAAGTTATGTAGCAGCTTGTCCTGCTAATGTCCATGTGAATGGTGGGGAGTATTATTTAGTCCCATTGTTGGACTTTGTACTTGGTTATTTCTTTCCCTGAACATATAGGATGTCATTTGTTGTGTATTCATTAATATTTTTAATTGTAGAAAAGGAGTGGAATGTGCTGAAATGCAGATTAATTTGTGCATTTGATCATTTCCACCACAGTGGGTGACGTTTATGGCAAATCCAAAGGAAATTCTTAAGAGGTAGGTCAATTAAAATTCAGCAAGAGGCCCTCAAATCGATGTATGCCTGGGATCATGATTGGTACAATCATTGAGATCTTTGCAATGTGTTTCTTCATCCTCTCCCTTGTTTCTGTGTTCAAGATAATCGGGACTGCACTTGGATGACATCCAAGTGCAGTTCGATGTTTCACATGCGCCCATAGACTTGTATGAGTGTGCATGGTGTGATTATTGGATGCACCCGCAGCATGCTGCAACTGTTTACTCATGCCAAATCGGCATGATTAAAGATTAGAAACTCTGCACTGCCCCATAGTATAACATTGAGCCCAGAACTATACGATAAAACATTGCATAGCACTCGGCATTGTTAAACGTCATGATAGCGAGCTCTCATTCTTATAGTGCAAAAAATACGGTAATAAGACACTTTTTTTTCAAAAAAATTGGGGCATAGGGTTGCGTCTTTTAGCCCGAATGTAGCTTACCGGGTGGGGGTGGCAGCAGCGGCAGGAGCCGGGGCTGGGAAGAGGGAGTGTTTGGAGGTGCGACACTGTGAGTCCCAGGCTGGTGCTCGGCAGTGCAAGGGACTCCACTGATATTTTGTGAAAGCCTGGAGCCCCCGCACATCCATGGTTTCAATGTGGTGGACTCCGGGAAAATGGCTATTTGCAAATTAAGATCTCGGCACTGAGATCTTGTCTTCTGAGAATCTAATCTGCATCCAACAGCCATTTTCCTGGAGTCCACTGCATTGAAACCATGGAAGTGTGAGGGCTCTGGGCTTTCATAAAATGTTGACGGAGCCCCCGCACCACCGAACACCCCGTTCTACCAGCCTTAGATGTGACTTGCAGTATCACCCTGCAGCATCGCACCTCTAAACACCTACTGTGACCCCGATCCACCAATGCTGCCGCCCTCCCCGCCGGTAAGCTGAATATGGACTCCCATTTGACAAATTACATTTTTTGCCCTATCTTCCTCCTAAGAATTTTGGGTGCGTCTTATAGTCTGAAAATTATTGTATATTCTGATTTTTTTTTTTCCAATCAGATAAGGGAATTTTGCTGTAACCTCATGGGAGGTTTGTTTCAATCTGGATTAACATCACAGGATAAAAGGATGAATTATATGGATCTGAGACTTTTTCAAACACCACCCATTATGTTACTATACCTAGGACCGTGATTTTTGGTACAAAGGAAATTGGCAGTTGTAAAAATACAAGATTATCCAAGACTCTCGCGTGACCTACCGGTTTTCCCATGGCTCAAAAACTATTTTTCCATTCGTTTAGTATTTGTGCCTTTCACAGTAAAGCAGTGATTTTCCCCACTGCATCCGAGCGTCCAATAGCTGGCATGGAGCCCTCTTCCGTAATATGTAAAAATGTACCAAGAATGACCGGGATTATACCATTTATAAAGGTGCTCTTTCTGCCCGCGAACAAGTCAAGATCTCATGAGTAAAATTTCAATAATTGCTGCAAAATATTTTTACTGTCCACTGAATACATAAAGAAAATGTGTTTTTCTGGATTTTTTTTTCCTTTTCGAAATATACATTTTCCAGTTATAACAACAGGCATGGCTTATTTCAGAATTAAGTGCTAGTCTCTCTGGTGCTTGGGGAAATGTAAACTACAATTTTTACTCCAAATCCACAATACACTTCACTAGCTTGTGTTCTCCAAAGGCCCAGAGCAGCTCCTTAAGATGATGAGCGTCTTAGAGAGTGCTTTGGTAAATCATGCAAACAAGAGCGAGAAAGAGGACAAACTCTTTCCTTTTCCCCATTTAAAAAAAAAAAAAAAAAAAAAAGGAAACTGAAAAAATTGATTTACAAAACTGATGTGTCTCAAAAATAGCCGTGGTGTAAAATAAAAAAATTAGACAAAAAAAAAAAAAATTTAGATCTTAAAAAAAACCAAAAAACACAACTAGGAAAAATGTCAAATTCTAACACTTCATTTTTTTCAATATCTTTTTTAATAGTACCGTAATTTTTTCAATTTTACATTTCTAATTAGAGAGAACAATGTTAAATTCTGACACTTAATTTTTAAATATCTTCAACTAGGAAAAATGTAAAATTCTGACATTTAATTTTTTTAAATATCTTTTTTGAATAGTAATATTTTTAAGTTTTACATGTTTAATTAGAAAGAAAAAAATTAATATTCTTACACTTAACGGTAATTTTTAAATATCTTTTTAATGGTAATTTGTTTTTGTTTCACATTTCTAATTTGAAAGAAAAATGGATTATTCTTGCACTTATGGCAATTTTTAAATATCTTTTTTTAATGTCAATTTTTTTTCCGTTTCACACCTAATTAGAAAGAAAAATTTTAAATTCTGACACTTAATTTTTAAATATCTTTTTAATGGTAATTTTTTTTCTAGTTTTACATTTCTAATTAGAAAATTTTCATTGTTCCGATAACTTTTTGTTTGCCCTAATAGGAGTGCTTGATACTTTCTTAACCGTGGAAGAAAAGCTGACCATACAAGCGCCGCGATCCTATGCGCCCAACACTCGAGTCTTTCCTAACAAAGGCCCTGAAATTAGCAATTGCCTTTAGAAACTTTAATTACAATTTGAAAATGCTATTTCTGCTGTATAATAGATTCCAATTGTTTCAGTATTATCTGGCTTGCAAATAAAATCTACAGTAGATGACAATATTCCCTGGATTAATCACTCTTGAAATTCTAATATGCTCTTGAAATACCAAATAAAAAAGACAGCAATGTTGTTGATGTACTGAAAGCTTCTTGCTTTTTGCAGTTTGCTATTATTATGCATATCCAGGTAGAAAGTTAATTAACCCAAAGCTTAAGCTAATTATGATAGCAGAATGCTATCAACCAAACGCTTTCAGTCAGACAGCTGTCCAGAATTTCATTTGCTAATCATTTGTCTTTTGGCTGAGCATATGGTACATTTTCATGCTATCAGAGGAACAACAAACAGCTGAAAATCATTAACTAAAAACAATGTGCATAAAATCAGAAGCAGTTTTTTATACAGCTTTGTGTCAAACAAAAAGCCAGACTTGTGCCCTATAAAAATTAATGATTATTTTGGGTTCTTGTCACTTAAAAAAAATTTGGCTGATAGTGCAATAAATCTGCCGGAAGAATTTCACTCTTTTGCTATTACCTGCATTTTTTATTATTACAAAGAACACACACACACAAAAAAAATAATAATAATTGCCCGAGCGTTGGAACTGTGGAAAGAGACAAAAGAGCCAATGTGGCGAGAATGAGGAGATACGCGAACAACGCTAGCATGCATCAATCTTATGGTGGTATGAAAGCCTTGGGCCAACCAGCCTATAGTGCGTGGTAAAGTGAAAACCCATTGCCGGTGGTTGCACTGTTTGACTAAATACCTTAGGGGTCATGTATCCGTTGCGTTGTTTGCATGGTATTTTTGCTTTAATGATGATGCCCCTAAGGATATGTTACAAAATTCTACAAGTCATCAATGTGATAGCCGCAATAAAACCTGCATTCAGATCAAGAATCAAAATTTCCCCATTCCGAGCAAAAGGTAAAATGAAGATCAACATCCTTTAATGTGTATGGATTTAAAAAGATCGAAAACCAGTTCCCTAGCCAGTGATTATATTTATGAACATGTCATTAAACACTGGCTATACAATGCCTGCCATCATGCCGAAACCCAACAAATGGCCAAATGACAACAATCCTCTTTCAAGGCCTAATACCCCAATCTTTTTCTTATCTGGTTCCAGATCCTTCATATGTCATATTCCTATAATTCCATGTTATTTGCTTATGTAGATTTGGGACTTTAGAAAGAAGGATTATACGGTTATCCAGGACTTTTTTCACATCAACAGAGCAGTTCATTCTCTTCCGCTCTGCCAAGACATGAGCTCAGCCGAACAAATAGGGATATGATTGTCACGAAGAATGACATCAGAAGTAACTCCCCGTTAACAGAGCAGAAGAGAGGGAATTGCTCTGTCGATGTGACTAGGAAAATTGCTGGCAGGAGCAGTACGCGACTACTCTGAGCTGGGAGAGATCATTGCATGCCAGGACAGGCAGGTAGTTAGCAACTATCTGCGAAGAAGTGCATAGCTCCACAAAGGAAAACAAAAAAGTCCTGGATAACTAATAAATGTTATCTGCAGAACCCAAAGTCCGATGTCCAAGAACTCCACCGGTCATTAGAATAAGGTTAGGATAAGTAGGATAGATGGATAAAGCAATATTTAGTGCAGTGTCTCAATTCAATAATTTCATACATACTGCAATGTTTTATTGGGGCCAGTAAACAAAAAAAGGAAAATTGAAAGAAATTTAAAATAGAATTGAGGGGATCACTTTGAGAAACGCTGATCCACGGTCCAGGTGAGTTATCTCTGGCCATGGACAGGAGCTGCATGAATTTCCTGAGGTTCCAGGTTCCCTGGTGTGATGTTTGATTCGATGGGCTGGTGTGACGTCATCTGTGAAACCTAGCTAAACATAAGCGGAGACTGGGATTCGGAGGGTAAGAAAATTCAAGCAGCTCCTGTCCATGGCCAGAGAACAGTGACCTGGACCATGAACTGGACTCACAAGAAGCTATCCGCCCATATAATTTTAAATGTCAGCATAGACTTCCATTTTACAAGGTGAGGCATATTCATCATGATGGTCTGTTAGGAGAGGCCTGAACTTTTGCTTGACAATTATTTGTCAACTCTTTTTGCTTGCCTCCATACTACACACACTATAAAGGAACTGAAAATTTACTAATCATTTCTTGTGTATTGTCACCCTTCCTGGCGCCCTTCATTTGCCTTCCATTGCCTCCAGCGCTCAGATCGGCACTTTACATGTGAGGAGGGTATACATAATAAAAACAAGTGCAGTAATCTCAAACGATACAAGTCACGACTGGTACAGGAGGAGAGAGGACCCTGTACCCGAGGGCTCACCATCTACAAGGGATGGGTGAGGATACAGTAGGTGAGGGTAGAGCTGGTCATGCAGTGGTTTGGTGGATCGGTGGTTACTGAAGTTTGTAGGCTTGTCAGAAGAGGTGGGTCTTTAGGTTCTTTTTGAAGGTTTCCATGATAGGCGAGAGACTCATGCGTCGGGGTAGAGAGTTCCAGAGTAGGGGAGATGCGCGGGAGAAAGCTTGTATGCGATTGTGGGAAGAGGAGATAAGAGGGGAGTAGAGAAGGAGATCTTGTGAGGATCGGAGGTTGCGTGCAGGAAAGTACCGGGAGACGAGGTCACAGATGTATGGAGGACACAGGTTTTGGATGGCTTTGTATGTCATAGTTAGGGATTTGAACTGGAGTCTTTGGGTAATGGGGAGACAGTGCAGGGATTGACAGAGGGGAGAGGCCAGGGAATAGCGGGGGGACAGGTGGATTAGTCGGACAGCAGAGTTCAAAATAGATTGGAGGGGTGCAAGTGTTAGAGGGGAGGCCACTGAGCAGGAGGTTGCAGTAGTCAAGGTGGGAGATGATGAGGGCATGGACTAGGGTTTTTGCAACCCAACGCATTTCCAACCCATTGACATATTAATGACTTAGAATCCGCATTGGTTCAGAAACGTGTCTTCCATATTTGCACCTTTATTGCTATGTGCTTCTCTCGAAGATGCAATGGCGAGAGGATTGCATCGTATTTCTATTGTGCACAGTCTTGTGGCTTTCAACACAAAAGCAAGAAAATCCAGACCGTGTGAGTGGACCCTTAAGTCTTGGGGTCAGATTATTGGACTTTATAGTACATAAATACACTTACTGTGCAATATAATAAGATTTCTATCACACGGCGTTAAGTGCTCGCTATTTCCCATCATCTTACAGAAGCACGGAGTCATCATCCTCCAAATGTCTGCGGAGTTATTAATTGCACTAATGTGCACCTAGCACTTCTGATGAAATGACTGAGGAATGGAGCCCAAACGCTATATGTGTAATGACTATCTGCAAAGTCTGATAACGATATAATTAAACACGCGGCATTGACAACGCATAGCAGATCTGATATTTGCACACTAGGTGGTACAATTAAAACCAAACATTGCTGATAATAGTAAACAGTGAGCGGTAAGGAAATGCCAAGATAAAGGGCAGCTACCAATAGTGTAATGGGAGAAATATTTACTTATGTCTATGAAAACAGTCTGTGATAAATTAATGTAGACAAAGTGCAATATATACAGCAAAAGTATAGAGCGGCTGCAGGAATACATGCACTTACCGGCGTAGGGGCCCCTCTAATTCACAAATAAGCCAGCTATTAAGTAACACTTGGCTTCTCTTGGATATATCTGTGTCCTGTTGCGACCCCTGCCTGTACTGACGGTGTACAGTAATTGCAATACACATGTTATAATAGTAAATGTAGCAATTTGGAGCACTTTGTGCAATATATTAATCTATGTGCTATGTACAACGCGTTTTCTGGATGATTACATCTCAACATAATTGGAGATTCTCCGCGGATCCGTCGGGGTTCTTCCTTCAGGACTCGTGAATGTTCCCATCTTCATTGCAGTTCCCTGATTGACTTAACATCAGTGTAAATGCGTCTGAATGCTTCAAAATAATTCAAAATGAGGACCTTAGTAGACATGGACAGCACTACGATGGACGGCACATGCACAACCGCTTGCCAAGAACCTACAGTACTGAATTATTTGGTAAATTTTAACACAGGAGAGAAACATTTCACTTTTTTCCCAGGACCATATTCACACATGGCGGAAACTATCCACTGAGAATTTGTTCACAAATCTGCAGCAAATTCACAACAAAATTTGCATGTGTTACTTGTGAATATCAACAGAGATTTGGCTTTGGATTTCACCCGATCCCATAATATGTTCGAGTCCCTGCGGCTCCATGTCTAGTGGCTGATTGATAGCAGCAACACATTAACGGATTGCCTAACAAAACAGGCGATCCCTTCAGCTGTGGGGACTTGAACATATTATTCGAGGACGCCAAAGTCACTCGGTAGCCCCCAAGCATGCTCATATAACTCCTTATCCAAGCCCGTTCGCTCATCACCAATTACTGGCCATCCTGCAGGGCAATGACTGCACAGTGTGAGAAGGCTCTGTGCTGTACAGCCTGCTCACGCCACTCTGAAGCTGGTCGGATCGCTGGATCAGACTAGCCTCTGTCCCCCTGAACCTCCCTCAAGTGAAGGGATCAATGACCCAAGATGATGGAGGTGTGTACTGAATTTCAGATTTTCTAGCCTTACCTTGACAAGCCAGAGATGGTATGTCACTCTCCACAAGGAGAAACGATACCCCTTAGACCCCAGTCCAGAGCCTCTCACCTAGCCAAATCAGTTCTCATGCTTTGCACTGATGAGGGCCAACAGCCCGAAACAACATGTCTGCGAATTGAGATACTGATTTGGCTTTAATCCTAAGTCATATTGCACGACTCGTTAAAGAGATGATTGTGACTTGTAGGATCGCTACTTCCAATAGGTGGCGCTATAGAGTTTAAGTCCTCTTTTTCTCAGAAGAGGCAATTTGCAGATTTTCTAGCCAACATTTGATTGCAGCATTGAATGCTGAAAAAATATCAAAAAGTGACAAAAAGTGGAATAACTGCATTTTATATTAAAAAAAAAAAGAGAAAAAGAAAAAGAAAAGAGTAGAGAGGCAAAAGGGACAGACAAAAATGATTTAAAAAAAAATCTGCTACTGTTACTGTCTTTTTCATGAGAGGTAATAAATCCTATCCTTCAATTAGGGTATGTGCACAAGATGCATTCAGACGCATTCCACCAAGAATCTACCTGAAAAAGTGTTACAAAAAATGAACATAATGCCATAATGCACAGTAATGTAAAAACATCATTGCTGTGCACAAGATCAGTCTTTTGTTACTTCTATTAAACGCTTCAAGGTGCAAAAGTATTGCAGAGGTTAAAGGAAGCAGCATGATCATTTGTTGGGCGGCTTTGTTTGGAAGTCACCCGCTGTCTGTAGTAGAAGATGTATGAAATAGATGCTGAAGTGGAGCTAAAATGACGACGAAACAGAACCGCCATTGGCTTTTAATTGAAGTGGGTTTCTGAAAGAATATTCCACCATCCTAGAAGACATCTTGTGCACATACTGTTCTGGTATGTTCAGAGATTTTTTTTCCCGTCAATTTCAGGCTAAATTATTATTGCCACATGTTTGTGGTTTTTTTCTTACATAGGTTTTGTGAATTGGGCAATTTTTTTCTCGCTGCACTTGATTCAGTAAGCAAATTTAAAGCGCTCTTTACACAAACAAAAAAAAATGACCAATTACTTCTAATTTTCTTTTTGTGAAAAAACAGCACCATGGGCACAATAGGCGTGTTGGTGACGGATGCGTTATGCATACTTCCAGCCACCTTATGACTAGTCATGCCTGGCATCGGTCAATACTAGGCTTGAGCAAAACGGATCAGACAAATTCAAAAGTCGCCGATTTTTGGCAAAGTCGGGTTTCATGAAACCCGACCCGATCCTAGTGTGGGATCGGCCATGCGGTCGGCGATCTTCGTGCCAAAGTCGCGTTTCGTATGACGCGTTTGGCGCCATTTTTTCAGCCAATGAAGGAGCGTGGGCAGAGTGATGACATAGGTCTTAGGGGCGTGGACGCCTATCGCCATCTTGTTGCTTGTGCTCTGTAGCGATTTGCAATGTGTAACACCAGCTTTTCTGTTCAGGGACCGAGTAGAGAGAGAGAGAGAGAGATTTTTCCCATTGACTTTGCATTGGGTTTCGTGTTTCGGTCGATCCCCGACTTTTTGCCATAATCGGCCGATTTCACTCGACTCGACTTTTGAGATAGTCGGGTTTCGCGAAGAAAGACCCTAAAAAAGTAAAAGTCGCTCAACCCTAGTCAATACCAGTAAATTGAGCAAGGCCGCACACAACCAGTTGAAATGTGGTCAGTTGCGGATACATGACTACTTGGCCTTGCCGCCGTCACCGGAGAAACATCATTCTGTGCAATCCACAAGTCTGCAGTCACATAGAATGACTGCACACTTTTGCGAAAACCTGGGACAATCCTTCCGTCTTTTCACACAGACCCAGTATCTGCGTTGAAAAATAAATTGAAGCGTACACTATTCTCACCCAAATCTCAGATTAGACTCGTCTATTCAAGTCTATGGGTGCGCAAAAAAACTAGGATCCCACAGAGATCATCTGTGTATCATTCAAATTTTATAGATACATTGCCGTTGTTACCTTAGGAAACTGTATCTGATTACGTACATTTTAAAAGGTTCATGTCTAAAATCAGATGCCACATGGACGTAAAAAACTGACACACGGATGTCAGACTGACAAAAAGATTGGATATACGGATGACAATATGGATGAAAATTGCCCAAGTATCCTGGATGGACAGTTTTGCACACGCCCGACTGACCCAGTCTCGGGGATTGAGCAATGTCATATTATACTGCAGCTCTGTGTGGCAAACAAGTCCTGGATTTTCATACTTTCTAGATAATCAAATGCCAAAATAAGAGAATTACTAGGATCATGTCTGTAGTGTATGCACATCAACAGATCAAGCAAAAAAACATTACAAATGTAAAGAAGTTATCCACTACTTCTTGTCCTACCCCTCACTTGGCCCCCATAAAATAATAAGGCTTATACTCACCTCCCGTGCTGGCACCACTCCCGCGGTGTTGGCACTCGTGCTGTTTTAACACCGTGCCCAATCAGAGCTGGCGTCACTGTCCCCGCCTCCTGTCGAATTGAGCATGAAGAGGAAGTCAGAGAACAGCTGCAGTCCAGATTTCCTCTTCCTGTTCGATTTGTCCGAAGGCGGGGACAGTGATACCAGCGCTGATTGGGCGCTGGGGGTCACGTGTCACAACAACCGCACGGGAGCCCCGGAGAGAGCCGGTGCCGATACCGCAGGAATGGCGCCAGCACGGGAGGCGAGTATACGCTTTTTTATATTATGGTGGGGGCAAACATTTTGATCCTAGTACTGGACAACCCTTTTAAGCAAAATTGTTTTGTAATTCCTCCTAAACGTGATACAAACAAATCAAAATAAAAGACATGAGAGCAGACACGCTGGCTACTTATTTCATTTCTGGAGAACTTTCTTTTTCACCAGATTTGCGAATGAGATTTACTTGTGTCATTTCTATAGTCTGCGAGTGGAACACATTCTTTCCGCATCTCCCAGTGTTTCATCGGATGCTGAATAAAAGCTGCAATTCATCCATATTTAACACATTTTCATCTCCCACTTTTATTTAACATCCTGCATAGACTCCACAATTCATTATTAATAACATTTCTGTACGTCGTAGAGCACAGTAACGGGGACAGCGCTGCCGTAACACTGAGGCTTTGTTCACACTTCCGTCCAGACTTCCGTTAATAATGGGATACGTTACAATTTGATTCATAACGATATGCCAAGCAGCGACATCAGTATAAAGATTTTAAAGGAACAAAACCTTGAAATATTTTATATACGGTAAGTAAAACAGGAGGAACACGCATTTTTTTGGTAAGGATGCAGTGTTTCTGTTATTGAAATCTTGTGGAGGGGTTAATGTTTCTCCTCTGTTTCATTTGTGGAAATCCAAGTTGCTTAAAGGGAAGCTGTCATCTAAAACTGACCTATTACCTAGATCAGGTTTTTGTGCTAAACATATTTTAATCAATTTCGGACAGTTTTTTTCTCCGTATCACAATCTGTTAAAAAAAAAAAAAAACTGCAATTTTCACTTTGGCCACTGGGGCATTGTTTAGACTCTAACTTCCTGTTGTTTCAGGAAATGTCACATGTACTTTAGCAGCAATGGTCAGAAACTGACCATATCTTCTGTATTAAAGTGTCTAATGAGCGTGTGCAAAAGTCACTGTGAAAAGAGAGGGAGCTTTAACATCACCCATTGAGATTTGGTGGATCTTGTATTATCAGATTTGTATAGAGGTGTTATCAGTCATTGTAATCCTGCCTCTGGTGATAAGGAAACTGCTGTAAACTCTTAAGAAAGGAGAGGAAGTATAAGCCTAAAAAAAATCCCGTTCCCAGTAGGAAAACTGCAAGATTTCTAAATTATTTATTTTTTTACTACCTCTGGATTGCCCATAGACTATAAACACCTGGGCAGTCCAACACCTAACTCGCTCATCACTAACAGACATCACAGAGAAAAGATAATCATGGTTTATTACCATTTTACCTTCTCGATTGGTGTATATACAGCACTGAACCAGCGCTTGTAGAGACAGATTGGGAAGCACTGACTGTGCTTCCTCCTCCAGTCCCGTGATCACTGGGTGTAAGGAGAGAGCCGGAGCTGCAGAGTCCTAGAAGACCAAGTCAAGGCTAAAATTCCCCTGTAACTGGAGATACTAAACCAGCAGCCCCAGTGACAGGGGAAATCAGCAATAAAAAGAATGTAATTAATATGTACAAATGCTACTCAAATATGTTTTAAGACCTTACATGGGGCACAGTGTATGAAATAAATGAAAAAGCAAATTAAAAAAAAGCTCCCTTGACTTAAAGCTGGTGGCTTCCAGGAAGAAATAAGTTCCTTTTCTACCAGTACCAGACTTTCAAAAAGAACGCCAGGTAGCATTTTAACACTATTTACCTGCAGATTAACCCTGTATCCAAAGGTAAGTTGTGTTTCCACGGTGACAGATTCCCATTTAAATATATCTCTTAGACCTGATGAGGCTGGTGTTACTATTATTACTATGAAAATTCATGTCAGAATGCAGATACCTGCTAAAGGCCTAGTTGGACTTATAAAAAGCTAATTTTGATTCGAGGATATGTGTTGCCATTCTGAGATGGATTTTCAAAGTAAGTGCAACAGCCTCAACAGGTTTAAGAAATGTATTTAATAATATAAGCAGTCAGTATTTTGAAAAACCCATTTCGATAGCGTGATCTCATCTGTTACGAGGAGGCAGATTTTCTACGTTTTTCACAAAGTCGGGGAATCACAAGCCTATTGTGAAACTAAATCCCAGAATAGATGGACGGTTGCAGGTCACACGATGATTGTTTTCCCGACTTTACCCAGATTCACTTTGAAAATTCAGTTTTGCTAACTAATCAGAATATCACATGAAAACTTCCCTGCAAGATCTCGCCCCATGCTGAGCCCACGCTGCGCTTGCAATTATGACCTGATTAACAAAGACAGACATTAAAACCCAGACATCAATGCCAAGTAAGGACGACCTGCCCTACCTCCTGCACCTTCCTTTACGAGCTCGGCAAAGATATGGAGGTGATATTTACCGTGCGCAATCCATGAGCAGCTTCCATTTGCTTACTTAAGTGCCGTGTGTAAAGCAGGAAAACGGAAATATGATGTATAGATAGTATCAGAAAAAAGCACAAGAGAAGGATATGCACAAACTGGGATCAACCGTATATAATAAATTTTATTTTAACAAATCTTTACAACAAAAAGGCAATAAACAGGACACACAATTAAAAACATTTAAAAACAAAGCAGACCAACCCTCCTCCTCCAGGAGTCGGACTAAACAATATAAATGAACATGCAAATGTTACACGGGGCATGAGATCAGGATAACAGATTCATATAGTCCAAAATGGTCACACTAGAAATCATCAAGGCCCCGTACTGAAATCCGTCTAGACCCCTACTATAGCAGTTATTAAATAAAGTCTATAGTCCCTAGTGAGGGAGCAGTAATGCGAAAAGAGTGCACCGAATATCACCACAACCAATAAGGTGCTGCACCCTATATCCGCACACCTGCTACACACCTAAATATTGACAACCCATATCATACATCACCTAGTATGGAATCAAATCCAGATCGATACAGAAATGGTCCCTAGGTGGCCAGGGTACTGGGCAAAAAAGGGGGGGTTGCCAGGGAGGCAGGTACACAAAATCCGTGTGTCCCTACAAAGGGCTGAATAGTGCGAGGGGGTAGCTGACAGAGAAAAGTCCAAGAGGGGGATGACGGCCCCACGCGTATCGACGCTACTGCTCCCTCACTAGGGGCTATAGACTTTATTTAATAACTGCTATAGTAGGGGTCTAGACGGATTTCAGTACGGGGCCTTGATGATTTCTAGTGTGACCATTTTGGACTACATGAATCTGTTATCCTGATCTCATGCCCCGTGTAACATTTGCATGTTCATTTATATTGTTTAGTCCGACTCCTGGAGGAGGAGGGTTGGTCTGCTTTGTTTTTAAATGTTTTTAATTGTGTGTCCTGTTTATTGCCTTTTTGTTGTAAAGATTTGTTAAAATAAAATTTATTATATACGGTTGATCCCAGTTTGTGCATATCCTTCTCTTGTGCTTTTTTCTGATACTGTTTATATGCACGTGGCTGATCGCCGTCATATTATGTGCGGTGCCCGCCTTTCTCTGTTGTTTGTATGATGTATAGATAGGGCGCAAAAATGAAAAATATGTCATTATAAAGTCTTCAATGTAACGAGATCTTTACAAAAATTCAATATATTTTTTAGAAGTCGTTACTTTTGGGAAAGGAAATATTAACCCCTTCATGACCCAGCCTATTTTGACCTTAAAGACCTTGCCGTTTTTTGCAATTCTGACCAGTGTCCCTTTATGAGGTAATAACTCAGGAACGCTTCAACGGATCCTAGCGGTTCTGAGATTGTTTTTTCGTGACATATTGGGCTTCATGTTAGTGGTAAATTTAGGTCAATAAATTCTGCGTTTATTTGTGATAAAAACGGAAATTTGGCGAAAATTTTGAAAATTTCGCAATTTTCACATTTTGAATTTTTATTCTGTTAAACCAGAGAGTTATGTGACACAAAATAGTTAATAAATAACATTTCCCACATGTCTACTTTACACCAGCACAATTTTGGAAACAAAATTTTTTTTTGCTAGGAAGTTATAAGAGTTAAAATTTGACCAGCGATTTCTCATTTTTACAACGAAATTTACAAAACCATTTTTTTTAGGGACCACCTCACATTTGAAGTCAGTTTGAGGGGTCTATATGGCTGAAAATACCCAAAAGTGACACCATTCTAAAAAATGCACCCCTCAAGGTGCTCAAAACCACATTCAAGAAGTTTTTTAACCCTTCAGGTGCTTCACAGCAGCAGAAGCAACATGGAAGGAAAAAATGAACATTTAACTTTTTAGTCACAAAAATTATCTTTTAGCAACATTTTTTTTATTTTCCCAATGGTACAAGGAGAAACTGAACCACGAAAGTTGTTGTCCAATTTGTCCTGAGTACGCTGATACCTCATATGTGGGGGTAAACCACTGTTTGGGCGCACGGCAGGGCTTGGAAGGGAAGGAGCGCCATTTGACTTTTTGAATGAAAAATTGGCTCCACTCTTTAGCGGACACCATGTCACGTTTGGAGAGCCCCCGTGTGCCTAAAAATTGGAGCTCCCCCACACGTGACCCCATTTTGGAAACTAGACGCCCCAAGGAACTTATCTAGATGCATAGTGAGAACTTTGAACCCCCGGGGGCTTCACAAATTGATCCGTAAAAATGAAAAAGTACTTTTTTTTTCACAAAAAAATTCTTTTAGCCTCAATTTTTTTCATTTTCACATGGGCAACAGGATAAAATGGATCCTAAAATTTGTTGGGCAATTTCTCATGAGTACACCGATACCTCACATGTGGGGGTAAACCACTGTTTGGGCACATGGTAAGGTTCGGAAGGGAAGGAGCGCCATTTGACTTTTTGAATGAAAAATTATCTCCATCGTTAGCGGACACCATGTCGTGTTTGGAGAGCCCCCGTGTGCCTAAACATTGGAGCTCCCCCACAAATGACCCCATTTTGGAAACTAGACCCCCCAAGGAACTTATCTAGATGCATATTGAGCACTTTAAACCCTCAGGTGCTTCACAAATTGATCTGTAAAAATGAAAAAGTACTTTTTTTTTTTCACAAAAAAATTATTTTCGCCTCAGTTTTTCATTTTCACATGGGCAATAGGATAAAATGAATCCTAAAATTTGTTGGGCAATTTCTCCCGAGTACGCCGATACCTCATATGTGGGGGTAAACCACTGTTTGGGCACACGGCAGGGCTCGGAAGGGAAGGCGCGCCATTTGACTTTTTGAATGGAAAATTAGCTCCAATTGTTAGCGGACACCATGTCGCGTTTGGAGAGCCCCTGTGTGCCTATGCATTGGAGCTCCCCCACAAGTGACCCCATTTTGGAAACTAGACCCCCCAAGGAACTTATCTAGATGCATATTGAGCACTTTAAACCCCCAGGTGCTTCACAGAAGTTTATAATGCAGAGCCATGAAAATAAAAAATAATTTTTCTTTCCTCAAAAATGATTTTTAGCCTGGAATTTCCTATTTTGCCAAGGGTAATAGGAGAAATTGGACCGCAAATGTTGTTGTCCAGTTTGTCCTGAGTACGCTGATACCCCATATGTGGGGGTAAACCACTGTTTGGGCGCACGGCAGGGCTCGGAAGGGAAGGCACGCCAATTGGCTTTTTAAATGGAAAATTAGCTCCAATCATTAGCGGACACCATGTCACGTTTGGAGAGCCCCTGTGTGCCTAAACATTGGAGATCCCCCACATATGACCCCATTTTGGAAACTAGACCCCCAAAGGAACTAATCTAGATGTGTGGTGAGGACTTTGAACTTCCAAGTGCTTCACAGAAGTTTATAACGCAGAGCCATGAAAATAAAATAAAAATTTTATTTTCTCTAAAATGATTTTTTAGCCTGCAATTTATTATTTTCCCAAGGGTAACAGGAGAAATTTGACCCCAAAAGTTGTTGTACAGTTTCTCCTGAGTACGCTGATACCCCATATGTGGGGGTAAACCACAGTTTGGGCACATGTCGGGGCTCAGAAGGGAAGTAGTGACTTTTGAAATGCAGACTTTGATGGAATGGTCTGCGGGCGTCACGTTGCGTTTGCAGAGCCCCTGGTGTGCCTAAACAGTAGAAACCCCCCACAAGTGACCCCATTTTGGAAACTAGACCCCGAAAGGAACTTATCTAGATGTGAGGTGAGCACTTTGAACCCCCAAGTGCTTCACAGAAGTTTATAACACAGAGCAGTGAAAATAATAAATACGTTTTCTTTCCTCAAAAATAATTTTTTAGCCCAGAATTTTTTATTTTCCCAAGGGTTACAGGAGAAATTGGACCCCAAAAGTTGTTGTCCAGTTTCTCCTGAGTACGCTGATACCCCATATGTGGGGGTAAACCACTGTTTGGGCGCACGGCAGGGCTCGGAAGGGAAGGCACGCCAATTGGCTTTTTAAATGGAAAATTAGCTCCAATCATTAGCGGACACCATGTCACGTTTGGAGAGCCCCTGTGTGCCTAAACATTGGAGATCCCCCACATATGACCCCATTTTGGAAACTAGACCCCCAAAGGAACTAATCTAGATGTGTGGTGAGGACTTTGAACTTCCAAGTGCTTCACAGAAGTTTATAACGCAGAGCCATGAAAATAAAATAAAAATTTTATTTTCTCTAAAATGATTTTTTAGCCTGCAATTTATTATTTTCCCAAGGGTAACAGGAGAAATTTGACCCCAAAAGTTGTTGTACAGTTTCTCCTGAGTACGCTGATACCCCATATGTGGGGGTAAACCACAGTTTGGGCACATGTCGGGCCTCAGAAGGGAAGTAGTGACTTTTGAAATGCAGACTTTGATGGAATGGTCTGCGGGCGTCACGTTGCGTTTGCAGAGCCCCTGGTGTGCCTAAACAGTAGAAACCCCCCACAAGTGACCCCATTTTGGAAACTAGACCCCGAAAGGAACTTATCTAGATGTGAGGTGAGCACTTTGAACCCCCAAGTGCTTCACAGAAGTTTATAACACAGAGCAGTGAAAATAATAAATACGTTTTCTTTCCTCAAAAATAATTTTTTAGCCCAGAATTTTTTATTTTCCCAAGGGTTACAGGAGAAATTGGACCCCAAAAGTTGTTGTCCAGTTTCTCCTGAGTACGCTGATACCCCATATGTGGGGGTAAACCACTGTTTGGGCGCACGGCAGGGCTCGGAAGGGAAGGCACGCCAATTGGCTTTTTAAATGGAAAATTAGCTCCAATCATTAGCGGACACCATGTCACGTTTGGAGAGCCCCTGTGTGCCTAAACATTGGAGATCCCCCACATATGACCCCATTTTGGAAACTAGACCCCCAAAGGAACTAATCTAGATGTGTGGTGAGGACTTTGAACTTCCAAGTGCTTCACAGAAGTTTATAACGCAGAGCCATGAAAATAAAATAAAAATTTTATTTTCTCTAAAATGATTTTTTAGCCTGCAATTTATTATTTTCCCAAGGGTAACAGGAGAAATTTGACCCCAAAAGTTGTTGTACAGTTTCTCCTGAGTACGCTGATACCCCATATGTGGGGGTAAACCACAGTTTGGGCACATGTCGGGCCTCAGAAGGGAAGTAGTGACTTTTGAAATGCAGACTTTGATGGAATGGTCTGCGGGCGTCACGTTGCGTTTGCAGAGCCCCTGGTGTGCCTAAACAGTAGAAACCCCCCACAAGTGACCCCATTTTGGAAACTAGACCCCGAAAGGAACTTATCTAGATGTGAGGTGAGCACTTTGAACCCCCAAGTGCTTCACAGAAGTTTATAACACAGAGCAGTGAAAATAATAAATACGTTTTCTTTCCTCAAAAATAATTTTTTAGCCCAGAATTTTTTATTTTCCCAAGGGTTACAGGAGAAATTGGACCCCAAAAGTTGTTGTCCAGTTTCTCCTGAGTACGCTGATACCCCATATGTGGGGGTAAACCACTGTTTGGGCGCACGGCAGGGCTCGGAAGGGAAGGCACGCCAATTGGCTTTTTAAATGGAAAATTAGCTCCAATCATTAGCGGACACCATGTCACGTTTGGAGAGCCCCTGTGTGCCTAAACATTGGAGATCCCCCACAAATGACCCCATTTTGGAAACTAGACCCCCCAAGGAACTTATCTAGATGCATATTGAGCACTTTAAACCCTCAGGTGCTTCACAAATTGATCTGTAAAAATGAAAAAGTACTTTTTTTTTTTCACAAAAAAATTATTTTCGCCTCAGTTTTTCATTTTCACATGGGCAATAGGATAAAATGAATCCTAAAATTTGTTGGGCAATTTCTCCCGAGTACGCCGATACCTCATATGTGGGGGTAAACCACTGTTTGGGCACACGGCAGGGCTCGGAAGGGAAGGCGCGCCATTTGACTTTTTGAATGGAAAATTAGCTCCAATTGTTAGCGGACACCATGTCGCGTTTGGAGAGCCCCTGTGTGCCTATGCATTGGAGCTCCCCCACAAGTGACCCCATTTTGGAAACTAGACCCCCCAAGGAACTTATCTAGATGCATATTGAGCACTTTAAACCCCCAGGTGCTTCACAGAAGTTTATAATGCAGAGCCATGAAAATAAAAAATAATTTTTCTTTCCTCAAAAATGATTTTTAGCCTGGAATTTCCTATTTTGCCAAGGGTAATAGGAGAAATTGGACCGCAAATGTTGTTGTCCAGTTTGTCCTGAGTACGCTGATACCCCATATGTGGGGGTAAACCACTGTTTGGGCGCACGGCAGGGCTCGGAAGGGAAGGCACGCCAATTGGCTTTTTAAATGGAAAATTAGCTCCAATCATTAGCGGACACCATGTCACGTTTGGAGAGCCCCTGTGTGCCTAAACATTGGAGATCCCCCACATATGACCCCATTTTGGAAACTAGACCCCCAAAGGAACTAATCTAGATGTGTGGTGAGGACTTTGAACTTCCAAGTGCTTCACAGAAGTTTATAACGCAGAGCCATGAAAATAAAATAAAAATTTTATTTTCTCTAAAATGATTTTTTAGCCTGCAATTTATTATTTTCCCAAGGGTAACAGGAGAAATTTGACCCCAAAAGTTGTTGTACAGTTTCTCCTGAGTACGCTGATACCCCATATGTGGGGGTAAACCACAGTTTGGGCACATGTCGGGGCTCAGAAGGGAAGTAGTGACTTTTGAAATGCAGACTTTGATGGAATGGTCTGCGGGCGTCACGTTGCGTTTGCAGAGCCCCTGGTGTGCCTAAACAGTAGAAACCCCCCACAAGTGACCCCATTTTGGAAACTAGACCCCGAAAGGAACTTATCTAGATGTGAGGTGAGCACTTTGAACCCCCAAGTGCTTCACAGAAGTTTATAACACAGAGCAGTGAAAATAATAAATACGTTTTCTTTCCTCAAAAATAATTTTTTAGCCCAGAATTTTTTATTTTCCCAAGGGTTACAGGAGAAATTGGACCCCAAAAGTTGTTGTCCAGTTTCTCCTGAGTACGCTGATACCCCATATGTGGGGGTAAACCACTGTTTGGGCGCACGGCAGGGCTCGGAAGGGAAGGCACGCCAATTGGCTTTTTAAATGGAAAATTAGCTCCAATCATTAGCGGACACCATGTCACGTTTGGAGAGCCCCTGTGTGCCTAAACATTGGAGATCCCCCACATATGACCCCATTTTGGAAACTAGACCCCCAAAGGAACTAATCTAGATGTGTGGTGAGGACTTTGAACTTCCAAGTGCTTCACAGAAGTTTATAACGCAGAGCCATGAAAATAAAATAAAAATTTTATTTTCTCTAAAATGATTTTTTAGCCTGCAATTTATTATTTTCCCAAGGGTAACAGGAGAAATTTGACCCCAAAAGTTGTTGTACAGTTTCTCCTGAGTACGCTGATACCCCATATGTGGGGGTAAACCACAGTTTGGGCACATGTCGGGCCTCAGAAGGGAAGTAGTGACTTTTGAAATGCAGACTTTGATGGAATGGTCTGCGGGCGTCACGTTGCGTTTGCAGAGCCCCTGGTGTGCCTAAACAGTAGAAACCCCCCACAAGTGACCCCATTTTGGAAACTAGACCCCGAAAGGAACTTATCTAGATGTGAGTTGAGCACTTTGAACCCCCAAGTGCTTCACAGAAGTTTATAACACAGAGCAGTGAAAATAATAAATACGTTTTCTTTCCTCAAAAATAATTTTTTAGCCCAGAATTTTTTATTTTCCCAAGGGTTACATGAGAAATTGGACCCCAAAAGTTGTTGTACAGTTTCTCCTGAGTACGCTGATACCCCATATGTGGGGGTAAACCACTGTTTGGGCACACGTCGGGGCTCAGAAGGGAAGTAGTGACTTTTGAAATGCAGACTTTGATGGAATGGTCTGCGGGCGTCACGTTGCGTTTGCAGAGCCCCTGGTGTGCCTAAACAGTAGAAACCCCCCACAAGTGACCCCATTTTGGAAACTAGACCCCCCCAAGGAACTTATCTAGATATGTGGTGAGCACTTTGAACCCCCAAGTGCTTCACAGACGTTTACAACGCAGAGCCGTGAAAATAAAAAATCATTTTTCTTTCCTCAAAAATGATGTTTTAGCAAGCAATTTTTTATTTTCTCAAGGGTAACAGGAGAAATTGGACCCCAGTAATTGTTGCCCAGTTTGTTCTGAGTACGCTGATACCCCATATGTGGGGGTAAACCACTGTTTGGGCACATGTCGGGGATCGGAAGTCAAGTAGTGACGTTTTGAAATGCAGACTTTGATGGAATGGTCTGCGGGCGTCACGTTGCGTTTGCAGAGCCCCTGGTGTGCCTAAACAGTAGAAACCCCCCACAAGTGACCCCATTTTGGAAACTAGACCCCGAAAGGAACTTATCTAGATGTGAGGTGAGCACTTTGAACCCCCAAGTGCTTCACAGAAGTTTATAACACAGAGCAGTGAAAATAATAAATACGTTTTCTTTCCTCAAAAATAATTTTTTAGCCCAGAATTTTTTATTTTCCCAAGGGTTACAGGAGAAATTGGACCCCAAAAGTTGTTGTCCAGTTTCTCCTGAGTACGCTGATACCCCATATGTGGGGGTAAACCACTGTTTGGGCACACGTCGGGGCTCGGAAGGGAAGGAGCACCATTTGACTTTTTGAATAAAAGATTGGCTGGAATCAATGGTGGCGCCATGTTGCGTTTGGAGACAACCCTGATGTGCCTAAACAGTGGAAACCCCTCAATTCTAACGCCAACACACCCCTAACCCTTATCCCAACTGTAGCCGTAACCCTAACCACAACCCTAACCCCAACACACCCCTAACCCTAACCACAACCCTAATTCCAACCCAACCCTAACCCTAAGGCTATGTACCCACGTTGCGGATTCGTGTGAGATTTTTCCGCACCATTTTTGAAAAATCCGCGGGTAAAAGGCACTGTGTTTTACCTGCGGATTTACTGCGGATTTCACCTGCGGATTCCTATTGAGGAATAGGTGTAAAACGCTGCGGAATCCGCACAAAGAATTGACATGCTGCGGAAAATACAACGCAGCGTTTTCGTGCGGTATTTTCCGCACCATGGGCACAGCGGATTTGGTTTTCCATAGGTTTACATGGTACTGTAAACCTGATGGAACACTGCTGCGGATCCGCAGCGGCCAATCCGCTGCGGATCCGCAGCCAAATCCGCACCGTGTGCACATAGCCTAATTCTAAAGGTATGTGCACACGCTGCGGAAAACGCTGCGGATCCGCAGCAGTTTCCCATGAGTTTACATTTCAATGTAAACCTATGGGAAACAAAAATCGCTGTACACATGCTGCGGAAAAACTGCACGGAAACGCAGCGGTTTACATTCCGCAGCATGTCACTTCTTTCTGCGGATTCCACAGCGGTTTTACAACTGCTCCAATAGAAAATCGCAGTTGTAAAACCGCAGTGAAATGCGCAGAAAAACCGCGGTAAATCTGCCATAAATCCGCAGCGGTTTAGCACTGCGGATTTATCAAATCCGCTGCGGAAAAATCCGCAGAGGACCAGAATACGTGTGCACATATCGAAACCCTAACCCTACCCCTAACCCTACCCCTAACCCTACCCCTAACCCTAACCCTACCCCTAACCCTAACCCTAACCCTACCCCTAACCCTAACCCTAGTTCTAACTCCAACCTTAGTGGAAAAAAAAAAAAATTCTTTATTTTATTATTGTCCCTATCTATGAGGGACAAATGGGGGGGGGGTCATTTACTGTTTTTTTATTTTGACCACTGTGATAGATTATATCACAGTGATCAAAATTCACATTGGAACGAATCTGCCGGCCGGCAGATTCGGCGGGCGCACTGCGCATGCGCCCGCCATTTTGGAACATTGCGGCGCTCGGGGAAGAAGACGGACGGACCCCGCCAGGATCGGTAAGTATAAGGGGGGGAGATCAGGGCACAGGGGGGGGAGATCAGGGCACGGGGGGGCGTCGGAGCACGGGGGGGGAGGGATCGGAGCATGGGGGAGAGTGATCGGTGTGCGGGCGGGTGGATCGGTGTGCAGGGGGGGTGGATCGGTGTGCAGGGGGGGTGGATCGGAGCACGGGGGGGGATCGGAGTGCGGGGGGGTTTGATTGGAGCACGGGGGGTGTGATTGGAGCACGGGGGGAGCGGACAGGAGGACGGGGGAGCGGAGCACAGGACGGAGGGGAGCGGGCCACAGATCGGGGGGCTGGGGGGGCGATCGGAGGGGTGGGGTGGGGGCACATTAGTATTTCCAGCCATGGCCGATGATATTGCAGCATCGGCCATGGCTGGATTGTAATATTTCACCATTTTTTTAGGTGAAATATTACAAATCGCTCTGATTGGCAGTTTCACTTTCAACAGCCAATCAGAGCGATCGTAGCCACGAGGGGGTGAAGCCACCCCCCCTGGGCTAAACTACCACTCCCCCTGTCCCTGCAGGCCGGGTGAAATTGGAGTTAACCCTTTCACCCGGCCTGCAGGGACGCGATCTTTCTGTGACACAGCATATGCGTCACAGGTCGGATTGGCACCGACTTTCATGACGCATACGCTGTGTCACAGGTCGGGAAGGGGTTAAAATATGTCTCACCTATTAAAAAGGTAAAAAAATGTTCTATTTATCCAACTAAAGATCTACGATATTCCTTTCTACCTCTTTGCTCAATTGTTTGGGCAGCACGGTGGCTCAGTGGTTAGAACTGCAGCCGTGCAGCGCTGGGGTCCTGGGCTCAAATCCTGCCAAGGACAACATCTGCAAGGAGTTTGTATGTTCTCCTTGAGTTTGCGTGGGTTTCCTCCGGGTACTCCGGTTTCCTCCCACATCCCAAAAACATACTGATAGGGAATTTAGATTGTGAGCCCCAGTGGGGACAGCGATGATAATGTGTGCAACCTGTAAAGCCCTGCGGAATATGTTAGCGCTATATAAAAATAAAGATTATTAGCATTATTTTTTGTCCCACTGGTATCTTGTATATGGGCAGTTCAAAATAACAGGCCAGGATAATGGACATGAATACCAGTATGGGGCCAGGATGAGTGACATATATGCCAGGATGAGGGACATATATGCCAGGATGGGGCCAGGATGAGTGACATATATACCAGGATGAGGGCCGTATATATCAGGATGGCCAGGATGAGGGCAGTATATACCAGGATGGGGCCAGGATGAGGGCAGTATATACCAGGATGGGGCCAGGATGAGGGACATATATACCAGGATGGGGCCAGGATGAGGGACATATATATCAGGATGGGGTCAGGATGAGGGACGTATATACCAGGATGGGGCCAGGATGAGGGACGTACATACCAGGATGGGGCCAGGATGAGAGACGTATATACTAGGATGGGGCCAGGTTGAGGGACGTATATACCAGGATGGGGCCAGGATGAGGGACGTATATATCAGGATGGGGCCAAGATGAGGGCAATATATACCAGAATGGGGTCAGGATGAGTGACATATATACCAGAATGAGGGCCGTATATATCAGGATGGGGCTAGGATGAGGGCAGTATATATCAGGATGGGGCCAGGATGAGGGCAGTATATATCAGGATGGGGCTAGGATGAGGGCAGTATATATCAGGATGGGGCTAGGATGAGGGCAGTATATATCAGGATGGGGCCAGGATGAGGGCAGTATATATCAGGATGGGGCTAGGATGAGGGCAGTATATATCAGGATGGGGCCAGGATGAGGGCAGTATATATCAGGATGGGGCCAGGATGAGGGCAGTATATACCAGGATGGGGCCAGGATGAGGGATGTATATATCAGGATGGGGCCAAGATGAGGGCAATATATACCAGAATGGGGTCAGGATGAGTGACATATATACCAGGATGAGGGCCGTATATATCAGGATGGGGCTAGGATGAGGGCAGTATATATCAGGATGGGGCCAGGATGAGGGCAGTATATATCAGGATGGGGCTAGGATGAGGGCAGTATATATCAGGATGGGGCCAGGATGAGGGCAGTATATATCAGGATGGGGCCAGGATGAGGGACATATATATCAGGATGGGGACAGGATGAGGGAAGTATATACCAGGATGGGGCTAGGATGAGGGACGTATATATCAGGATGGGGCCAAGATGAGGGCAGTATATATCAGGATGGGGCCAGGATGAGGGACATATATATCAGGATGGGGACAGGATGAGGGAAGTATATACCAGGATGGGGCTAGGATGAGGGACGTATATATCAGGATGGGGCCAAGATGAGGGCAATATATACCAGAATGGGGTCAGGATGAGTGACATATATACCAGGATGAGGGCCGTATATATCAGGATGGGGCTAGGATGAGGGCAGTATATATCAGGATGGGGCCAGGATGAGGGCAGTATATATCAGGATGGGGCTAGGATGAGGGCAGTATATATCAGGATGGGGCCAGGATGAGGGCAGTATATATCAGGATGGGGCCAGGATGAGGGACATATATATCAGGATGGGGCCAGGATGAGGGAAGTATATACCAGGATGGGGCTAGGATGAGGGACGTATATATCAGGATGGGGCCAAGATGAGGGCAGTATATATCAGGATGGGGCCAGGATGAGGGACATATATATCAGGATGGGGACAGGATGAGGGAAGTATATACCAGGATGGGGCTAGGATGAGGGACGTATATATCAGGATGGGGCCAAGATGAGGGCAATATATACCAGAATGGGGTCAGGATGAGTGACATATATACCAGGAAGAGGGCAGTATATATCAGGATGGGGCCAGGATGAGGGCAGTATATATCAGGATGGGGCCAGGATGAGGGACATATATATATCAGGATGGGGACAGGATGAGGGAAGTATATACCAGGATGGGGCTAGGATGAGGGACGTATATACCAGGATGGGGCCAGGTTGAGGGACGTATATACCAGGATGGGGCCAGGATGAGGGACGTATATATCAGGATGGGGCCAGGATGAGGGCAGTATATACCAGGATGGGGCCAGGTTGAGGGATGTATATATCAGGATGGGGCCAGGATGAGTGACATATATACCAGGATGAGGGAAGTATATACCAGGATGGGGCCAGGATGAGGGACGTATATATCTGGATGTGGCCAGGATGAGGGTCGTATATATCAGGATGGGGCCAGTATGGGGGACATATATACCAGGATGAGGGACGTATATACCAGGATGGGGAACATACAGTATATACCAGGATGGGGGCGATATATATTAGGATGGAGCCAGGATGGGGAACATTACCACATAATTGGGCAGGAAGTGCAATTTGTAAGTCTTTATAGGATTTAGAACGCTACGAGGGCCCATACATCTGACCAACATATGGGGGCCAGGTCCAAATCTTGCACTGGGGCCTATTGGACTCTAGTTATGCCACTGATTAGGGCGCAGAACAAAACATAAAAAATACATCAACACACTGCAACAATAGTAGCAAAAACTATAACATACAACGCTTGTCTACGTCTTCAGCTGATAGAATATACACTATGGGTGATGAATGTACACGAGCATATAAAGATGCAGAGTTGCAAAAGAATCTTTCACATAACTGGAGAATATGAAGTATCTGTATCAGATCTGTATGTAACACTCACGTACAATGTATTCAGCTGTTGCATACAATGAATTGTAGCAGTGAAAACTAACCATGCCATAAGCATACTCTTAAGACCTTCTTCTTTTATGAGGCGGCCTCACATCACATAACAATCCTCTTAAGGAAGCACTCAGCCTGTTAGTTGCAGCAATAGCTATCTCCGACCTGTAAAATAGACTGTATAGTAATACATGTTATGAAAGGTAATTCAGTACCACAATGGACATAGCGGTCAGAGCACATACAGTGATCTGACAATAACCCAAAATCATAGAACGAGCTCTGAGACGTGGGAACTCTGCAGACCGCAATCCCTAATCCTCTCCAAACAACACTAGAGGCAGCCGTGGATTGCGCCTAACACTGCCTATGCAACTCGGCACAGCCTGAGAAACTAACTAGCCTGAAGATAGAAAATAAGCCTACATTGCCTCAGAGAAATACCCCAAAGGAAAAGGCAGCCCCCCACATATAATGACTGTGAGTTAAGATGAAAAGACAAACGTAGAGATGAAATAGATTCAGCAAAGTGAGGCCCGACTTTCTTAACAGAGCGAGGACAGAAAAGGTAACTTTGTGGTCTACACAAAACCCTAAAGAAAACCACGCAAAGGGGGCAAAAAGACCCTCCGTACCGAACTAACGGCACGGAGGTACACCCTTTGCGTCCCAGAGCTTCCAGCAAAAAATTAGACAAGCTGGACAGAAAAAATAGCAAACAAATAGCAAAGAAGAACTTAGCTATGCAGAGCAGCAGGCCACAGGAATGATCCAGGGAAAAGCAAGTCCAACACTGGAACATTGACAGGAAGCCAGGATCAAAGCATTAAGTGGAGTTAAGTAGAGAAGCACCTAACGACCTCACCAGATCACCTGAGGGAGGAAACTCAGAAGCCGCAGTACCACTTCCCTCCACCAACAGAAGCTCACAGAGAGAATCAGCCGAAGTACCACTTGTGACCACAGGAGGGAGCTTTGCCACAGAATTCACAACAAATACATAAACATGTGACCCGTGTGATTGATTTATAATCACTCAAACATCAATCTAAAGGTCCGAGCGGAGAACTTTCCTGTAATGTTAGGCTTACGATACATTTCACATTATGGATATGGATATGATCGGATCGTCTCTTTGGTGGTAGTAAGAAAAAAGAAAAACAAGAACTAGGTGACATCCAAAAACACCAAGCCTAAAATAAAAAAAGGAGTAGATCTACTGGATATTATGGATCTCTCATGAGATTCATGTTCCCCAAAAGTGGATCAGTGACAGGATCACTCAATGAGATTACCTTGATTTTATTGCTCAAACGTAATTTCTATGGGGCAATTTGCAGTTCCCCCCGGGGAATGAGTCTCTCTGGAGCTTTCGTCATTGGGTCACCGCAAGGATGACGAGAGTCCACCACCTATTTAACGTTGATGATATTATTCCATTCCCAGTCCTCCAAGAAAAGTACAACCTCACTCCTGGAGGAATATTTTGCTATTTACATTTCAAGAACTTCATTACCACACTTCTGAGAAACTCCACCCCGCCTTACACGTCCACTCCTTTCGAACAGCGGTGTGGACAGAACGCACAGGTCCCAGGTACCATCTCACTCCTCTACTCACATATCAACTGCACCTCACACAGGTGTAATGTAACCTCCACCTCTCTCTGGGAGTCCGATCTCGTCTCTGCCCGGACTCAGAATAGTCTCAGATTTAGCGGAATTCTAAATACCTTAATGCTAGAGACAAACAATAAGATGTTAACTAGATGGTACTTAATCCCAGCTAGAATCACCAAGGAAGTTCTCCCAAGTGTTTTAGAGGTTGTGATTCTGACGGGGATATGTACCATATTTGGCGGATGTACCCCGTGGTACGCAGATTTTGGACTAGAGTTTTTCACCTTACTCTCTGAATCACAAACACTAACCTTAAAAGAAAAAAAAACCCTTGGAAAGCCTTACTTAAGAAAAGTATCCCTACCATCCCTAAACATACCCAAATTCTCATTTCATTTATATTCCTAGTGGCTGAGCAAACTATAGCATTAGCCTGGAAAAAAAAATCAGGTCTATTTTTGTCAGAAGTCAAGAGATGTACCTTTCTTGGTACATGATCAATGAAAAATTATAGGTCATACTTATGGGCAAAGTCCGTCATTTTGAAAACATTTGGCTTCCCTGGACGGAATACGCCAACCACACTCCCTTCGTCACACCTTCACTTCATTTACATGCTCCTGACTCACCAGACTTGTCCTAATTCTTTATAATAAATTTAGCCTTGACTAACCCCCTCTCGAGTTCCTTTTCCCCCTCCTTTACACTCCACTCCTTCCCATCAGTTACAATATCCTCTCCCCTTGTACTCCACCCATCTAAATGTTTGCTTTATTTTTGATCACTGCAATGTACCTTTTTGTTATTTGAATAATTCTTCAATAAAAATCTATTGTTGAAAAAAAAATTACGGTACCTTGGTTTCACAAGAAAACACACTGTGAACAGATGTCGGAAACAAGGTGACTGAGAAGACTAGTCATTAGGGTAGGTCCCTGCCCAGCTCTGAATAATTGACAGACATGTGTATATAGTGAGGGACCTGTCAATCAGAGCTGGGTGGGGAGAAACCGACAGCGACCAGCCCCAGTCACTGGCCTTAGAATAAGCTATTCATGTAAGAATGGTGGTGATGAGCCCTCGATCAGTAAATTATGAAGGAGCAGTGATGATATGGAGGATAAGCCATCAATATTATACCCTGGATAACATCTTTATGGAGATCCGCAGGACCTGTGGTCATGTGGTCTAGTCACATGTCAGCTTGGATTCCACGCACCACAGCTTGGCGGCAGGCTCTCCACTCACCGCAGGCCTCTCCCGTGGTTGTGCAGGGGTGCACAACCCGGACAGGTGAGTGGATCTCCGATTTATTGTACGTTCCTCTTGACCATCAGGTGTAATCCTTGGAGTGCCCCATTGCTCTGTTTTTTATTACTGTATTTAATTCTAGTGTTTGTTAGCCAAGTGCGCGCAGTCCTAAGAAGACTCCAACAGAGAAGAGTTCGGAAATAAGGTTTCTGGTTGAGGTGATCTTATCAGCGCTGCCCGTGAACGCTCAAGTCCAGACCGATGAAAGTAATTATTTTAAAAAAAACTTTCCTTGCTATGCATTTCGGGAGAGGCCATATCTTGGGAACGGAGAGGCACAGAAACAAAAGAAATACAATGCCAGATTCAGGTGAAGGATGACATTTACATCAGATTAACATAATTACATATGCATGGCAAGTGACAGATCCTCTTAAAGCAAAATGACGTTCAAACCTGGACATAGACTTTAAAAAAAAAAAATCTCAGCCTGACCAGAGGACGCCCCTTGCTCCATCTACTCAATGTGCTAAAAAGCATACGTAAACATCTTGTACAATAGACTACGTATGCAAGTCTCCACAAAGCCACACAGGTAAACAGCGGTTATATCTATTTCTAATCAGTCTACAAGGCCCATGTTTAAGCTTTATACCTTTCATAATATAAAAACTGAATTTCACCGATGAAAATAATTCAGATTCCCAAACTTACCTGGCTGTAAATAAACGGTCAGTCAAGGTGACATCTGGAGCACTTGCCACCCGTAATTGCACTTTATTTACTATGATACTTCCATATGACCAGTATTACAATCCCACAATGGGATTTGCATCATCTTCACAAAAAAAATAAAAATAAAATGTGTTTCTAAGCTATTTGCAGAGGAGAATATTGCCAGACTGCAGAAATATCAAAACTGCACAAACAGAAACATTCCTGTTTTATTACTGCCTTAACAATGCAGAGTAAAGGCTTCTTGTCTCATTGACATAAGTAAGCACATTTGAAATATACTGCAATATAAGGGGTATTAAAACTACTCTACGTAAACAGTTTGCAAACTACAGGGCTCATTTACAAAAACATTACGGGCTGAGGAGCGAGAATATTTCAGAGACAAAACACCTTCTTATTCCCGGGTCCATTTCTGAAGAGTGAATGCAGCCTTGAGCAACTCTCTACTATAAACCTTTTAATGAGACTTGTGCATAATTGGATTTTCCTGAAAAAAACACTCTTCCCCTACAGCAAATGTAATGAGTCTCCGAGACCTGATACTTGTAACTGGAGCCAAATGGAGAAGTCAGTGCGGAGAGCGTGTCTGCCGATGGTGGAGGAGTCCAGCCTCAGTGGCAGGAGACTTAATGGCCACGTTGTGACCCTCCAAAAAAACTGAATAACGCAATTCTAAACAACCACAGTAGTAAAGGGTAAAAAAAAATTGTGCAAAGGAATATCATGTCATGCTGAGGAACCAATGAGCTTTAACGGGGATGTTCGGTGAAAACAAGTAGACATATTAATTGTTGATGGTCCTATCACTGGGACCTGCACCGATCGGCAGAATGAGGAACTTTTATCCTTGTTAAAATGGAACCAGCAGAGCGCATATTTTTCTTTTTTGGGGACAAAAAAATAGATGTCTGAATGAGGCCTCAGAATAAAGAATGGGCGATAGGAGGAAGCATGGAAAACAACGTAAATCACTGAAGAACCTAATAGAGGACTTCATTGCCTTGTTTTATTACTGTAAGACACCATTGTGTGTTTTTTTGTGCTGGTGTCACAATTTGTATCACTATACTGTGACATCATCATGCGCATTATCCCTGTACTGTGACATCATCATGTGTATTATCCCTGTACTGTGACATCATCATGTGTATTATCCCTGTACTGTGACATCACTGTGTGTATTATCTCTGTACTGTGACATCACTGTGTGTATTATCCCTGTACTGTGACATCACTGTGTTTATTATCCCTGTACTGTGACATCACTGTGTTTATTATCCCTGTACTGTGACATCACTGTGTGTATTATCCCTGTACTGTGACATCATCATGTGTATTATCCCTGTACTGTGACATCATCATGTGTATTATCCCTGTACTGTGACATCACTGTGTATATTATCTCTGTACTGTGACATCACTGTTTATTATACCTGTACTGTGACATCATCATGCGCATTATCCCTGTACTGTGACATCATCATGCGCATTATCCCTGTACTGTGACATCATCATGTGTATTATCCCTGTACTGTGACATCATCATGTGTATTATCCCTGTACTGTGACATCATCATGTGTATTATCCCTGTACTGTGACATCACTGTGTTTATTATCCCTGTACTGTGACATCACTGTGTGTATTATCCCTGTACTGTGACATCACTGTATTTATTATCCCTGTACTGTGACATCACTGTTTATTATCCCTGTACTGTGACATCATCATGCGCATTATCCCTGTACTGTGACATCATCATGCGCATTATCCCTGTACTGTGACATCGTCATGTGTATTATTCCTGTACTGTGACATCATGTGTATTATCCCTGTACTGTGACATCGTCATGTGTATTATTCCTGTACTGTGACATCATCATGTGTATTATCCCTGTACTGTGACATCATTATGCGCATTATCCCTGTACTGTGACATCGTCATATGTATTATCCCTGTACTGTGACATCGTCATGTGTATTATCCCTGCACTGTGACATCACTGTGTTTATTATCCCTGTACTGTGACATCACTGTGTTTATTATCCCTGTACTGTGCCATCACTGTGTTTATTATCCCTGTACTGTGACATCACTGCGTGTATTATCCCTGTACTGTGACATCACTGTGTTTATTATCCCTGCACTGTGACATCACTGTGTGCATTATCCCTGTACTGTGACATCACTGTGTTTATTATCCCTGTACTGTGCCATCACTGTGTTTATTATCCCTGTACTGTGACATCACTGTTTATTATCCCTGTACTCTGACATCATGTGTATTATCCCTGTACTGTGACATCACTGTGTGTATTATCCCTGTACTGTGACATCAGTGTTTATTATCTCTGTACTGTAACATCACTGTGTATATTATCCCTGTACTGTGACATCATCATGTGCATTATGCCTGTACTGTGACATCACTGTGTGTATTATCCCTGTACTGTGACATCACTGTGTATATTATCCCAGTACTGTGACATCACTGTGTATATTATCCCTGTACTGTGACATCACTGTGTACATTATGCCTGTACTGTGACATCACTGTGTGTATTATCACTATACTGTGACATCACTGTGTATTATCCTGTACTGTGATATCACTGTGTGTATTATCCCTATACTGTGACGTCACTGTGTGTATTATCCCTGTACTTTGACATCATGTGTATTATCCCTGTACTGTGACATCACTGTGTATTATCCTGTACTGTGACGTCACTGTGTGTATTATCCCTGTACTGTGACGTCACTGTGTGTATTATCCCTGTACTTTGACATCATGTGTATTATCCCTGTACTGTGACATCATAATGTGTATTATCCCTGTACAGTGACATCACTGTGTGTATTATCTCTGTACTGTGACATCACTGTGTATATTATCCCTGTACTGTGACATCACCATGTGTATTGTCCTGTACTGTGACATCACTGTGTTTATTATCCCTGTACTGTGACATCACTGTGTATATTATCCCTGTACTGCGACATCACTGTGTGTATTATCCCTGTACTGTGACATCGCCGTGTGCATTATTCCTGTACTGTGACATCACTGTGTGCATTATCCCTGTGCTGTGACATAATTATGGGCAGGTCCAGTGTTTTAATATCACATTTGGATTCTGCCTGTACTGTGACATCAATGAATACATTTCTTGTGTATGATAACATCACTGTTTAAGATTTTCAGCCCACTTTTTGGGGGCTGAAAGTCCCCCTCTCGGCTTATACTCGAGTCATACCCAGGGGTTGGCAGGGGAGGGGGAGCGGGGGCTGTCTAATCATACTTACCTACTCCCAGCGCGGTCACTGCAGGTCCCTGGTTCCCCGGCGCTGCATATTCTTCCTGTACTGAGCGGTCACATGGTACCGCTCATTACAGTAATGCATATGCGGCTCCACCTCCCATAGAGGTGGAGCCGCATATTCATTTCTGTAATGAGCGGTAACTGTGACCGCTCAATACAGTAAGAATATGCAGCGCCGGGGAACAGACAAGCAGCGACGGTGCCAGGAGCAGGTAAGTATGACGGGGGCAGTGAGCGATACTCACCTGCTCCTCGTGCCACCGTCGGCGCCGCTGTGTCTTCTGCGTCCTCTGCAGTGACGCTCAGGTCAGAGGGCACGGTGACGCGATTAGTGCGCGCCACCCTCTTCCTGAGCGTCGGTGCAGAGGACGGGGAAGACACAGCGGCGCCCAGCGGCGGAACGAGGAGCAGGTGAGTATAGCAAGTGCCGGAGAGGTGAGTATGTGAATTTTTTATTTTTTTAATCGCAGCAACAGCATATGGGGGCAAATATCTGTATGGGGCATCTTATCCGGCCATGTGCAGCATTATATGGGGCAGTTATCCTTATGGGGCATCTTATAGGGCCATGTGCAGCATTATATGGGTCACTTATCTGTATGGAGCATCTTATAGGGCCATAATCCACATTTGTGCAGCATTATATGGGGCATATTTTAATATGGAGCATCTTATGGCGAGCATCTTACACTGTATGGAGCATTATATAGGGCGTATTTTGTATGGAGCATCTTATGGGGTCCATCATAAACTGTATGGAGCATTATGTGGGGCTCCTGATTCAATATGGATATTCAAAAACACTTAACCTACTGATGTCTCAATTAATTTAACTTTTATTGGTATCTATTTTTATTTTTGACATTAACCGGTAGCTGCTGCATTTTCCACCCTAGGCTTATACTCGAGTCATTAAGTTTTCCCAGTTTTTTGTGGCAAAATTAGGGGGGTCGGCTTATACTCGAGTATATACGGTACATTATTTTTATGTAGCGATATCACTGTTTGCTCTGTTCTTGCACTATGACATCACTGTCTCATTGTGTATCCCTATATTGAGATATCAATGTGTATATTTTGCCTTTTTACATATCACAGACTGGGGAGCAAAATATTCAGACTTTTCACGTTTACATCATGCCTACTACTAAATGTGGGCACAGAAGAAATGTCCTTTTTTTAAAAAAAAAAGGTTATTCCAGTTTGCAAAGATTAATGCTATAAGTTTAGCATTCTCTTTCATCCAAACTTTCCACTACCTTCTCTGTGACTTCTTTCATGCTGCACCAGTTCTCTAGAATGCTCTATCCCAAACAATCCGGTTAATTCCCAGTTTTAAGCGTGCTCAAAAAATATATCTTTTGAGCCAGTCCTATCACCTGACCTCACTAATCTAACCGTTCCCTGTTCTCACTTCTTAGGCTAGGTTCCCATTGCGTTCCGAAATTAACGCCGTGCAACGCGTCCGTTAGCACGGCCATTAACAGCAATGGGGACGCGCATCACTAGCGCGTGCCATTTTCGGCACGCGCTAGCGATGTGCCGGTGTTTTGTAGCGCGCCACGGACACTGCTTCCCAGGCGTGCCCGCGGTCCGTTCCGCGCTCTCGCAGATCTCCGATCTGCGAGAGCGGGGACGTTTAACGCGACCCCTTTACAACACATTGCGCTAGCGCAATCCGCTAGCGCTAGGCGCTAAACGGATTGCACTAACGCAATCTGAACCTAGCCTTACATTTTCCTTATAATCTGGTTCCTTCTTTTATCTGTTCCCACACACTGCACTCAGTAGCACTTTGTAGCTAGACATACACAGATACTGGCAGGGGTCTGGTTTATTCAGTTTTTCATGAATACTTGTATTTATTATAAAGATGGCTGTACCAAAGCAATTTTCTGCTTTTGTATCACCTTTACTTACTTATAGATTTTAACTCTTGCCTCTCACTCTTCTGGTTTGGATTGGTGAACTATGCGTTACTCCATAATTTGGAATATTGATTGCCTCTTAATTGTTAAGTGCAGCGGAATACGTTGGTGCCATATATACGGTAATTAATATTAATATTTTTTTACCCATACGCTTGTTAAGTGATGATTATTTGATTAGCGTCTATATATGAGATGTGTTAGATCGATGTGAGCCCCACTGATATGTCTTTTTTGTCTATGTCTCCAATAGTGATGAGCGAACATGCTCGGCTAAGGCGTTATCCGACCATTCTCGGATGCTAATTGAGTGACTTTGGTGTGCTCGAACAATATGTTTGAGTCATGTGACACATCAAACTTTTTGAGAATTTCACAAGAAAAACAATGGTGTGTTTGGCTTTAATGTAACTTTATTCTTTCATGAGTTATTTACAAGTTTATTATCACTTATAAAATGTGTTGCCCATTGTGTAGGATTGTCAATTCAACCCTCTTCTTCCACTCCAGACACACTGATAGCAACACCGCAGAAGAAATGCTAGCACAGGCTTCCAGTATCCGTTGTTTCAGATGCTGCACATCTCGCATCTTCACAGCATAGACAATTACCTTCAGATGACCCCAAAGATAAAAGTCTAATGGGGTCAGATCGAGAGACCTTGGTGGCCATTCAACTGGCCTACGACGACCAATCCACTTTCCAAGAAAATGTTCAGTTATGCACTGAAGATGGCACGTTTCCCGAGTTTTTCCAGCAAGATGGTGCACCACCACATTATGGGTGCCAGGCCCGAGCATTCCTACCTGAACAGTTTATTAAGGTGTATTCATATAAATGGCCCACCCTGCAGTATTCGAGCACGCCGAAGACATTCTATTAGCACACGAGCATGCTCAGATAACATCTTATCCGAGCACGCTCGTTCATAACTAGTTCTTAGCCCGGTAGGAAAAATAAAAACCCTAAATCCTGGATAACCTCTCTAAGAGATATTCTGATGGTGGTGCACAGAAAAAAAAATCCATTTTACCTTTTCTATATACTGCTCCAGATGTGCCACTGGTCAAGAAACAGCAACTTATGCTTGAGCACATCGCTGGAGATGGGCTGTCAACTGAGGGAAAAGTTATTGTTAAGTAGATGTGTCCTCAGAAGGTAGCAGTTTGTCAAATACCAGACAGGCAGTGATAAGCTCACAGGTTAAATATATATAAAAAAAGAAAATAAAAAAAAAAGAGTGAAAAGGCAAGTCTAGTGATACAATGTATCAGAAGTTCCCTTTCTTACATTTCCATTGAGCACAATTATCTGCATTCTCTTTCATTAATGCAGAAGTGCATATGGGCAGAGGGGATTCTTATTTCCCTCGGTTTAATACAAGTTTCGGGCTGTCACAATGCATGCGATGTGCAGATAGCGTGTTCTTTGAACCACAAAAGTGTTCTTAATATTGGTTTATGAAACTTCAGGGTAATTTAATATGGTCCCATTTAAGTAATTCAATCGGCTCGTTGCATTATCTCCTTAAACACAAGTGGCGTTTAGATGTTAAGCTGCTGTGAACAATAACTCTCAACAAGAGGCAGTAGAACATGGCATTGTGAAAGGAGGAAGATGAAATTAGCTTCTTTCAATTACAGAGCGCGGACTAATTGAAGATTTCCCGGAAAAAAAAAAGACAAATAAAAGAAAAGTCCAATGGAAAAACAAAACCTTTTTAAAAGGAGGAGATCTGGTAGAAGGGAGGACAAACTGGTGTTCGGAATTGTAGTCTGGTTAAAGCAGCTCTCCTCCTCTTCCTCCCAGCAAAACTTGTAACCTATTTATAAATTGCACTCATCATAATGTATGGCACTGTGCACTTACAATTGCTCATTTTGCCCTCTTTTCCATTAGGTCTATGACATCAAACTGACAAGCTGAATCCTTCTAAGCTCTATGTAGAGACAGGAGGTCAATTTTCCCTGTATGAGTCATCAGTCACTGCAAAAGTCCCTGGTGGGGAGTGGGGAAGGAGCAACTGGGTCAGGAGATGGAGAGGGGGACGTCTCATGCAGGCAAGAGAGACCTCCTGTTTCTACATAGAACTTAGAAGGATTCAGATGGTCAGTTTCTAATCATGACGTCATAGACCTAATGGAAAAGAGAAGAATTAACTTGGTAGAAAGGCGAAATGAGCAATTGTAAATACACAGTGCCATATAAAACGATGACTACAATATATAAATAGGATAAAAACCTTCATGGGGGTGTCTCTTTAAATTACTTTGTTAAAGGGGTTTGTTATGATGATTAAAGGGATCCCGTCACCAGTAAAAACACTGTTAACCTGCAGATATGGACTTAATCTACAGAATAATAGCGTTATTATGCTGGCCGGCACCTGCATTTAGCACAAACGCTCCAGGGAGAAAATGAACTGTATTCTCCCTGGCAGCGTTCTGGTTTTAGTCATGGGGGTGGAGCCGGCACTGGTTCAGTCACAGCTATGAGAACACAGAGCGGCGGCTGTAACTGTGTCCCCGGCCCTGACTGACACTGGCTCAGCACTGGGTCATTAGTGATTCTATTACCTTGCAGATTAAGGCCCTATCTGCAGGTTAATAGCGTTTTTGCTGGGGACATGTTCCATTTAAAGGGAACCTTTGATCACATTTTGACACATGGAAGAAATGGTATAGCTGTATAGGCGCTTGACCCCCAATAAGAATGATACCTTTTTTGTAGAGATGTGATGTGGCAATCGCGAGATATCGTGAGTACAGGTATTATGCAAATAAGGCTGGAAGTGCACGGGGGAGTGTCAGTGCACCTGGACTGCATCTTCCCGCTTGTTTGTTAGTGAACTGGAAATGTAGAGTCTCATTGAAATTTTAAGTGGATCAACTTCAAAATTCCAGAGCTTGTGTGGGAACAGATATATTTGGAGGAAAAACTCATGTTGAAGTCCAACATGCCCGGTTCTTTATGCTCTTGACATCTGCGTAGGCGAAAAGCCGTGAAACCCCTCCATACAAGATTGGCTGCTTTGGCCAACAATAATCTAGTTTGCATGACTGTGTTAAAGCACTTGTCCGGATATAGATCATCAATTGCAGATCGGCAGTGGTCCAACTTCCGCCATCCCCACTGATCAGCCTTTATTTGCTACATGCAAAGTGTAGCAGCTGCTTATGGCGCTAAGAATAGGAGATGTTCTGCAGCACTCAATAGTGGCAGATACACTTTGAATGGAGATACGCTCTGCAGCTTTGGTCGAAAGTGTTTACATCTGGGTGCCGCTGGAGAAAATAGCTGACTGAAGGAGTGCTAGGTGTTCCTACTGCTATTGATGATCTAAAATTTTCGATAGTAAGGGTGATCAATGAGTGGAAAAGGCTGCCACAAGAGGTGGTGAGATCTCTTTCAATGGTGGTCTTCAAACAGAGGCTGGACAGACATCTCTCTGAGACCTCTTTCACACGTCAGTGTCTCCGGTACGTGTACTGACAGTTTTCTCACGTTCCGGAGACACTGACACACGTAGACCCATTCAAATGAATGGGTCTATGCACATGTCTCCGTGTTTTCACGGACCGTGTGTCCGTGTTGAAAACACGGAGACATGTCCGCTTATCTCCGGCAGCACGATCCGCAAAGCGACCCGCACACGTGCACACGGAGAACAGTGTGCACTCTCCTCCGTGTGCACGTACCGTGGTAGGAGAGACAGCGCTACAGTAAGCACTGTCCCCCCTGCGTGTGGTGCTGAAGGCGGCATTCATCTCTTCCCCCCCTCAGGAGAGAAGAGATGAAAAATCAAGTTTTTTTTGTTAAAAATAAAGTTTGGGGGTCACCTATCGCCTCCCATCCCCCGTGCCCCGCCCGTGCGCATATTCATCACTGTAATGAGCGGTACCACGTGACCGCTCACACAGGACAAGCTGCCGGAGCTGAGAGGAGACATCGAAGGAGCTGGGTGAGTATTTCTCTGCAAGCGGGCGGGCGCACGGAGAATGGGAGGCAGAAGGTGGCCCCCAAACTTTATTTTAAACAAAAAAAAACTTGATCTTTCATCCCTTCTCTCCTGCAAGTGCTGCTTTCAGCCGAGCAGGACAGAAGGGATGAATGCAGACTTCAGCACCACAAGCAGGGGACAACGCTTAATGTAGCGCTGTCTCTCCTGCACGGTCCGTGTGGTCCTCAGGCGGCACACGGCTGCCGCACGTGTGCCACACTGATGTGCCATGTGAGCACACAGACACGGATAACTCCGGTACCATTTTCTCCGGTACCGGAATTATCTGGACGTGTGAAACCGGCCTGAGATGGTTTAGTGAATCCTGCTTTGAGCAGAAGGTTGGACACAATGACCCTGAAGGTCCCTCACAACTCTAACATTCTATGATTCTATGATCTATCGTGTGAACAGGTCCATCAACGATCACCCAGACAACCCTTCTAACAAACCCTAAGGCTATGTCTACACTTGTGTTGAAGGTTCTACTCACATACTTTGGAGCTACCAAACATAGCACACCATGCCGCACTAGTGTGTCCATTATGATGTTGGAACTTGTGGCTAAAGCCTGATGAACCCCATTATATTCAATGCAGGAAGATGTTTTACTGCCTGTTGCAGAGGCTTTTGTATTCCGTGACCATAGTCACTTTGTATCTGGATTTATGATTTAGACTTTTAGATTATTATTCCACATACTCTCTGTCTATTGTAACATCGAATTTAAGAGAAATGCATCATCCCTTACAATGTAAATCCCATCCACAGAGGAGAAGACATCTTCACGCGACACATCATAGAGCTGCATTATAAGTCACTAATCAGTGACCTCTGTCTTTCATTACCGTTGTTCATCCTAGACCATAATGAGATCGCCATCTACAAAGACGAACGCTAACAAATATGCTGATGAATGTGTTTTTTCATGGAACATTAAGTTGTAAAATAGATATGATTAACACTGATTGTCTAAGTACTCAGACAACAGCTCCGACCGTACAAAGAATCAGTGGTGTTTTCTGGTGCTCGGAACGGCCGGGGAAAAGTCAAAGGGCGAAAGCCGTCTCCCATCAACTTGTGAATTTGAAGAAAAGCTAGATAGATTTGAGATAGATCGATATCAGATTGATGGACAGATGAGAAATATAGATAAAATAGATAGCTCGATCAATAGATGCAATAGGTAGAGTGGGACTGATCGATAGATGTAGAAAAGATAGAAATCACAGATATAGACATATCAATAGAAATCAGATCAATAAAGGCGATAGATTGATAATAGATAGATAATAGATAGATAATAAATAGATGATAGATAATAGATAAATATTAGATAGATAATAGATAGATAATATAGCTAGATAATAGATAGATGATAGATAGATGATAGATAGAAATATAATAAATAGATAGATAGAAAGATAAATAGATAATAGATAGATAGATAGATAGATAGATAGATAGATAGATAGGTAGATGAGAAAGATTCGTAAGATCGATATTCCGGTATATCGGATCTATATATTGAAATGATAGACGGATTAAGATAGATACAAGATAGATATATAAGCAGAAAAAATGGAACAGCACCAAAACAGGAGAGAATAGGGAGCATCCAGTTGTAAAATATACAACAAATAAAAAATAGGCAGGACTCCAAAATTAGCAAAGAAAAAAAAAGGACATTTCAGGGCTTGTGCACACGTTGCAGATTTGGTGCGTTTTTGCCACGCAGATTTGCTAGCGAAACCTGAAGTAATCCTGATGCCAGCAAAGTGAATGGGAAACCTGAAGCGTCATGCACGAGTATTTTTGTCTTGCAGATTTGGTGCAGAGAATACTCTGTGACGTGTCAGCTCTCTGTGCGTTGTTGCCAGAGTTTTTCACCACTGACTCACCGTAACTCAAATCAGTCAAAAATGCAGGGTAAAAATGAGGCGCAAAGACATGCATTTTCTGTATTCCAAAACATATTCTGACATAAACCCGCTCCATATTCCTGAGCGGTCAGACTACGCCGAGGTCAGGACATAACATTCCCACATTCAGTTTCTATTTTTTTTGTGGGAAATAAAAACACTGTAAGATTTTGTGACAGGTTGTAAAGCAAACAAGAAAAAAAAAAACTTGGACATTTGTTAGATGTGGTTTATTCGGGCTGAGTGTCAGGACACAGGTGCTGTGAAGAAGAAGGCCGCCTTTCTGAAACTGCATTTTCTGCCAGAATTTCCATAATTCCTCCCTAAAAAAAAACCTGATAAAGTCACGAGCAGGAGAGCACGGGGCTAAGAAGTTCTCGGCTCTCTTGTCAGTCGATTTCCCGTCACTCTATCAGCTGTCAGCAGCCTCTCCTGACGGCTCCGGCTCTTTAGTGCAGGTGCGCTGTTTTACATTTCTGTGGATTTCTGTTCTATATTACACGCTCAGTTCCGGCAGCTTATGTGTAAGTAATGTTTAGTCTTTCTTTACCGGAGAAAGCTCGACCAGAGAAGAAAAGTTCAACGTTCCACCCAACAAGGGAATGGAAATGCTTTAAAGTTTATATACACTATGGATTTTTGTGTGTAAATAAATACTATAAAAATAATATTAGTTATGATAATGAAGGGTAATACAATAAAATCCCAGTATCCCTGTACTATCAGAGAACTTGATCTGATTTAATAGATCTACTATATAATTGTCTAAGGGTCACTTCCGTCTTTCTGTCCTTCTGTCTGTCTGTCACGGATATTCATTGGTCGCAGCCTCTGTCTGTCAAGGAAATCCAAGTCGCTGATTGGCCGCGGAAAAAAAGCCACGACCAATCAGCAACGGGCACAGTCCGGAAGAAAATGGCCGCTCCTTACTCCCACTAAAAATAATAAAAATTTTTTTAAAAAATCATTATATACTCACCTTCTGTCGGCCCCCGGATGCAGCCCAGGCCTTTCCCGCTCCTCACAACGCAGGGGTCCATGCATTGCGGTCTCGCTTGGCTGATTGGTAGTGCCAAGCCCGAGCACGACCAATCAGCGACATTGGCGCAGGATTTGAACCCCGCTTCGCTGATTGGTCGTGCCCAGCAAGAGCGTGCGACCAATCAGCGACATTGGCGTGGGACTTAAATCCCGCTTCGCTGATTGGTAGCGCCCAGACGGCGCGCGCGACCAATCAGCGACATTGGCGCAGGATTTGAATCCCGCTTCACTGATTGGTAGCGCCCAATCAGCCACATTGACGTGGAATTTAAATCCCGCTTCGCTGGTTGGTCGCGCCCAGCCGGCGCGACGAATCAGTGACATTGGTGCAGGATTTGAATCCCGCTTCACTGATTGGTCATGCTGGCGCGGGATTTAAATCCCGCTTCGCTGATTGGTTGCGCCCAATCAGCGACATTGGCGCGGGATTTGAATCCTGCTTCGCTGATTGGTCGCACCCAGCCGGCGCACGCGAACAATCAGCGACATTGGCGCGGTATTTAAATCCTGCTTCGCTGATTGGGCGCTACCAATCAGCGAAGCGGGATTTAAATCCCGCGCCAATGTCGCTGATTGGTTGTGCGCGTGACCAATCAACGAAGCGGGATTCAAATCTCGCACCAATGTCGCTGATTGGTCGCGTGCGCTGGCTGGGCGCTACTAATCAGCGAAGTGGGATTTAAATCCTGCGCCAATGTGGCTGATTGGGCGTGACCAATCAGCGAAGCGGGATTTAAATCCCACGCTAATGTCGCTGGTTGGTCGCACTTAGCTGGCGCGACTAATCAGTGAAGCGGGATTTAAATCCCGCGCCAATGTCGCTGATTGGTCGCGCGCGCCTGCTGGGTACGACCACTAAGCGAACCAGGATTCAAATCTTGCGCCAATGTTGCGGATTGGTCGCGACCAATCAAAGAAGCGGGATTCAAATCCAGCGCCAATGTCGCTGATTGGTTGCGCGCGCCAGCTGGGCGCTACCAATCAGCGAAGCGGGATTTAAATCCCACGCCAATGTCGCTGATTTAAATCCCGCGCCAATGTCGCTGATTGGTTGTGCTCGCCGGCTGGGCGCTACCAATCAGCGAAGAGGGATTTAAATCCCACGCCAATGTCGCAGATTTAAATCCTGCGCCAATATCGCTGATTGGTCGCGCGCGCCTGCTTATGCGTGACTGGGCAATATACTACGTGGCTGGGCAATATACTACGTGACTGGGCAATATACTACGTGGTTGGACAATATACTACGTGGACATGCATATTCTAGAATACCCGATGCGTTAGTAATGCAATAAATAGACAATTTCCAAATCACTTCATTTAAGAATTATGTTGTCTTACCCCTGAAAAAAATATCTTCTAAGTGCCGGCCATTAGCTGTCTCCCTTAAGTATAATATTGCTGTCCACTGCCTGTTGTAAAGTGTAATCTGCCTCCAGCCACGAAGACAACGAAACAGTTGCAGGAAATAGGTCTTTGTCTCTATGCTCCTGCTCTTGTTTAACAGAACCATGTTGGGCAAGGAGGGAAAGGGATGTTCCAGCACATATAGTGCTGATTAAAATGATCAGCGTGGATAACAGCTTACAAAGCATAAGGCGCTCAATTTTAATTGGGGACACATGATTTTTGAGTACTAAAGGAAAGCACCTCTCCTTTTTCCTATCCATTAAGCTCATATTTGAAGGCGCCTTCTCCCAACAGCAATTTTTAGGGCCATAAATTCAGCAGGGCCACCATATCATCCTTTTAGGGTGCCAACATCTACAGAAAGGCAGGGACCACTCAGGGCTATCTAGAGATATTTAGTAAATTCTCCTTCCCGTCTTGTGCCAGGGTCTTTAAGATACCACTCCCCTAGGAATATGTACCCAGCTCTTTCTATCTAGTCTACATGTATATTTGTTCTTTGTACGATCCTGTTTAATACAATTATAATTCATATCTAATAAAATGTATCCTTTTTTGTGCTGGTGGGTTTTTTTTTTTTAGAACCATGCTGGGTAATGAGAAAAAGGGAAGTTCCAGTACCAATAGTGCTGGAAGAATGATGACTAAACTGATCAGAGTGGATGACAGGTTACAAAGCATGAGAATCAGTACAGTTCCTGGACAAATTAGAGAGATTTGTGCACCATTTGTTTTAGGGGATGTTTTAAGGTCAGTAAGGCTTTTCGACAGGTTTTGTGTGAAAGGACAGGAAAGTTTTAACCATGCATTAAATAGTCAAATACTTCTGTAATCTCATTTCTACTAAATAAACGAAACCAATACTATTTGGCACAGTAAGCAGGTCATCCCTAGCACTTTGAGGTGGTCTTTCTGCCCCGTCTAGAGGCACAAATATGAACAGCAAAAAGAACATATTTGCACAGGACGTCCCTAAGGTGTTAGCATTATTTCACCTTTTATATTCTCACTCTTTTTGTAGGGTATTGTGAGGCAGTGACTGGTGTTACATGTGAGGGTCACTGTATGTTTCCTCCAGAATGCGCATGGAGGTGTATTGAGGCCATGAGAGTGCATTGCAGTCACAGGCATAGCTGTGGTTGCAATGTGAGTATCGGTCTTGGACATGCTGGTTGTCCAAGGCAGATTTAGGGAAAACCTGCTCTCGGTTTTTGTTTTGAAACAGACTGCAGGATGGTAGTCGTGCAGTCCGTTTCATTCCAGGCCGGGTTTTCCATGTGGCTGAAAGCCACAGATTCAAATTAAAAACCCTGCAGTACAAGGTTTTGGTGTGTCAGGTTCAGGGTCAGTGTCAGTCTGGTGTACAGAGGAGTACAGAGCAGCAGGCTCTGCAGAGCTCCATGTTGTATGAAACAACACAGCGGCGGAGCCAAACAGCCAGAAGGCAGCTGAGAAGTCTGGCACCCACAGCTTACACAGCGGTGCAGTCGCCTACGGTAACTGGTCAGGAGGTAGAGTGGCTTGTTTAGTGACTGTAAACTGGAGGATATGGTTCCCGGCCGCGACCCTGAGGATATTGTGCACTGTGTATTGCTGTGAGTAAAGAGACATTAACACGGCGGTGCAGTCGCCCACGGCAACCAGTCAAAGGTGGACTGGAGTGTTTAGTCAATGTAATCCAGAGGATATGTGCTGGGCTGCGATCCGGAGGATATCATGTGCTGTGTTTGAATGAGTTGAACATTATTAAAGAGACTTTTGTGTTGGAACTTTGCTGGGTCACAGCCTCATCACACCGCTGGACTACAGTATATATATAAGAATGTAAATAAATGCAGCATTTCCAAAGCATTTTAAGGCATCAAAGACTAAAACACTGTCATTACTGCGGTGACAGCAAAATGTTACATTGCATCCAGCGGACTGCGAGACTGTAAGAATGTGGTCAGCCCAGCAACTAGTAAAATGGGGTCTAATTAGGTGCCATTCCTATATAGCTCATATTCTGGGCCAGAGAATGAAGCCGAGGTGTAATAGGACACTCGTCTCAGCACTTTCAACCACAAAAATAAAGATCTGAAAGCGATAACTAAATTGGGTACTTACAGCCAAATTTACCAAGTCTACCCTGCGCTCTCGGCTCGAACCTCCGCAGACTTAACAAAAAAAAATAGTAGAGAAAATTGCAGCAATAATGATATTTAAATGATGCAGAGAGAAGAACCCATATGGCTTTGTATAGCGAGCTGCTAATGATGGCAATTATTATTTGCAGAAAGGCGCCCGACTAGTTTGCACGTCACTTTCTCGGCACTATATTGTGTTTATGTTATTCCGCAGACGTGTCTATACACCTTGGTGACAGCTCAAAATACTGATAAGAAATCTGTCAGCACAGACAGGGATCTTCTCCAGCGACGTTCACAGTTTTTGACAAGACGTAGCAGTAGCCAACGGAATTACACTTAACCGTATCGGCGGAAAACATTTCGGGACAGACTGCTCCAAGCCACTTGTCAGTGCGCCCGCATCGTAGCCCCATGCCATGTAAAAGGATACGTTTGGTAAAGATGATGTGCTTATGCCAGGTAACTCCTTCCACATCTCCAAGAACAAGGGAAGAAGGATCTTACTTACAGGGGGGGTCTACAAAAAAAAGCCAATAGAACTTTTCGGAGAACCAAAGATCCGGTCAGAAGTGGCAGAACCGCTCCTTGTGGGTTAGGTGTACCAAAAAAGAGATAAGCAAAACCCTCTGGGGTACAAGAACCCAAATATTCTAAGTAGGGGTGAGCAGGATCAGATATAGATAAAATATAGCTTTTAATAGTCAAAGATTAAAATATTTTAGCCGATACCTGGAAATGACACAGACAAACATTACAGTGAACCAGTGCGCAATTAAAAAAAAATGTTTGGATCTTACCACTAGAAGTTTTTGATCGGCAAAAACATGCAGGAGGGAGAAAAGGGAAACAAAATCATAGAGGTAAAACTACGTTCCCTGTCATGCCCAGTGCAATGACAAGGACAGTACCCAAGTGTGACCTATCCCTCTAAGAACGTTCTCGTACAAACCCACTCTAGAAAGTGTCTTCACCCTGTATTGGGGGGATCCTTGGGGAAGATGAATATATGTAAAGTTAATAGACAATGGAAGGGTCCTGGGTAGTAGGAGAGCTCCTAAATTTCAAAAAGGACAATTAGGGGCTGCTAGAATGACATCACAGCCCCGTTATGTGGCAGAATACTGAGAGTCCTGTGCAGCACATGGATAGACGCCTCTCTATTACTAAGCCGAGGGATTGATGTCACCAGAAAATACAATGGTGACATCAACCCAATAATATTAACCCCACTTGCCACCGCTACAGGGCAAGTGGGAAGAGCAGGGCAATGCGCCAGAACTGTTGCATCTAACAGATGCACGTTTTCTGGGCAGCTGCAGGTTGCTGTTTTTAGGCTGGGGGGGCAAAATTCATGGCCCTTTACCAGCCTGATAATACCAGCCCTCAGCTGTCTGCTTTAGTTTGGCTGATTGTCAAAAATGGGGGGGGGGGGGATCCCACACCGCTTTTCTTATATATTTAAATAATTAAAAACACAGCGTGAGGAACTTGATAACCAGCAATGGTGAAGCTGGCAGCTGAAGGTTGTAGCCCACAGCTATCAGTTTTGCATGGCTGGTTATCAAAAGTACAGGGAAAGGGGAAGAGGATTTGAAGGGAATACGCTAAACATTTGCCGGAAATTACACCATTTTTGATTAACTCAATATACAGAGCTGATCAGTGTTCCTATAAACTATTTTTTGATTCATCTAACAAAAAAATAAGCACTCTGCTCATGTGAATTATGATAAAAGCCAAACCAAAATGTAAATTCGCAGACACGGTGTTTCGAGTTATTGCCCTTCATCGCCCCACCTTCCACTAGATGGCACTACAGTTCTAGTCCTCTTCCTCCCTGAAGAGGCAATTTTCATATTTAATTTTCCAGTGGAACATTGCACGGCGTATAAGTCTCCTCATGCTCACATGCCAGGCCTGGCTTGTCACCACAAGGAGAAACTTTATCCCTTAGATCCTAGCCTTAAGCATTTCACCTAGCCAAATCAGATCTCATACTTTGCAATGATGAAGCGGAATATCCCAAAACACCGAAATAGAGATACTGATTTTGCTTTTATCCTAAATCATATTGACTTTTAGGATTGCTATTTCCAATAGGTAGCAGTACACTTCTAATCCTTTTCCTCTCTAAAGAAGCATTTTACATATTTTATTTCCCAGAGGAGCATGCATGGCCTATAAGTCTCCTCACTCTGACATGCCATGTCACTCTCCACAAAGAGAAATAATACCCCTGATGCATTTTTTATATGAATTTTTGATGCACTCATTGGTATGAGTGAAATCTGCACCATATTTGCAAGTCACAAATAAGCAACGTGTGCACGAGACTTCAGGAGTCTGTCACTTTGCCGACACTAAGAAATCCTTCCGGTTTTGTGAAAAGTCGGTGGAGAAGAAAAAAAAAAAAAAAACAAGGCAAATCTGCAAGATGTGCACAGGCCTTAAAGGGAATCTGTCACCCCAAAAATGGCCTATAAACCAAGGCTGGGCCTCTCTGACCTTTCCCGGCACCTGCGCACTGCAGTACTTTGCTCTGCTCTCAACAGGGCAGACAGGAGCCGCGACAAGAAGACAAAAGGACGTCATCGTAAGAAGATGGGAGGCGCCGGACCCGGACCGCGACGCCCATCGGACCGGACCGCAGCGGGACCGCCCCTGAGTGAGTATAATATAATCTGTTTTTCTCATCTTTTAGGATAAATTGGAGGCTTACAGAATGCTGTATATAAGCCCCTGATGCCGGTGGCCTTAGTTTATAGGCCAATTTTGGGGTGACAGATTCCCTTTAATAAAGTAACATAATTATTTATATAATATATAATAATAAATACATAAATAATAAAGTCATATAATGAATGTGCAACGTGTAAATTAATCTGAAATCTTCACAATTAAATACACTTTGACCCCAAAAACGGTGAGAATGTGCAATATATGTATTAGGGAAGCAATGCTTTGTAAAATTCAATTTTGGCTTTGTGCGTATTTTGTGTTTTGTGCGTATTTTGTGTTTTGTGCGTAATATGTACGTATTTTGCGCTTTGTGCGTATTTTGTACCGCTTTCTCCTCTCGGGGCCATGCTCTATCACTTCTATGTCCTCAGCTTTAATATTACATGTAATATTTTATGAGACGCAGGAGTACATATTGTATTGTGCATTTTTTTCCCCACTCCGGCTCCATCACTGCCCCTCCATTTAGCAGCTGATTCAGTCTTCTATCCTGGGCTCCCTTGGGCTACTCCATTACCAGCCTCCTCTCCTGGGGTTGCCCGGGGCACGGCACTCTTAACTCCCCCTTCTTGCCTTGATGCTTTGATCCTTCCTCTTATCTCCCTTGGTTACAATGATCCTCACATGCTCGGCTCCCCTGGTATCATGTCTTCACAGTCCTCCTCTTGACAAAGTCAGCTGCTTCCTGCATGTCTCATCTCCGCAGCCAAACAATGGCAGCTACATACCAGATACACATTGTTTCTCTTCAGCCGAGAAGGAGACTTTAGTCTTTTTTTTTTTTTATGTAAATTTTCACAAAGTTTTTTTTTATTCTATCCACATAAAAATACGCATTAAAAAAATGCAGCAAAAATGCCCAGTGTGAACTTAGTCTTAAGGTTTTCGTCGCATATTGTTATATCTGTGATCTCTGGGTCAATTCTGATTTTCAGAACTATAAATCGCTCGTCTGTATATGTACATCAATAATGGAGTGCTGTGCCCGAGATCAAGACCCCAAGGGACACAAAAATGCAAGCACAAGCCTAAAGGACCAACTACGAAAAAATAAATACAAACCTATTGAGATCAAATAAAAGCTCCGTAGGCCTGAAAACACATGCAGTTTCTAGTGCAGAATTTTGCAAGAAGCAGTACAGTTCTTCCTTTCTGTTTACAATTCCCTTTAATAAAATCATGGTTTGTCTCAAAAACCGCAACAAGAACAGCTCCAAAAATTAGGTGTCAAAACTTTTGCAGTTTTTGCTGTAATTTTTTTTTTTCAGTCCTACACAGGATTGGATGCCAAAGAAAGATGGCCGCCCTTTATATTTTTATTTCTTATCGGACCAATTGCTCTTTTTGTCATAAGAAAATGTACAACAAAATTGCCCAAAAACTGCATATGTGAGTCTAGCCTCTTTAGTAGTCTTATCGATTACTTTGTTGTCCATCTTCCAGCAGTCACAACAGAGTCTTGCCCCCAGTAGTCACAGCAGTGATTCTTTTTTCCCCTAGTAATCGCATCAGTGCCCCCCTTGCCCCACAATGCCTCCAAGCAGTGCTATCCTTAGTAATCACAACCAAGGCTTCCATTTTTTTTTTTAACATGAAAGATGGAAGCAGATGTGGCTAAACACCAGCACCAAATATGTGGCCCTCGGTGGCCGATGAATATAGACCACCTTGTCATCAGGGTTAGGGCTAAGTCATTATAGTTTAATCATTAGTTACTGCATTTTCAGCCAACTGATCTCATGTGATAGATAATGTGATAAATGGACAATCTGTAAATCACATTATTAAAAAAATATATATCTTACCCCAGAAAAATCACTACAATGTGCTCCAGACACTCTTTTCTGTCTAACTTATTGCCACTGCCTGTTGTCAAGTGTAATCAGGAGAGAAACAAAAAATAGTTACGATAAGTGCGGTGGGTCTTTATCACACTACAGAAAATAAAGGTGGGTCAGTGTGTCTCTACAGGATGTTGAGGTGGGTCTGTGTCTCTACAGGATGTGAAAGTGGGTCTTTGCATCTCTACAGGAAGTGGAGGAGGGTCTCTGCATCGCTACAGGAAGTGGAGGGTCTCTGTCGCTACAGGAAGTGGAGGTGGGTCTATGTGTTGCAAGAGGAAGTGGAGGAGGGTCTCTGTGTCGCTACAGGAAGTGGAGGGTCTGTGTCGCTACAGGATGTGGACATGGGTCTCTGTCTCTACTGGAAGTGGGGGTCTCTGTCTCTACAGGATGTGGTGAGTCTCTGTCTACAGGAAGTGGAGGAGGGTCTCTGTCGCTACAGGAAGTGGAAGTTGGTCTCTGTCACTACAGGAAGTGGAAGAGGGTCACTGTGTTGCTACAGGAAGTGGAGGGTCTCTGTGTCACTACAAGAAGTGGAGGAGGGTCTCTGTCTCTACTGGAAGTGGAGGGTCTGTGTCGCTACAGGATGTGGACATGGGTCTCTGTCTCTACTGGAAGTGGAGGGTCTCTGTCTCTACAGGATGTGGTGAGTCTCTGTCTACAGGAAGTGGAGGAGGGTCTCTGTCGCTACAGGAAGTGGAAGTTGGTCTCTGTCACTACAGGAAGTGGAAGAGGGTCACTGTGTTGCTACAGGAAGTGGAGGGTCTCTGTGTCACTACAAGAAGTGGAGGAGGGTCTCTGTCTCTACTGGAAGTGGAGGGTCTATGTCTCTACAGGATGTGGAGGTGGGTCTCTGTGTCTCTACAGGGAGTTGAGAAGGGTATTTGTCTCTCTACGTTATGTGAAGGTGGGTCTCTGTGTCTCTACAGGAAGTGGAGGGTCTCTGTGTCTCTACAGGATGTGGAGGAGGGTCTGTGTCGCTACAGGATGTGAATGCAAGTAAAGAAGCTGCGGAGACACCATCACGTGTTTCTCGACGCAAGCAATGAATAGCCAGGCCTTTCCCCGGGAAGGAACAACCACGGGAAGGGCAGCATCCTAAGAAGGAAAGCCACCTATGCCAAGCATGGTATCCATCCACAGACAGCTGTTTCGGGGTTTTTGCCCCTCATCAGTGTGGAGTAGGAATCTGGCTATTAGGAGCAGTGCCTAGTAAAAAGGCTATAAAGGCACAGATGATTGGCCTCGGGGAGACCAAAACATCCAACACCGCGGAGACACCATCACGTGTTTCTCAACGCAGTGATTCCAGAACACTGCCCCCATCCCTTATGGGAAATATGCAAATGCAAGTAAAGAAGCTGCGGAGACACCATCACGTGTTTCTCGACGCAAGCAATGAATAGCCAGGCCTTTCCCCGGGAAGGAACAACCACGGGAAGGGCAGCATCCTAAGAAGGAAAGCCACCTATGCCAAGCATGGTATCCATCCACAGACAGCTGTTTCGGGGTTTTTGCCCCTCATCAGTGTGGAGTAGGAATCTGGCTATTAGGAGCAGTGCCTAGTAAAAAGGCTATAAAGGCACAGATGATTGGCCTCGGGGAGACCAAAACATCCAACACCGCGGAGACACCATCACGTGTTTCTCAACGCAGTGATTCCAGAACACTGCCCCCATCCCTTATGGGAAATATGCAAATGCAAGTAAAGAAGCTGCGGAGACACCATCACGTGTTTCTCGACGCAAGCAATGAATAGCCAGGCCTTTCCCCGGGAAGGAACAACCACGGGAAGGGCAGCATCCTAAGAAGGAAAGCCACCTATGCCAAGCATGGTATCCATCCACAGACAGCTGTTTCGGGGTTTTTGCCCCTCATCAGTGTGGAGTAGGAATCTGGCTATTAGGAGCAGTGCGTCGAGAAACACGTGATGGTGTCTCCGCAGCTTCTTTACTTGCATTTGCATATTTCCCATAAGGGATGGGGGCAGTGTTCTGGAATCACTGCGTTGAGAAACACGTGATGGTGTCTCCGCGGTGTTGGATGTTTTGGTCTCCCCGAGGCCAATCATCTGTGCCTTTATAGCCTTTTTACTAGGCACTGCTCCTAATAGCCAGATTCCTACTCCACACTGATGAGGGGCAAAAACCCCGAAACAGCTGTCTGTGGATGGATACCATGCTTGGCATAGGTGGCTTTCCTTCTTAGGATGCTGCCCTTCCCGTGGTTGTTCCTTCCCGGGGAAAGGCCTGGCTATTCATTGCTTGCGTCGAGAAACATGTGATGGTGTCTCCGCAGCTTCTTTACTTGCATTTGCATATTTCCCATAAGGGATGGGGGCAGTGTTCTGGAATCACTGCGTTGAGAAACACGTGATGGTGTCTCCGCGGTGTTGGATGTTTTGGTCTCCCCGAGGCCAATCATCTGTGCCTTTATAGCCTTTTTACTAGGCACTGCTCCTAATAGCCAGATTCCTACTCCACACTGATGAGGGGCAAAAACCCCGAAACAGCTGTCTGTGGATGGATACCATGCTTGGCATAGGTGGCTTTCCTTCTTAGGATGCTGCCCTTCCCGTGGTTGTTCCTTCCCGGGGAAAGGCCTGGCTATTCATTGCTTGCGTCGAGAAACACGTGATGGTGTCTCCGCAGCTTCTTTACTTGCATTTGCATATTTCCCATAAGGGATGGGGGCAGTGTTCTGGAATCACTGCGTTGAGAAACACGTGATGGTGTCTCCGCGGTGTTGGATGTTTTGGTCTCCCCGAGGCCAATCATCTGTGCCTTTATAGCCTTTTTACTAGGCACTGCTCCTAATAGCCAGATTCCTACTCCACACTGATGAGGGGCAAAAACCCCGAAACAGCTGTCTGTGGATGGATACCATGCTTGGCATAGGTGGCTTTCCTTCTTAGGATGCTGCCCTTCCCGTGGTTGTTCCTTCCCGGGGAAAGGCCTGGCTATTCATTGCTTGCGTCGAGAAACACGTGATGGTGTCTCCGCAGCTTCTTTACTTGCATTTGCATATTTCCCATAAGGGATGGGGGCAGTGTTCTGGAATCACTGCGTTGAGAAACACGTGATGGTGTCTCCGCGGTGTTGGATGTTTTGGTCTCCCCGAGGCCAATCATCTGTGCCTTTATAGCCTTTTTACTAGGCACTGCTCCTAATAGCCAGATTCCTACTCCACACTGATGAGGGGCAAAAACCCCGAAACAGCTGTCTGTGGATGGATACCATGCTTGGCATAGGTGGCTTTCCTTCTTAGGATGCTGCCCTTCCCGTGGTTGTTCCTTCCCGGGGAAAGGCCTGGCTATTCATTGCTTGCGTCGAGAAACACGTGATGGTGTCTCCGCAGCTTCTTTACTTGCATTTGCATATTTCCCATAAGGGATGGGGGCAGTGTTCTGGAATCACTGCGTTGAGAAACACGTGATGGTGTCTCCGCGGTGTTGGATGTTTTGGTCTCCCCGAGGCCAATCATCTGTGCCTTTATAGCTACAGGATGTGGACATGGGTCTCTGTGTCCTTACTGGAAGTGGAGGAGGGTCTCTGTCTCTACAGGATGTGGAGGCGGGTCACAGTGCCTCTACAGGAAGTGGAGGAGGGTCTCTGTCTCTACAGGATGTGGAGGCAGGTCTCTGTGCCTCTACAAGAAGTTGAGGAGGGTCTTTGCGTCTCTACAGGATGTAGATGCGGGTCTCTGTGTCTATACAGGAAGTGGAGGGGGGTCTCTGTGTCTCTACAGGATGTGGAGGCGGGTCTCTGTGTCTCTACAGGATGTGGAGGCAGGTCTCTGTCTCTACAGGATGTGGAGGCGGGTCTCTGCGATTCAACAGGAAGTGGAGGAGGGTGTCTGTCTCTACAAGAAGTGGAGGAGGGTGTCTGTCTCTACAGGATGTGGAGGTGGGTCTCTATGCCTCTACAAGAAGTTGAGGAGGGTCTTTGCGTCTCTACAGGATGTGGATGCGGGTCTCTGTGTCTATACAGGAAGTGGAGGGGGGTCTCTGTGTCTCTACAGGATGTCGAGGCGGGTCTCTGTGTCTCTACAGGATGTGGAGGCAGGTCTCTGTGTCTCTACAGGATGTGGAGGCGGGTCTCTGTGTCTCTACAGGAAGTGGAGGAGGGTGTCTGTGTCTCTACAGGAAGTGGAGGAGGGTGTCTGTCTCTACAGGATGTGGAGGTGGGTCTCTGCATCTACAGGAAGTGGAGCATCTCTGCATCTCTACAGGAAGTGGAGGAGGGTCTCTGTGTCTCTACAGGAAGTGGAGGGGGGTCTCTGTGTCTCTACAGGATGTGGAGGCAGGTCTCTGTCTCTCTACAGGATGTGGAGACAGGTCTCTGTGTCTCTACAGGATGTGGAGGCGGGTCTCTGTGTCTCTACAGGAAGTGGAGGAGGGTGTCTGTGTCTCTACAGGATGTGGAGGTGGGCCTCTGCATCTCTACAGGAAGTGGAGCATCTCTGCATCTCTACAGGAAGTGGAGGAGGGTCTCTGTGTCACTACAGGATGTGGCGGTGGGTCTCTGTGTCTCTACAGGAAGTGGAGGAGGATCTCTGCATCTCTACAGGAAGTGGAGGGTCTGTCGCTACAGGAAGTGGAGGTGGGTCTCTGTGTTGATACAGGAAGTGGAGGAGGGTCTCTGTCGCTACAGGATGTGGACATGGGTCTCTGTCTCTACTGAAAGTGGAGGGTCTCTGGATCTACAGGAAGTGGAGGTGAGTCTCTGTGTCTCTACAGGAAGTGGAGGAGGGTCTCTGTCGCTACAGGAAGTGGAGGTGGGTCTCTATCGCTACAGGAAGTGGAGGAGGGTCACTGTGTTGCTACAGGAAGTGGAGGGTCTCTGTCGCTACAGGAAGTGGAGGAGGGTCTCTGTCTCTACTGGAAGTGGAGGGTCTCTGTCTCTACAGGATGTGGAGGCGGTCTCTGTGTATCTACAGGAAGTGGAGGGTCTCTGTGTCTCTACAGGATGTGGAGGAGGGTGTCTGTCTCTACAGGATGTGGAGGTGGGTCTCTGCATCTACAGGAAGTGGAGCATCTCTGCATCTCTACAGGAAGTGGAGGAGGGTCTCTGTGTCTCTACAGGAAGTGGAGGGGGGTCTCTGTGTCTCTACAGGATGTGGAGGCAGGTCTCTGTCTCTCTACAGGATGTGGAGGCAGGTCTCTATGTCTCTACAGGATGTGGAGGCGGGTCTCTGTGTCTCTACAGGAAGTGGAGGAGGGTGTCTGTGTCTCTACAGGATGTGGAGGTGGGCCTCTGCATCTCTACAGGAAGTGGAGCATCTCTGCATCTCTACAGGAAGTGGAGGAGGGTCTCTGTGTCACTACAGGATGTGGCGGTGGGTCTCTGTGTCTCTACAGGAAGTGGAGGAGGATCTCTGCATCTCTACAGGAAGTGGAGGGTCTGTCGCTACAGGAAGTGGAGGTGGGTCTCTGTGTTGATACAGGAAGTGGAGGAGGGTCTCTGTCGCTACAGGATGTGGACATGGGTCTCTGTCTCTACTGAAAGTGGAGGGTCTCTGGATCTACAGGAAGTGGAGGTGAGTCTCTGTGTCTCTACAGGAAGTGGAGGAGGGTCTCTGTTGCTACAGGAAGTGGAGGTGGGTCTCTATCGCTACAGGAAGTGGAGGAGGGTCACTGTGTTGCTACAGGAAGTGGAGGGTCTCTGTCGCTACAGGAAGTGGAGGAGGGTCTGTCTCTACTGGAAGTGGAGGGTCTCTGTCTCTACAGGATGTGGAGGCGGTCTCTGTGTATCTACAGGAAGTGGAGGGTCTCTGTGTCTCTACAGGATGTGGAGGAGGGTCTGTGTCGCTACAGGATGTGGACGTGGGTCTCTGTGTCCTTACTGGAAGTGGAGGAGGGTATCTGTCTCTACAGGATGTGGAGGTGGGTCTCTGTGTCTCTACAAGATGTTGAGGAGGGTATTTGTGTCTCTACAGGATGTGGACATGGGTCTCTGTGTCCTTACTGGAAGTGGAGGAGGGTCTCTGTCTCTACAGGATGTGGAGGCGAGTCTCTGTGTCTCTACAGGAAGTGGAGGAGGGTCTCTGTGTCTCTACAGGATGTGGAGGCAGGTCTCTGTGTCTCTACAAGACGTTGAGGAGGGTCTCTGTGTCTCTACAGGATGTGGACATGGGTCTCTGTGTCCTAACTGGAAGTGGAGGAGGGTATCTGTCTCTACAGGAAGTGGAGGAGGGTCTCTGTGTCTCTACAGGATGTGGAGGCGGGTCTGTGTCTCTACAGGATGTGGAGGCGGGTCTCTGTGTCTCTACAGGAAGTGGAGGCGGGTCTCTGTCTCTACAGGATGTGGAGGCGGGTCTCTGTGTCTCTACAGGAGAAGTGAAGGAGGGTCTCTGTGTCTCTACAGGATGTGGAGGCAGGTCTCTGTGTCTCTACAAGAAGTTGAGGAGGGTCTTTGCTTCTCTACAGGATGTGGAGGCGGGTCTCTGTGTCTCTACAGGAAGTGGAGGGGGGTCTCTGTGTCTCTACAGGATGTGGAGGTGGGTCTCTGTGTCCTTACTGGAAGTGGAGGAGGGTCTCTGTGTCTCTACAGGATGTGGAGGCGGGTCTCTGTGTCTCTACAGGAAGTGGAGGAGGGTCTCTGTGTCTCTACAGGATGTGGAGGCGGGTCTCTGTGTCTCTACAGGATGTGGAGGCGGGTCTCTGTGTCTCTACAGGATGTGGAGGCGGGTCTCTGTGTCTCTACAGGATGTGGAGGCGGGTCTCTGTGTCTCTACAGGAAGTGGAGGAGGTTCTTTGTCTCACTGCTCTTACTCTTCTTGACAAACTGCATATGGGTAGAACAGAGAGGCGGGTTTTCAGTTCAAGGCAGGCAAGGTATTAAAATATGCTTGGAGCAATGTAAATAAAGGAAAGGAAGCGTTAGGACCATGGGGCTGGCTGAATGCTGTTGAAGCAGAACCACCACCCTAGAAAGAACGGTTGAGAATCTCCTGCTCTCCTTTCTGACAAAGGAATAACAAAGGCAAGTTTTCAGTTCAGGGCAGGCAAGTTTTTAGACAATGCTTGGAGCAATGTAAATTGAGAGGGGAAAGGAAGCTTCAGCACCTATAGTGCTGATTGAACGCTGTTGAAGCAGAACCACCCACTTAGAGAGTAATGATGAGAATCTTTTGTTCTCTGTCTGTTAAACTGCATACAGGTATAACAGAGAGACATGCTTTGAGTTCAGGGTAGGCAAGCCATTGTATATAGAAAAAAATTAATGCCAAATAGGATCTCAACTATAATATCATAAACTATCCTAAAATTGTAAATCTTTATTAATTGAACCTATACGTTGGTTCACACCACAGAACGGACAAAAATAACAAAAGACAAAAAAATGTGCTCAAAAAACCAACACGAAGTTTAAAAATGGGGTATACTGTGTATCCCTAGTGAGTACTACACTCACAACCTGCCTAGCTGTGGAGGTTGGCACCCTACAGGGAAACGTTATGGCGCCCCCACTCCGCGGCGGCTGTCCCTGGATGTCCTGATGTACCCTATGATAACCACGGGGCACCCACTACCCACAGCCTAGGGCCCACTGCAGGCTAGACAGAGATACTCCTGCACTAAAGGAATACTAGATCCCCATAAATAAAAACAAATGTAAAGAACACATAAGGCAAACAAGTAATGACGTGCTATTTAGGGAGTCTTTTTGGGGCACAGTCTTTTATAGGTTCATTATACCAGTCATGGCAGATCCCACCAACTATGGCTGAACCAATTGAACAGTGTCACCCAGAAATACACAGATGTGTGACCACATGTATCGATACCATAGTTCAAACATTTATCTCACTCTATGCGTCGTTTGCCACAGACCACAGCGCCTCTACGCGTTTCGCCCGATGCGGGCTCCTCAGGAGGCAAGATTCATTGATGCAGTGTGTCCTGATGCGGTGTCATGGCTAAGCAGCCCTCATGTCCCACGCTTTTTAAAAAAAAACCCGCCGCAGTCACCGCAAAACGATATGCCCAGCCCCCTACCTGTGCGTTTCCGGTGAGTGCGATCTCTCACCGTCCCACCATGCATGCTCCCGCTGACCCGCAGAAACTCCACTATCGTCGATGTGGCGTCTGAGTTCCCGCTGTCGTTTCATTTCCGGTGCATGTTCAGAGCCGCTCGTGCTACTTCCGGGTCACTTCTCATGTGCGTAGACTGCGCACACTCCAAACTCCCAGCTTACGGTATGGGATATAGCAGTGGTGCCCGCATCTGCGCACATCCCCCGGTATATCCTGCACCTGCGCACCGCTTGCACATACACCGTAGCGGTGAGTTGGTGCATTACAATCTTTTTACTTTTCCCTATAGGATATTGGAGCCAGACCTCCAGGGAACAGAGTATTGATCTCCCCCTTATTTGATAAATACTTTTATGACTGGAATTCCAGCCAGAGCACACCGCCGTAAAATCATTAGCGCATGCGCATGGCTATTATTAACCAGACATCTCCTCTTTATGCAGGGGGACCTCACAGCCTCTTTTCCCGAGAATAGAGGGTTATGCGGATTTGTTGTCGGCAGTGGGGAAGCGGGGTGTTGATACACAAACAAATATTGCACACTGATCTGCACAGCTCCCCTATTGCAGCGGGAGACTACAACAAAAGTTAGAAACATGCACGGCTTTAAAGGTATGACCCCTCTCTATTTCTCCTAATTTGGCTAGACTACAAAAAACAGGCATACGACAGTTGATCATTCAACCCTTTAGGTTCAAGGCTCCCCATTCTAAATATCCATTCGCACTCCCTCCTTAAATGGTCTTATCTATATCCCCCCCTCTGGGGTTAGTGTTTACCACTTCAATGATAGCAAAGTTGACACTTTTTACATCTCCTCCATGATGGGTTTGTACATGCTTTGCTAGTGGGGTGTCCCGGTTATTCCTGATGTCTCCCATATGCTCCCCCACTCTTCTCCTAAATTCCCTTTTCGTTTTGCCTATATATCGTTTGCGGTGACTGCGGCGGGGGGGTTTTAAAAAGCGTGGGACATGAGGGCTGCTTAGCCATGACACCGCATCAGGACACACTGCATCAATGAATCTTGCCTCCTGAGGAGCCCGCATAGGGCGAAACGCGTAGAGGCGCTGTGGTCTGTGGCAAACGACGCATAGAGGGAGATAAGTGTTTGAACTATGGTATCGATACATGTGGTCACACATCTGTGTATTTCTGGGTGACACTGTTCAATTGGTTCAGCCATAGTTGGTGGGATCTGCCATGACTGGTATAATGAACCTATAAAAGACTGTGCCCCAAAAAGACTCCCTAAATAGCACGTCATTACTTGTTTGCCTTATGTGTTCTTTACATTTGTTTTTATTTTTGGGGATCTAGTATTCCTTTAGTGCAGGAGTATCTCTGTCTAGCCTGCAGTGGGCCCTAGGCTGTGGGTAGTGGGTGCCCTGTGGTTATCATAGGGTACATCAGGACATCCAGGGACAGCCGCCGCGGAGTGGGGGCGCCATAACGTTTCCCTGTAGGGTGCCAACCTCCACAGCTAGGCAGGTTGTGAGTGTAGTACTCACTAGGGATACACAGTATACCCCATTTTTAAACTTAGTGTTGGTTTTTTGAGCACCTTTTTTTGTATTTTGTTATTTCTGTCCGTTCTGTGGTGTGAACCAACGTATAGGTTCAATTAATAAAGATTTACAATTTTAGGATAGTTTATGATATTATAGGCAAGCCATTGGACAATGCTTGGAGCAAAGTAAATTGAGAAGAGAAAGGAAGTTTCAGAACCTATGGTGCTGGCTGAATGCTGCTGATGCAGAAGCACCTCCTTGGAAAGAATCTACTGCTCTCTTTTCTGTCAAACTGCATACAGGTATAGCAGAGAGCCAGGCTTTCACATCAGAGCAGGCAAGCAATTGGACAATGCTTAGAGCAATGTAAATACATAAGGGAAAGGAAGTTTCAGCACATATAGTGCTGGCAGAATGCATTTGAAGCAGAGCCACACATTGAGAAGGTGCAGATTCAAATGGGGACAGTTTCAGGACATATTAGACTTTATGTGCAGCAAAAGCAGTTCAGGGGGATGAAGACAGCAAGAGTCCAGCTTTTCTACTAGTTTTGTATGAAAGGACAGGAACACTTTAAGCAGTATCCTTTTGAGTTATTGTAGTATTAGAAGCTATTTATGTAAAGAAAAAAAGACAAAAGAGAAGTACTACTGTGCTGTCTTCCCTTACTCCACGATCACTCTCTCCTTCAGAGATAAATTACAGCACAACCCTCGCACACATACTGAGCAATTTAGCATGCACCCGGTATAGCGACAACATATAGATTATGTGTGCCACCTCTACAAAATATTTAATTTGAGCATCGCTTGTGATATGTTTGTCAAACAGGGAAGAATAGAACGCCGGAAAATCATAGCTTAATTAAAGTTAAGGCTAGGTCAATAATGTTCATAAGCGAGATGTTTCAGCATGGTGTCACTTGGGTACAATCAATTAAAATGCACATCGAATCGTTTAATGAACAAGCCAAATAAAAAAAAAAAAAAATTGTCAGAGGGGGATGGATCTAGTGTAATAATGTTAATATTAAAAAGTAAAAAAAAAAATAATAATAATAATAATGCAATCTAAATTGGTTGCAATTCTTGCACGGAGGTATATTGTGGATATGAATGGTGCGGCCGCTGCGGGAGGACAGCTGATTGATATCAATCGTGCCCTTATAATATGACCGTCGAATAAAAACTGCGCTTCTAATATGAAGGAATAATGTGTGACAAGGTTTCCTAAAATATTCCCATTCTGAACCTGGGAGAACTAAATTGCTTTTGCTGGCCTCTTCCACCTCGCAGAATGCCTGACAGACAAATTGATCGGAGCATTGGAAAATAATATGCCGGCAAATAAAATAAATAAAAGTCATATTTCTACGGTTACGTTTCTTACATTTTTCATAAATTATTATCCTTTAGATTCCTTTTTTTTTGCGTATAATAAATAATTATTTTTTATACAAAGTTCAGAATTTGGTTCTTATTATATTACGATGCAAAATTATAACAACATTATATAGTGGAAGGTGCCTTACACGAAAACTGTCAGTAAGATCAATAATAACTCCCTCTAAAAGACATATCTGGGCATGAAGGTCTTTAAAATGTAAATCCGTCGACACCTTTATATCTTATATCTGTTGCTGCATTCCTAAGAAATTAAGAGTTTTATTCCATAATCCATGAGCAAATGAGGCTTTAAGTGATCTGGGTGTGACAGAGCACTTCCGGAGTTTCTTTCTCCCCCCTGTCAGGAGAAAGATCTGGGCAGATGAAGAATTAGAATTTGGCACACTGACTTGCAGCAAGTTTAGGTTAAGCTCTTGACTTGCAGCAAGTTTAGGTTAAGCTCAAGTCCCTTCGCGTAGATCAGAGGGAAACCATTAGACGGTAATATAAAATCATTTCTTCGCTCCATCCTCTGTCGTCGTAGATGACGAGTGTACTAGCATAAGAGCACAGCACAGACCGGTAATATAAAGTATAAAATAAATACATATTTTGTAAGTTTCAAAAAATATAACATGCAAAAAGAGATGATTGCGCGAGATCAAGAAGATTGTGAGAAGAGAATTGGCAAAAAATTCCAGCTCGACAAAGGATATAAAAAAAGCCAAATTTATTATAGTCTTAAAAGAATTATTGTCCAAAAAATATCAAAAATTGGTTAAAAAAACCCCCCAAACAAATGTATTTTAAATGCAAGTATGCATTCTTAGTCGTGAACTTTTTTGCAAATCTGGATACTTAGTTGGGGTAGGATTCCGTGCACTGAGAAACACGTATATTACTTACCGGTAATGTGTTTTTACGGAACCCATGACAGCACCAACGGGAATAAAAGGGTGCTGTCATGGGTGACAGTAAAATAACATTTTAATATTGGATACGTTTGCTCTTTTGTTTTTCCCAGAATAATTGGCATTGTGCCAATGCAAAAGTGCAGTTAAAGAGGGTTATTCAGGCTGGGCACAAAAGTCAGCCGTCATTTTATGGGACGGCAAAATGTTGATTTATGACAGCATGCAATGTCCATGCTTTCACGATTCCCCAGCATTCTTGACGAGAATGGGCGGTCACAAGGCCGTATAGATCCCTGAAGTCATGTGCTGACTAGACAGGTTTGGCATCTCTCAATAGAAGGCAGTTCAGAGAAGTCAAAAGAGTCTAGTCATCATGTGACCACAAGTATGCAAATAGCATACATGGGGTCACGTGACGACCGCCGAAACTGACGAGTAGAGAAAAATCCTAACAGTGTGTATACTGCACATTTTCTATGTGTCTTAGCCAACTGTTAGGATTCAGCAGCAAGATTCTATCAAGGTTGAAAAAAACCCTTTTAATGTCCCCAAACACAGTGAATAATTGGCAAAATCCACTGTCTTCGGCAAACTAATGTGTATTACGGATCTCACGGCTTACTGTATTTCCACACCGGATCCTTTGTCCTCCTGAAGATAGGCCACGGCAAAAAGAGCAGACTTGACATCCGTCACGAGTTGAGCCGGTTGTTTAATGTTTCTTACTGATTTGCACTTACGATGTAAATCAAGTTTATATTACTTCCTCGCAAATAAATCCAGAAAGGCAACACATAAAGAGAAATAAAGTCATAATCTAACAAGTCTGATTGCTGCATTCTGCAAATCATAAACCTTCCATTTGGAAACGTTCTTTACACGTTGCGGTTTTTTTTTTTTTTGCAGCGTTTTAATGCAAATTTTCAGCTACGTTTCACAGTACCAGCAAAGTCTACGAGATTTTCAGAAATCTCATGCCCAGACATTGTTTTTATTCCTGACTGTTTTGTCAAAGTGCTGTGCTTTTGCAAAATGCAGCATGCCACTTTTTTTTTAGCGTTTTTCACCCATTTAAAACAATAGGTAGAGCAAAAAAACTATGCAAAAACGCTGAAAAAACCCAGGTATCAGGTTTTGCTGCATTTTAGGTGCCAAAACCTGATGAAGTTGAATCAGATTTTTTTTTTTATGAACTAAACTTTATCAGCATGTACAAGAGACAAATGTACCCTGACAAAAACACAGATAAGAAAAAATGCAACAAACACTAAGCAAAACCTCCTTTCTGTAAGCAGCTTACACTTGGCATAAAAACAAAAATAGTAACGTGTGAACATAGCCTTAGGCCAGAAACTTGTACAACTAAATAGGTGCTGATATTTTCTGTTCAACTTGATTTTTTTTTCCCTCGAAGTCTAAAAGGTAACAAGATCAATGAGAGAAGGCTCATACATCCTCCTCGCCAGCACACTTAACAAGTTGAAAAAAGTATCATCTATTGATATTGATTTGTCCGGGAATATGAAATGCATGTGGTGGGTTCTATGAAATTTGTACAAAATATCAATTATTTTCACGCATCGGTCTGCTGCACTTATCCATCGCCTGGCACAATTCTCATGGTTGTGCGGGTTTCTCGCTCTTGGATCATTTTTGGGCTTGAGGACCAGGCAAATTTTTGTTTTTGACTTTATATTCCAGATGTAAAACCATTTTAACTTTTGCATCAACAAGTCTAAATTAAGTCTTACTCTTTGCAGTACTTCTCTATTTTTTTTATATTTTGGAATATGGACACTTGTCTCCGAAATCATCAGTTGCAACGGGAGCAGGGATGCGCTTTGCAATTATACCTCAAACGCTAACATGCACTCGTCAGAATTTCACCATGAATGCATAAAGGAGTTTCCATTATTTTGTACTTTTGGGAACAAACCAGAGATCTCCTAACTAGAGATGAGCGAACCCGAACTTAAAAGTTTGGGGATCGTACCAGACAGTTAGTGTCCGATGCTAAATTCCGAACACGGATGTCCCCTTTAAATGTTTGGAGTTCTGGGGAAAGTCTGGGAGGAGAGAAAGAGGAAGAGAAAGAACTTTCCTGCTTCAAAGTTTAGGTCCCCATTGTTTTCAATGGAGTCCAGGTTCTGGTTCAAGTTCGAGTACAGTTCTGCTGCCCAAATTGAACTTTCGATTAAAGTTTGGATCGGGTACCAAAACCCAAATTTCCATGGGTCGGCTCAACCCTACTCCTAACAAGCAGTGATACTGGAAGGCCCAGAACATCTGGGAATTACTCACAGACAGCCATTAAATGTTATATGTAATATAGATGGTTAGAGCTCGACTGAAGAAAAATTGGTATATGGTGCTAGTGAAAGGGAACCATTGGTCCCATAAATGCACGTCCAGTACAGAATCACTGCACACATACAATGGAAGGAGTATGCTTCAGGTGAGTATTTATTAACGGTGATAGGCTGTCACTTCACCTATCACCGTTAATAAATACTGACTTGAAGCATACTCCTTCCATTGTATGTGTGCAATTAAATTTTAGGTTGGCATAAAATACTCAATTTCCCCTGTAGTGGCCGCTGTTTTACTAATGATCAGTCAATGGCGGTTTTGTCTCCCGTAGCGGTTTGCTGGGGTCTCTGGTGGTAAACCTGCATCAATCAGGTGATCACGAGACAACCATTATAAATAAAACTCTCATCATATTAAAGTGAGCCTGTCAGCACAAAATAACATTTCAAACCAAGCACAGCCACTCGGCGCACCCTTTGCATGGCCAAAAAAAAAAAAATCAGTGCACCTTCCCACCCACTTTTTTACCATCTACCTTCACCCTTCTTGCCCAAGTGATTAATCAAGGAAGAGGGAGAGGTGTAAGTGGGAAGGTGCACTGAACTGGTTGACCACGCCAAAACTGCACTAAATAACTGTTCAAACCAAGTAAAGGAACTGAGTACACCCTTGGTGTGGCCAAAAAAAAAATCAGTGCACCTTCCCACCTACATGTTAACCATCTACCTCCACTCTTCTTTGACTCCTGGCCTGAGCCAGCTGTCAAGGAAAATGGAGTAATGTAAGTGGGAACGTTACCTTAACTGGATGACCATGCCAAAAGTGCACTAAATAACTGTTCAAACCAAGTACTGGAACTGAGTACACCCTTGGTGTGGCCAAACAAAAAAAAAATCAGTGCACCTTCCCAACTACATGTTAACCATCTACCTCCACTCTTCTTTGACTCCTGGCCTGAGCCAGCTGTCAAGGAACATGCAGTAATGTAAGTGGGAACGTGCCCTTAACTGGATGACCATGCCAAAAGTGCACTAAATAACTGTTCAAGCCAAGCACAGGCATTCGGTGAACTGTTGCATGGCCTGACAACTCAATATAACTTATCACGTACTTGTTTAGTATATACCTCCAACCATCTCTGACTCCTGGCCAGAGCTGTCAATCAAGGAAGAGGGAGCAGAGTAAGTGAAAAGGTGCCATGAATTGTTTGGCCAAACCAAAAGTGCATTAAATGACTATTCAAACCAAGCAGAGGCATTTGGTACTCTTTTGGTGTGGCCAAACATTTCCGTGCACCTTCCAACCTACTAGTTTTCCATCTTCCTCCACCCTTCTCCTTTCCAGTGATGAGAATCAACAAAGAGGCGTACAAGGTAGGTGGGAAGGTGCACCCCACCAGGCCACGCCAAGGGTGCACCAAATGCCTGTGCTTGCTTTGAACAGTCATTTAGTGCCCCAAAAAATTAAATGCACAGTAATAACTTTGTGCTGACAGACTCCCTTATAAGATCCTTATAAAATGCTGCTGGCATCACTTGTAAATCGCCCCTTCAGCCAATCCACGATTTGAGAAGGCATCGGATCATGTAAACCCACACCTTGCAGAAAATGCAAAATGTGGCCATGATCATCACAAGCCTGCCTATGGTCAGTTCAGCAATCAATATTACCATATTACTGTCTAAAAAAAACCCTACGTGAAACATAAAAAAAAACCCTCAAAATAATAAATATTCCTGCCGAGGACGTATGTGGAAACGGCAAACGACAGAGGTTGCAGCAGTGACAGTACCAGTATAAATTAACCTCACACCCGACCCTTTATTTTCTTCCGGGGATATTTTTCACCCTTTCAAATAAAATAAACAAATAAAAAAAAAAAAGTTTAAAAAAAAAAAAAAAGCCCTGCTTATTTCTATAAACATATTTTTTTTAAAGTGCAGATTGACAAATACTTGGAAAGCTCTACAATTTGGCTTCCATATCTCTGAATTGGTATTTCAATGACAGATGTTTGTTGCGGCAAAAACCACTGTCAGAATAAAATTAGGTGATCTATCATTTTAAGATATGGTCTTCATATACTGTTTACTCGAAGATATCACTTGCCTCAAGCCAATTTTGACCAAGAACATTCTGTGATATGGAAGTGATTTGTATATCATCATTTTTGTGATAAATGTAGCTCTTGAACACAGAATAACCCACCATTGCACAGTATTACAGTTAATACTCCTTTACCAGTAAATCTGCACTGGTGGGTTTTATTACCAGCCGAGTGGCGGGGGGGCTACAATCTGCGCTCTTTTATTTCTGAAATATCATTGTTAAATATAGCAAAGATGAAGTGACTTTTTATCTCCTCGCTGGGCAGTTATTGAACTAATAGTAAGAGATATCAAATAACGGCATGCAAATGATTCATAGATTACAGGTACAGGACGTAAAGGGTAAAAGGTGGTGGAGAGAAGGGCTGAGAAGACCGCCGCCGGTAAATCGGCAATTAGTGATCAATTAAAAATTCTAAGGAGGTCGCTTTTAGCGCAAACATATAGTGCTGACAATTTTTTTTATAGGGATTCGATTTTTATCTGACACACAGCTCCAAACCCTCTGCATTGACAGAGTTAAATGTCTCGTCCAGCCATTAGACAGAGCCTACAAGATTTACGCATGGCTTTATTGTCCTCCCTACCGATTGTTGGAAGCAGCTACAATTTAATTTACTACATGCAATGCGGCATCAAACAATGAGCTATTGTTTAAATTAGGTTTTATATAGAATATATATTATTTTATTTATAAGTTAAATAAGTTAAACAATGATTTGGCATTGTACATGAGGGGGAGGAGGTGAGCTGTGACATCACCTATTGTGAATGGTGGATCCTGTGTTATCTACTGTATATAAAGTTATCTACTGTATATAGAGGTGTTATCAGTCATTGTACAGGAGGAGGTGAGCTGTGACATCACCTATTGTGTATGGTGGATCCTGTGTTATCTACTGTATATGGAGGTGTTATCAGTCATTGTAGAGGAGGAGAAGGAGGTGAGCTGTGACATCACCTATTGTGAATGGTGGATCCCGTGTTATCTACTGTATACGGAGGTGTTATCAGTCATTGTACAGGAGAAGGAGGTGAGCTGTGACATCACCTATTGTGAATGGTGGATCCTGTGTTATCTACTGTATCTAGGGGCGTTATCAGTCATTGTACAGGAGGAGGAGGAAGTGAGCTGTGATATCACCTATTGTGAATGGTGCATTATGTGTTATCTACTATAAATAAAGGTGTTATCAGTCATTGTAGAGGAGGAGGAGGTGAGCTGTGACATCACCTATTGTGAATGGTGGATCCTGTGTTATCTACTGCATATAGAGGTGTTATCAGTCATTGTACAGGAGGTGAGCTGTGACTTCACCTATTGTGTATGGTGGATCCTGTGTTATCTACTGTATATAGAGGTGTTATCAGTCATTGTAGAGGAGGAGGTGAGCTGTGATATTACATATTGCAATTAGTGCATCCTGTGTTATCTACTGTATACAGAGGTATTAATGGTCGTTGTACAGGAGGAGGAGGTGAGCTGTGACATCACCTATTGTGAATGGTGGATTATGTGTTATCTACTTTAAATCAAAGTGTTATCTGTCATTGTGCATGGAAGGAGAGGAGGTGAGCTGTGACATCACCTATTGTGCATAATTGATATTGTGTTTTCTACTGTGAACAGGTGATATCTTTCATTGTAATGGTCTCTGGTATGATAATGAGACTTCTGAAAAGTGATCTGTACAGTACAGTGAGAGTCTAGCATGAGCCCTAGTGGCTAGTGTTAAAATTGAAAGTAACATAGTAACATAGTAACATAGTAACATAGTTAGTAAGGCCGAAAAAAGACATTTGTCCATCCAGTTCAGCCTATATTCCATCATAATAAATCCACAGATCTACGTCCTTCTACAGAACCTAATAATTAACATAGTTAGTGAGGCCGAAAAAAGACATTTGTCCATCCAGTTCAGCCTATATTCCATCATAATAAATACCCAGATCTACGTCCTTCTACAGAACCTAATAATTGTATGATACAATATTGTTCTGCTCCAGGAAGACATCCAGGCCTCTCTTGAACCCCTCGACTGAGTTCGCCATCACCACCTCCTCAGGCAAGCAATTCCAGATTCTCACTGCCCTAACAGTAAAGAATCCTCTTCTATGTTGGTGGAAAAACCTTCTCTCCTCCAGACGCAAAGAATGCCCCCTTGTGCCCGTCACCTTCCTTGGTATAAACAGATCCTCAGCGAGATATTTGTATTGTCCCCTTATATACTTATACATGGTTATTAGATCGCCCCTCAGTCGTCTTTTTTCTAGACTAAATAATCCTAATTTCGCTAATCTATCTGGGTATTGTAGTTCTCCCATCCCCTTTATTAATTTTGTTGCCCTCCTTTGTACTCTCTCTAGTTCTATTATATCCTTCCTGAGCACCGGTGCCCAAAACTGGACACAGTACTCCATGTGCGGTCTAACTAGGGATTTGTACAGAGGCAGTATAATGCTCTCATCATGTGTATCCAGACCTCTTTTAATGCACCCCATGATCCTGTTTGCCTTGGCAGCTGCTGCCTGGCACTGGCTGCTCCAGGTAAGTTTATCATTAACTAGGATCCCCAAGTCCTTCTCCCTGTCAGATTTACCCAGTGGTTTCCCGTTCAGTGTGTAATGGTGATATTGATTCCCTCTTCCCATGTGTATAACCTTACATTTATCATTGTTAAACCTCATCTGCCACCTTTCAGCCCAAGTTTCCAACTTATCCAGATCCATCTGTAGCAGAATAATATCTTCTCTTGTATTAACTGCTTTACATAGTTTTGTATCATCTGCAAATATCGATATTTTACTGTGTAAACCTTCTACCAGATCATTAATGAATATGTTGAAGAGAACAGGTACCAATACTGACCCCTGCGGTACCCCACTGGTCACAGCGACCCAGTTAGAGGCTATACCATTTATAACCACCCTCTGCTTTCTATCACTAAGCCAGTTACTAACCCATTTACACACATTTTCCCCCAGACCAAGCATTCTCATTTTGTGTACCAACCTCTTGTGCGGCACGGTATCAAACGCTTTGGAAAAATTGAGATATACCATGTCCAATGACTCACCGTGGTCCAGCCTATAGCTTACCTCTTCATAAAAACTGATTAGATTGGTTTGACAGGAGCGATTTCTCATAAACCCATGCTGATATGGAGTTAAACAGTTATTCTCATTGAGATAATCCAGAATAACATCCCTCAGAAACCCTTCAAATATTTTACCAACAATAGAGGTTAGACTTACTGGCCTATAATTTCCAGGTTCACTTTTAGAGCCCTTTTTGAATATTGGCACCACATTTGCTATGCGCCAGTCCTGCGGAACAGACCCTGTCGCTATAGAGTCACTAAAAATAAGAAATAATGGTTTATCTATTACATTACTTAGTTCTCTTAGTACTCGTGGGTGTATGCCATCCGGACCCGGAGATTTATCTATTTTAATCTTATTTAGCCGGTTTCGCACCTCTTCTTGGGTTAGATTGGTGACCCTTAATATAGGGTTTTCATTGTTTCTTGGGATTTCACCTAGCATTTCATTTTCCACCGTGAATACCGTGGAGAAGAAGGTGTTTAATATGTTAGCTTTTTCCTCGTCATCTACAACCATTCTTTCCTCACTATTTTTTAAGGGGCCTACATTTTCAGTTTTTATTCTTTTACTATTGATATAGTTGAAGAACAGTTTGGGATTAGTTTTACTCTCCTTAGCAATGTGCTTCTCTGTTTCCTTTTTGGAAGCTTTAATTAGTTTTTTAGATAAAGTATTTTTCTCCCTATAGTTTTTTAGAGCTTCAATGGTGCCATCCTGCTTTAGTAGTGCAAATGCTTTCTTTTTACTGTTAATTGCCTGTCTTACTTCTTTATTTAGCCACATTGGGTTTTTCCTATTTCTAGTCCTTTTATTCCCACAAGGTATAAACCGCTTACACTGCCTATTTAGGATGTTCTTAAACATTTTCCATTTATTATCTGTATTCTTATTTCTGAGGATATTGTCCCAGTCTACCAGATTAAGGGCATCTCTAAGCTGGTCAGAAAGATTTCTGATTTCAAAAATTAGTGATGTTAATAATGTAGAAATACATTTTAACAACGAGCAATTTTCTAAATGACATATACACATTAATGCCTGTGACGTACATTATCATCAGCGGTCGATGAAAAAAATATTAAGCTGAGCCCACGTCTTACCAAGGAGCCGACAGCTATATGGCATGACCGGCAGCTGCTGTAACCGCAGTGATCGGAGCCAGCTTTGATCGCTGCAGTTTTACCATTGTTATGCCACTGTCAATTTCGTGACTGCGGGGAATCAATGAGTTACCATGGCAGCCGGGGGACCCACTGAAGGCCCTCGGAACTGCCATCTTTGTCCTCTCGTGGAACTCCGCTAAAGGCCAGGGTCACACTTAACGTATAAAAAAATCGGTCAGATTCTCTTGGCCGAGAGTTGCACCAATGTTCTCCACATGGTGATCAGTAATCTGTTTGCAATGCGATTTTCCTCACACCTATGTATCCGTATGTCATGCGCATGCTGGGTTTTTCTAGCAGATTTGCAAAATGGACATAAATGGCTCAATGGCCTGAAATGAATTAAAACCTAATCAGGAACCCTATTTATTGGCTCAACAACAGGTCCCCTACACCTAGCTTTGCATTACAGTCCGTGCTGGTGTTTTGGTATTGCTGCTTTGTGTCAAACATGTCATATCGACATTTTGGGGAGCCTTACCAAGTGATTGTTGTTCCGAGGAGGCGGAGACAAATGTGGGTACATCCGCTTATGAGGCGACGGCTGACCAAAGGGCATTTCTACCGTCTGTATACTTCTTTAACTAGCCATCCTGCCAAGTTCTACCGGTATTGTCGGATGAGCGTGCCCACATTTGACATTCTTGAGACTGAGCGCCCTGGGATCACCTTCAAGGACACCAAGATGCGCAAGTGTATTTCCGCAGAGGCGCGCCTTTTACTTACATTACGGTATGTGTTCATCCTCTATGTGGCTTATGTTTTGTTTTGGGTTTTACATAAATACACATTGTTCCCTTCCTTTTCTTTTAATAGTTTATTCCTTCTTTCATATTTAATGTGTTCAGTACATTTTGCATTTCGCATTCCCTGCTGTTTGTAACTTAGATCTGCGTCGTAGCCATTTAATACTGTTGAGACTTGTCGAATCTGGGCTTGGTTTGCACTGTCCATAACTTTTATAATGTCCTAAACTGTTAATACGATGCATGGATATGTCCTTTAATCTTTTTTTTTTTTTTTTAAAGATTCCTATCCACTGTGCTCCCCTATACAACTCTTCATCTTGAGTTCTTAATTGGGAGATCCACCATCTCAGGCATTGTCCATTCTACTCAGAAATATGGCCTCGACTGCATCAATCGGTAATACCTGAGCCCAAAAAAGAAAACTGGCTGTCGATAGCCTGTGGCCGAGGAGACGCACCAGTTTCCAAACTGCATTGGAGCCCTGGATGGGAAGCACATCGGTGTTCGTAAGCCACCCAACTCAGGGTCCCAATATTACAATTACAATTTTTTGCTGTAGTGCTGTTGGCCCTGGTGGAGAGCACTTACAGGTTTATAATTGTAAATATTGGGGCCTATGGAAAAACTGGAGACTCCAAAGTCTTCAGTTCTTCCATAATGGGTCAGTAATGACTTGGACCTCCCACCATGTCAGGAACCAGGGTCTACTATGGAAGCGGTGCCTTATGTGATGGTTGCTGATGAGGCCCTTCAATTGAACTGCAACGTCATGAGGCCCTATCCAATTAGAGACCACCAGTGCAGAATAGTTAATTTTCACTTATCCCACGCACGACGATTGGTGGAGTGTGCATTTGGCATTCTCTGTGGCAAATGGCGGGTCATCCAGTCAGCCATTCAACTTAGTGAAGAAAATGTGAATGTAGTTATTAACTTCATCAGAATCCAGGACTGTACATCAAATGATGGTGGTGATGGTGTGGATGGAAATAATGGCATGGCTACTACACATGTACATCATCCACGTCAGCAGCCCTCTGGACTTAAAGTGCGGGATGTGTTTACTAATTACCGTATATACTCGAGTATAAGCCGACCCGAGTATAAGCCGACCCCCCTAATTTTGCCACAAAAAACTGGGAAAACTTATTGACTCGAGTATAAGCCTAGGGTGGAAATGCAGCATTTACTGGTGAATTTCAAAAATAAAAATAGATCATTATTTCCCCATAGCTGTGCCATACAGTGCTCTGCACCGTTCATATTTCCCCATAGCTGTGCCATATACGGTGCTCTGCACCGTTCACTGTGCCCCATAGCTGTGCCATATACGGTGCCCTGCACCGTTCACTGTGCCCCATAGATGTGCCATATACGGTGCCCTGCACCGTTCACTGTGCCCCATAGATGTGCCATATACGGTGCCCTGCACCGTTCACTGTGCCCCATAGATGTGCCATATACGGTGCTCTGCACCGTTCACTGTGCCCCATAGATGTGCCATATACGGTGCTCTGCACCGTTCACTGTGCCCCATAGATGTGCCATATACGGTGCTCTGCACCGTTCACTGTGCCCCATAGATGTGCCATATACGGTGCTCTGCACCGTTCACTGTGCCCCATAGATGTGCCATATACGGTGCTCTGCACCGTTCACTGTGCCCCATAGATGTGCCATATACGGTGCTCTGCACCGTTCACTGTGCCCCATAGATGTGCCATATACGGTGCTCTGCACCGTTCACTGTGCCCCATAGATGTGCCATATACGGTGCCCTGCACCGTTCACTGTGCCCCATAGATGTGCCATATACGGTGCCGCGCACCGTTCACTGTGCCCCATAGATGTGCCATATACGGTGCTCTGCACCGTTCACTGTGCCCCATAGATGTGCCATATACGGTGCTCTGCACCGTTCACTGTGCCCCATAGATGTGCCATATACGGTGCTCTGCACCGTTCACTGTGCCCCATAGATGTGCCATATACGGTGCTCTGCACCGTTCACTGTGCCCCATAGATGTGCCATATACGGTGCTCTGCACCGTTCACTGTGCCCCATAGATGTGCCATATACAGTGCTCTGCACCGTTCACTGTGCCCCATAGATGTGCCATATACGGTGCTCTGCACCGTTCACTGTGCCCCATAGCTGTGCCATATACGGTGCTCTGCACCGTTCACTGTGCCCCATAGATGCTCCACATAAATCTCTGCCGCCGCCGCTGCTGCTGCAATAAAAAAAAAAAACACATACTCACCTCCCTTGATTGCAGCTCCCGGCGTCTCGTTCCGGCGCCTCCATCTTCCCGGCGTCTCTGCTCTGACTGATCAGGCAGAGGGCGCCGCGCACACTATATGCGTCATCGCGCCCTCTGCCTGAACAGTCAGAGCGCAGACGCCGGGAAGATGGAGGCGCCGGCATGGAAGATGGAGCGACGCTCGGCGGATGGAACGAGGACAGGTGAATATGCTATACTTACCTAGTCCCAGCGATCCTCGCGCTGTCCCTGCCGTCCCACGGTCTTCGGTGCCGCAGCTTCTTTCTCTATCAGCGGTCACCGGCACCGCTGATTAGAGGAATGAATAGGCGGCTCCACCCCTATGGGAGGTGGAGCCGCTTATTCATTTCTGTAATGAGCGGTCCCACGTGACCGCTGAAGAGGGGAAGAAGCTGCCGCACAGAAGACCGTGGGACGGCAGGGACAGCGCGAGGATCGCTGGGACTAGGTAAGTATGCCTCAGCGCCCTCTCCCCCTCACCCGCCGACCCTGCCACCCACCTTGACTCGAGTATAAGCCGAGAGGGGCACTTTCAGCCCAAAATTTTGGGCTGAAAATCTCGGTTTATACTCGAGTATATACGGTATTTTGTTTCACCAGAGGGATATACTCCCCAGCAATACAATGGAGAGTCTAAGTTGTGATTTCTTATAATTTTGTTAATAATAAAGGTATGTTAATAATGTTCTATTAGTGATATTAAACACATCATCTATATATTTCTTACAGCATAAACCGCACACGTTGAATTTAACTGTTTTAACTGAAAACATGTTTGTAACACACAAAAATACCATATTTTAAGCATATGGCATATTGGGCCATTATTACAGGGCCAACAACAACTTTAAAACAGAAGGTTTAGTCATGATGACACTTTGGTTTACAAATTACGGTATGTTGGGGAGTTGATGGCGGGAGCACAGCATGAGTGCTTTGGGTACTTTGTTGGCCAACTTGATTGTGACCCTGAGAGGTGTATGAGGGTGGATTACAGACCATGAAAGGGACCTGTTGTGGAGCATGGTACTGGGTACTTTGGTAAGGATTTCCATAATCCTGTGTAATGCCGTGGCCCATTTGTGGATACCCCTCAGAATGGCCATGTCGAGCATAGCCATGTTGTGACCACTCTCATGCAATGGGTATGTTCAAGTGGCCATATTGGGAAGGTGCAGTTGGAGCTGGGAAATGCACATGTTGTGGGCGGTGTTGGTTTGGGGCTTGATATGGCTGTGGTGATGGCATCCGTGTGGGAGGTTGTTCAGCAACTGATAGTGCCTGGTCATCCTGGATTCCAGGCATTTGAAGTTGGTTGTCGCTGGACGTCTGCCATCTTTCTAGGTACATAAATACCAGATATGGATTATCTGGTAGGGTGCATGCATCAATTAAAATTTGTATCGCACTTATGGTCCGCAGTATCACCTCACGGGGAATTGGGTACAGATAGCGTACAAGACTCCGTGCATATGCCTCCTCACCGTCACCGTGAAAGATAATCCAAAACCCTAGTGTCCACTTGGCGCCTGTTACCGGTGGTGGCATGCTTCTTCCTGCGCCGGCCACTGCGTGGGATTGCTGCAGCCTGGGGTGAAGTATCCAGGGGTAGTGTTGGACTACTACTGTGGTCACGGTCCTAGTCTTCTTGATTGGCCTCCCGTCCTGCAGAAGGCCTTGCTGGTGGTGGTGGGTGGTTTGTTGATGATGCTGCCGAAGATAGTCCAGCTTCTTCAGCTTAACCAACAGGGTCGACGTTGACCTCAGAGTCCAAAGCAGTTTCCCGTTCAGTAACATTGGAATCGGTTCTGTTTTTTAGCACAAAGGTAAAAAAGAAAAAAAGAAAAAAAAGATTCGACTGTAAGGCCATATATAAAACTTGGGGTCAGGCATGCACTTACGAATGAAGATCCATAACAGGAGCAAGAAAATGTAATCTGTCATAAATTTTCTTTGTTTTGTGCCCTCAGTACCACTCCTGGTCCGCTGCTGGCGCTCACGGAAGTACTGGCAGCTGAGCCACCGTATAGTGACATCAGACATTGTAAAGTCACACAATACATGATTTAAATTTGCGCCATAGTATTTTCATTGTCAAATGTAGGTTACAGTGTAATGTGGCATGCTACTTGGCAAGTGTAAAGTGTGAAATAGGCAGGATATTACAAACAACATCACATATGATGATGTTATGTTCATTTGTTGCTTAATTTTTACATTTTCTATTTTGCGTTTTTTTATGGAGGTACTTACTAATTTCCTGCTGCACACCTCACCAGGACTTTCCTCAAAATTGGGGATCATTTGTATGTATATTCGCTTCCATGCTGCATCCTTCCGTGTGTGGTCCGAATAATTCGTGTCACTTTGGTTCCATAATTCTGGCTTCTCCTGCACCAGAACTATCAGCATCTCCACTTTTATGTGTCTGGCCATCTTGCTGGATTCCGTGGAGGCATGTTCCGGCCTTTTTGTAGAGGTTGTCAGGGAAAATTTCATGCCAAAGCTTCCTGATAACGAATGTAGCAATTTCCTGCCACCTGGAAAATGCTTGCGTATTTCTCGCAAGTCACAATGATGGTCCGTGTGGTGACCGATTTTGCTTCTCACACCCATAGACTTGCATTTGCGAGACTCGGCCCATATACGCTAAAAATCGCAGCATGCTGCGATTTTACACGAATGCGGAATACGCCCAAGAAAAAAAAACGGTGATGTTAGCTGCCCCATAGATAAACAGTGGTCCGAGTGCAATGCAAGGTTTTCTCACATAGCACTCGTCCGTATCATATGCTAGTGTGACCCCTGCCAAAGACTGAGCTTACCAGGAGAGCTGTGATTTCACAATGCACTGCAATAATGTGGAATGGATCGCAAGTTGAACATCCTTATGGAAACTAACAAAATTAAAATAATTTATTTTCTTTAAATATTAAAAAAAAATAGAAAGTACATAAAAACAACAAATAGTAGCCACGGCCGGGTACTGCATATTTGCCGTTTATTCATTTGAACAATGGGCGAATGTGCAGTACACGGCTGTGGCCCCTATCAGCAGACGGAACAGTTTGGCCTAGGGCACCAAGAACAGCTAATCTGCGGAGGTGCTGGATGTAATGCCCCCCATTGATCGGACATAGGTGACCTAGCCTAAGGATAGGCCATCAATTTTAAAGTAGTGGACGACCTCTTTAAAATCATTCCCTTTTTCCCCTTCAAAAATGGTGGCTTGGGCAGCACAAATTAGCCGAAAGGTTCCCTTTAAAAATTACAGCTCATTCTGCAAAACTGAAAAAAAAAAAGTACCGTATATACTCGAGTATAAGCCGATTCGAGTATAAGCCGAGGCACCTACTTTTGCCATGAAAAACTGGGTAAGGCTACTTTCACTCATCAGGTTTTCAGTGTCAGGCTAAATCCGGCTAATTTTCAAAAAACCGGATAAGGCGAAAGTTGCCGCAGGGTCAGGTTTTTTTCCCATAGACTTGTATTAGTGCCGGATTGCACAGGATGACATTGCGTTTCGCCCGGTTTTCGCCGGATCCGGCAAATCTGCCGCTTCCGGTTTCTTGAAAAAACGTCTTTTGTCTCCAGCGAAAAAGCCTGAAGCGCCGAATCCGGCGCTTCCGGCTGTTTGCTAGAATGGAAGCCTATGGGAGCCGGAAGGTGCCGGATCCGGCGGCCTGATCCGGTTTTTTAAACTGAGCATGGTCCAAATTTTTTTTTTATCCAATAATCTAGATATGCTAGCTGGATCTGTCAAAAAAACAGATCCGTCGCATCAGTTTTTCACAATCTGCGCCAGATCCAGTTTTTCCAACATTTGCCGGATTTAGCTTGACACTGAAAACCTGATGTGTGAAAGTAGCCTAAGCTCATTGACTCAAGTATAAGATGGGTATGTATTGTCCACTCATCCCTGTCCTGTCCTGGTATGAATGCCTCCCCATCCCTGTCTGCATGCCTTGGTATGAATATGCCTCCCCGTACCTGTCCGCATACCCCCCCCCATCCCTGTCATTGCATGCATGCATCCCCCTTCCCTGACCCGGCCTCCCCATCCCTGCGCCTCCCCATCTCTGTCTGCATGCCTCCCCCCTTCCGTCTCTGTATGCATACCTCCTTATCCCCTATCCCTGTGTGCATGTTTCCTATTGAAAATAATAATTAAAAAAAACATCATACTCACCTACCTCTCATTCCACCCGCCGGCGCCTGCCTGCAGCTCTTCCTGTGCTCAGCGGTCACGTGGTACTGCTCATTAAGGTGATGAATACGCGCTCCATGCCTATGGGAGTGGAGACCCGTCCATATTCATCACCTTAATGAGCGGTACCAACGTGACCGCTGAGCATAGCAAGAGCTGCAGGCAGGCGCCGGTGGCCAGAACGAGATGAAGTGCCAGCAGCATCGAGGGCGTGCAGATAGGTATGATGTGTGCGCCGACTCCTGACACTCGCTGCCCCACCATCCCCCGCCGGCTTTCTGTACCGTGACTCATGTATAAGCCGAGGGTGGGGGGGAAGGGGGGGGGGGCTCGTTTTCAGCACAAACAAATGTGTTGATAAACTCAGCTTATACACGAGTATATACGGTATTTTATGGCTATGCAGATTTAAAAATATACATTATAATTATAACTCTTTGAAGAAGGGGAGTTTAAAACGAAAGCACAGAAACAATAATTGGCCTTACAGTGAAGGGGTAAATAGAGTCAAGGGGCCACATTTGAGGATGCAAAACACCCCAAGTTAACCAACCCTAATCTAGATGCTACAAGTTCACATTTTAGGTCAAAAAGCTCTGGTGGCAGGATCACTTTAGAGTCAGGTTGAGATCTTTAGATGAGGTCCTCCTCCTTTGCCCCATCAACTTTCAGACCTGTTTTTTTCCCATAACACCACTCTCCTTCCTGAGTTCTTGAGGTCGGAAGCCATTCATTATGCACACGCTGCTCCATTTATTTAAACAAGTGTTAAAATTCAGGTAAGGGCTTGGAGTTTTGTTGCTAATTCTGCACATTTTGCTAAATTTTCATATATTTCCTATGTGGCGAAAAAAAAATTGACTGCCTTGAGCATTTCCAAATGTAGGATTGTTTTTTTAAAGTATGCAGATGATCATAATGGGGGAAAAAAAACTGCACTCTTTGTCTCTGTCTTTTCAAGATGTGACATCCAATTTGGCCTACAGCGACAGATCTCGTCATTGTTTCTCGGGTTTAATTTGCATGCTAAACTGCTCTGAAAAGATTTCATTTATTTTTAAATTTTGTCAAAAGGCTGATATTATACAGCTCATTACTAGTCTCTCTAACTCTTAGACAACGACTCCACATAGTGTACACTGTGTCTAATGAAGCAGAAAACTCCGACAACAAATCATTTGTAAGGCTTTTCTGTTCGATAATTTTTTTTTTCCTCCTAATGGAGGACCTTTTTAATCATAATCAAATGTAATCATTTATGTTAAGCTATGCATGTACTAAGTCAATGTAGCACAAACAGCTATTAAGCAAACATTATGACATTAAGGGAGAAGCATGACTATTGCAGACCCAGCAATTTACATCCTTTGGAAAACGTAAGCAGGGAAAATTTCAGCCTCCGAGAGCCCTTTCATCAATCAAGTATGAAGTTTTCAGCACATGCCACCGTACGATGTTATTGCTCGCACCCCCTTTTATGAGTAATAATGAAATTTAGATGTGATCCTGAAAGATGGAAGCGGCACGGGCTGAACAAGATGAGAGTGCCACCGACCAGACTGCTGTAAATGGCAGGGCTGAGGAGTCGGGGCAGTGGAGTCGGAGCCCATTTTGGTGGAGTCGGAGTCAGTGTCATGGAAATTGAGGAGTCGGAGGTTTGGCTTACCGACTCCACAGTCCTGATAAATGAGTCCCGCAATCCATCGATTTGGCAATGAGCTTGGATAATACTGTTGGTCAGTGGCAGTTTTTGGATATTGGTTTTGGTGCTCATGTTGTCGCGGCACAATTTGCCATGTGTCTTATGACTGACAACTGCAAGCATGGAAACGTCATCTGTAGTGAACCACCGATATTTTAGGCTATTTACCAGGCCATGAGAAACAAGACAATCAAATGCTAATTTACAAGGGTTGCACATGATTAAAAAAAATATAAAAAATAAATGCAAGGAGAGATTTAACTTAGACACTCTGTGAATATTCCATCCCACCAATACTTCCATGTTCCCTGTCTGGTTATCCTACTTGTTGACTAGTCCTGTGTTGAGGACGTACCAACTGGCATCTCTGCTCTCACGTCAACAAGATCTAAGTTACCAACAAAGCAGATAAGTTTGTTATTTTTTTTTATTTTACTTCATTCCCTGCCTTTAATCCATATATACTTTGTTATATATTATATGGATGTAAATAGATATTATATAAGCACACACATACTGTGTGTATATATGTATATATGTTCTTCAACTATATCAATAGTAAAAGAATAAAAACTGAAAATGTAGGCCCCTTAAAAAATAGTGAGGAAAGAATGGTTGTAGATGACGAGGAAAAAGCTAACATATTAAACACCTTCTTCTCCACGGTATTCACGGTGGAAAATGAAATGCTAGGTGAAATCCCAAGAAACAATGAAAACCCTATATTAAGGGTCACCAATCTAACCCAAGAAGAGGTGCGAAACCGGCTAAATAAGATCAAAATAGATAAATCTCCGGGTCCGGATGGCATACACCCACGAGTACTAAGAGAACTAAGTAATGTAATAGATAAACCATTATTTCTTATTTTTAGGGACTCTATAGCGACAGGGTCTGTTCCGCAGGATTGGCGCATAGCAAATGTGGTGCCAATATTCAAAAAGGGCTCTAAAAGTGAACCTGGAAATTATAGGCCAGTAAGTCTAACCTCTATTGTTGGTAAAATATTTGAAGGGTTTCTGAGGGATGTTATTCTGGATTATCTCAATGAGAATAACTGTTTAACTCCATATCAGCATGGGTTTATGAGAAATCGCTCCTGTCAAACCAATCTAATCAGTTTTTATGAAGAGGTAAGCTATAGGCTGGACCACGGTGAGTCATTGGACGTGGTATATCTCGATTTTTCCAAAGCGTTTGATACCGTGCCGCACAAGAGGTTGGTACACAAAATGAGAATGCTTGGTCTGGGGGAAATTGTGTGTAAATGGGTTAGTAACTGGCTTAGTGATAGAAAGCAGAGGGTGGTTATAAATGGTATAGTCTCTAACTGGGTCGCTGTGACCAGTGGGGTACCACAGGGGTCAGTATTGGGACCTGTTCTCTTCAACATATTCATTAATGATCTGGTAGAAGGTTTACACAGTAAAATATCGATATTTGCAGATGATACAAAACTATGTAAATCAGTTAATACAAGAGAAGATAGTATTCTGCTACAGATGGATCTGGATAAGTTGGAAACTTGGGCTGAAAGGTGGCAGATGAGGTTTAACAATGATAAATGTAAGGTTATACACATGGGAAGAAGGAATCAATATCACCATTACACACTGAATGGGAAACCACTGGGTAAATCTGACAGGGAGAAGGACTTGGGGATCCTAGTTAATGATAAACTTACCTGGAGCAGCCAGTGCCAGGCAGCAGCTGCCAAGGCAAACAGGATCATGGGGTGCTGTTATGTTTGCTATTGACAGGTGTTATGAAGGCAATCCAGAAACACAGTGTGCTTAGCGATCAGAGCGCACACAGTGATCTGACAAATACCCAAAAATACAAGAACGAGCTCTGAGACGTGGAAACTCTGTAGACTGCACACCTGATCCTATCCTAAACACAACTAAAAGCGGCTGTGGATTGCGCCTAACAACTACCTAGGCAACTCGGCACAGCCTAAGAAACTAGCTAGCCTGAAGATAGAAAAATAGGCCTGACTTGCCCCAGAGAAATTCCCCAAAGGAAAAGGCAGCCCCCCACATATAATGACTGTGAGTAAGATGAAAAGACAAAACGTAGGGATGAAATAGATTCAGCAAAGTGGGGCCCGATATTCTAGGACAGAGCGAGGACAGTAAAGCGAACTTTGCAGTCTACAAAAAACCCTAAAGCAAAACCACGCAAAGGGGGCAAAAAAAACCCACCGTGCCGAACTAACGGCACGGCGGTACACCCTTTGCGTCTCAGAGCTTCCAGCAAAACAAAGACAAGCTGGACAGAAAAAAAGCAACAAAAAAGCAAAAAGCACTTAGCTATACAGAGCAGCAGGTCACAGGAACAATCAGGAGAAGCTCAAATCCAACACTGAAACATTGACAAGGAGCAAGGATAGCAGCATCAGGCGGAGTTAAGTAATGAAGCAGTTAACGAGCTCACCAGAACACCTGAGGGAGGAAGCTCAGAAGCTGCAGTACCACTTGTGACCACAGGAGTGAATTCAGCCACAGAATTCACAACAGTACCCCCCCCTTGAGGAAGGGTTACCGAACCCTCACCAGAGCCCCCAGGTCGACCAGGATGAGCCGCATGAAAGGCACGAACAAGATCGGAAGCATGAACATCAGAGGCAAAAACCCAGGAATTATCTTCCTGAGCATAACCCTTCCATTTAACCAGATACTGGAGTTTCCGTCTACAAACACGAGAATCCAAAATCTTCTCCACAATATACTCCAATTCCCCCTCCACCAAAACCGGGGCAGGAGGCTCAACAGATGGAACCATAGGTGCCACGTATCTCCGCAACAACGACCTATGGAATACATTATGTATGGAAAAGGAGTCTGGGAGGGTCAAACGAAAAGACACAGGATTGAGAACCTCAGAAATCCTATACGGACCAATAAAACGAGGTTTAAATTTAGGAGAGGAAACCTTCATAGGAATATGACGAGAAGATAACCAAACCAGATCCCCAACACGAAGTCGGGGACCCACACGGCGTCTGCGATTAGCGAAAAGTTGAGCTTTCTCCTGGGACAAGATCAAATTGTCCACTACCTGAGTCCAGATCTGCTGCAACCTATCCACCACAGAATCCACACCAGGACAGTCCGAAGACTCAACCTGTCCTGAAGAGAAACGAGGATGGAACCCAGAATTGCAAAAAAATGGAGAAACCAAGGTAGCCGAGCTGGCCCGATTATTAAAGGCGAACTCAGCCAACGGCAAAAAGGACACCCAATCATCCTGGTCTGCAGAAACAAAACATCTCAGATATGTTTCCAAGGTCTGATTGGTTTGTTCGGTCTGGCCATTAGTCTGAGGATGGAAAGCCGAGGAAAAGGATAGGTCAATGCCCATCCTACCACAAAAGGCTCGCCAAAACCTTGAAACAAACTGGGAACCTCTGTCAGAAACAATATTCTCAGGAATGGCATGCAACCGAACCACATGCTGAAAGAACAAAGGTACCAAATCAGAGGAGGAAGGCAATTTAGCCAAGGGCACCAGATGGACCATTTTAGAAAAGCGATCACAGACCACCCAAATGACTGACATCTTTTGAGAAACGGGAAGGTCAGAAATGAAATCCATCGAAATATGTGTCCAAGGCCTCTTTGGGACCGGCAAGGGCAAAAGCAACCCTCTGGCACGAGAACAGCAGGGCTTAGCCCTAGCACAAATCCCACAGGACTGCACAAAAGTATGTACATCCCGTGACAGAGATGGCCACCAGAAGGATCTAGCCACTAACTCTCTGGTACCAAAGATTCCAGGATGACCAGCCAACACCGAACAATGAAGTTCAGAGATAAGTTTATTAGTCCACCTATCAGGGACGAACAGTTTCTCTGCTGGACAACGATCAGGTTTATTCGCCTGAAATTTTTGCAGCACCCGCCGCAAATCAGGGGAGATGGCAGACACAATGACTCCTTCCTTGAGGATACCCGCTGGCTCAGATAAACCCGGAGAGTCGGGCACAAAACTCCTAGACAGAGCATCCGCCTTCACATTTTTAGAGCCCGGAAGGTACGAAATCACAAAGTCGAAGCGGGCAAAAAATAACGACCAACGGGCCTGTCTAGGATTCAAGCGCTTGGCAGACTCGAGATAAGTCAAGTTCTTATGATCAGTCAATACCACCACGCGATGCTTAGCTCCTTCAAGCCAATGACGCCACTCCTCGAATGCCCACTTCATGGCCAGCAACTCTCGATTGCCCACATCATAATTACGCTCAGCGGGCGAAAACTTCCTGGAAAAGAAAGCACATGGTTTCATCACTGAGCAATCAGAACCTCTCTGTGACAAAACCGCCCCTGCTCCAATCTCAGAAGCATCAACCTCGACCTGGAACGGAAGAGAAACATCTGGCTGACACAACACAGGGGCAGAACAAAAACGACGCTTCAACTCCTGAAAAGCTTCCACAGCAGCAGAAGACCAATTAACCAATTCAGCACCCTTCTTGGTCAAATCGGTCAATGGTTTGGCAATGCTAGAAAAATTACAGATGAAGCGACGATAAAAATTAGCAAAGCCCAGGAACTTTTGCAGACTTTTCAGAGATGTCGGCTGAATCCAATCCTGGATGGCTTGGACCTTAACTGGATCCATCTCGATAGTAGAAGGGGTAAAGATGAACCCCAAAAATGAAACTTTCTGCACACCGAAGAGACACTTTGATCCCTTCACAAACAAAGAGTTAGCACGCAGGACCTGAAAAACCATTCTGACCTGCTTCACATGAGACTCCCAATCATCTGAGAAGATCAAAATGTCATCCAAGTAAACAATCAGGAATTTATCCAGATACTCACGGAAGATGTCATGCATAAAAGACTGAAACACAGATGGAGCATTGGCAAGTCCGAACGGCATCACTAGATACTCAAAATGACCCTCGGGCGTATTGAATGCAGTTTTCCATTCATCTCCTTGCCTGATTCTCACCAGATTATACGCACCACGAAGATCTATCTTAGTGAACCAACTAGCCCCCTTAATCCGAGCAAACAAGTCAGATAACAATGGCAAGGGATACTGAAATTTAACAGTGATCTTATTAAGAAGGCGGTAATCAATACACGGTCTCAGCGAACCATCCTTCTTGGCTACAAAGAAGAACCCTGCTCCCAGTGGTGATGACGATGGGCGAATATGTCCCTTCTCCAGGGACTCCTTCACATAACTGCGCATAGCGGCGTGCTCGGGCACGGATAAATTAAACAATCGACCTTTAGGGAATTTACTACCAGGAATCAAATTGATAGCACAATCACAATCCCTATGCGGAGGTAGAGCATCGGACTTGGGCTCTTCAAATACATCCTGATAATCAGACAAGAACTCTGGGACCTCAGAAGGGGTGGATGACGAAATCGACAAAAATGGAACATCACCATGTACCCCCTGACAACCCCAGCTGGATACCGACATGGAATTCCAATCCAATACTGGATTATGGGTTTGTAGCCATGGCAACCCCAACACGACCACATCATGCAGATTATGCAACACCAGAAAGCGAATAACTTCCTGATGTGCAGGAGCCATGCACATGGTCAGCTGGGCCCAGTATTGAGGTTTATTCTTGGCCAAAGGTGTAGCATCAATTCCTCTCAATGGAATAGGACACCGCAAAGGCTCCAAGAAAAACCCACAACGTTTAGCATAATCCAAATCCATCAGATTCAGGGCAGCGCCCGAATCCACAAACGCCATGACAGAAAACGACGACAAAGAGCATATCAAGGTAATGGACAGAAGGAATTTGGACTGTACAGTACCAATGACGGCAGACCTAGCGGACCGCTTAGTGCGCTTAGGACAATCAGAAATAGCATGAGTGGAATCACCACAGTAGAAACACAGACCATTCAGACGTCTGTATTCCTGCCGTTCAACTCTAGTCATAGTCCTATCGCACTGCATAGGCTCAGGTTTAACCTCAGGCAGTACCGCCAAATGGTGCACAGATTTACGCTCGCGCAAGCGTCGACCGATCTGAATGGCCAAAGACAAAGACTCATTCAAACCAGCAGGCATAGGAAATCCCACCATGACATCCTTAAGAGCCTCAGAGAGACCCTTTCTGAACAAAGCTGCCAGCGCAGATTCATTCCACTGAGTGAGTACTGACCATTTCCTAAATTTCTGACAATATACTTCTATATCATCCTGACCCTGGCACAAAGCCAGCAAATTTTTCTCAGCCTGATCCACTGAATTAGGCTCATCGTACAGCAATCCGAGCGCCAGGAAAAACGCATCGACACTACTCAATGCAGGGTCTCCTGGCGCAAGAGAAAATGCCCAGTCTTGAGGGTCGCCGCGCAAAAAAGAAATAATAATCAAAACCTGTTGAATAGGATTACCAGAAGAATGAGGTTTCAAGGCCAGAAATAGCTTACAATTATTTTTGAAACTTAGAAACTTAGTTCTATCTCCAAAAAACAAATCAGGAATAGGAATTCTTGGTTCTAACATAGATTTCTGATCAATAGTATCTTGAATTTTTTGTACATTTATAACGAGATTATCCATTGAAGAGCACAGACCCTGAATATCCATGTCCACACCTGTGTCCAGAATCACCCAAATGTCTAGGGGAAAAAAAAAAAAGTGAACACAGAGCAGAAAAAAAAAATGATGTCAGAACTTTTTCTTTCCCTCTTTTGAGAATCATTAGTTAGGCTCCTTGTACTGTTATGTTTGCTAATGACAGGTGTTATGAAGGCAATCCAGAAACACAGTGTGCTTAGCGATCAGAGCGCACACAGTGATCTGACAAATACCCAAAAATACAAGAACGAGCTCTGAGACGTGGAAACTCTGTAGACTGCACACCTGATCCTATCCTAAACACAACTAAAAGCGGCTGTGGATTGCGCCTAACAACTACCTAGGCAACTCGGCACAGCCTAAGAAACTAGCTAGCCTGAAGATAGAAAAATAGGCCTGACTTGCCCCAGAGAAATTCCCCAAAGGAAAAGGCAGCCCCCCACATATAATGACTGTGAGTAAGATGAAAAGACAAAACGTAGGGATGAAATAGATTCAGCAAAGTGGGGCCCGATATTCTAGGACAGAGCGAGGACAGTAAAGCGAACTTTGCAGTCTACAAAAAACCCTAAAGCAAAACCACGCAAAGGGGGCAAAAAAAAACCACCGTGCCGAACTAACGGCACGGCGGTACACCCTTTGCGTCTCAGAGCTTCCAGCAAAACAAAGACAAGCTGGACAGAAAAAAAGCAACAAAAAAGCAAAAAGCACTTAGCTATACAGAGCAGCAGGTCACAGGAACAATCAGGAGAAGCTCAGATCCAACACTGAAACATTGACAAGGAGCAAGGATAGCAGCATCAGGCGGAGTTAAGTAATGAAGCAGTTAACGAGCTCACCAGAACACCTGAGGGAGGAAGCTCAGAAGCTGCAGTACCACTTGTGACCACAGGAGTGAATTCAGCCACAGAATTCACAACAGGGTGCATTAAAAGAGGTCTGGATACACATGATGAGAGCATTATACTGCCTCTGTACAAATCCCTAGTTAGACCGCACATGGAGTACTGTGTCCAGTTTTGGTCACCGGTGCTCAGGAAGGATATAATGGAACTAGAGAGAGTACAAAGGAGGGCAACAAAATTAATAAAGGGGATGGGAGAACTACAATACCCAGATAGATTAGCGAAACTAGGATTATTTAGTCTAGAAAAAAGACGACTGAGGGGCGATCTAATAACCATGCATAAGTATATAAGGGGACAATACAAATATCTCGCTGAGGATCTGTTTATACCAAGGAAGGTGACGGGCACAAGGGGGCATTCTTTGCGTCTGGAGGAGAGAAGGTTTTTCCACCAACATAGAAGAGGATTCTTTACTGTTAGGGCAGTGAGAATCTGGAATTGCTTGCCTGAGGAGGTGGTGATGGCGAACTCAGTCGAGGGGTTCAAGAGAGGCCTGGATGTCTTCCTGGAGCAGAACAATATTGTATCATACAATTAGGTTCTGTAGAAGGACGTAGATCTGGGGATTTATTATGATGGAATATAGGCTGAACTGGATGGACAAATGTCTTTTTTCGGCCTTACTAACTATGTTACTATGTTACTATGTTACTGTGAGATGGTCACTGGTAAAATACTGGAGGGGAGATGTGTGTCACTCAGGATGTTAGCATCAGTGATATGAAAGTTGAAAAATGTTCCAGCATACTAAGGGCTGAGAGGGGTTAATTGGCCATGTTAAGGGCTGGGTTTTGTGAACAGCTGAAGAGTGGGTGGGAGGCTGTTCACCATATATCTCCCCACCCCAGGGTGTGGTCCAGAAGCTAAATGTGGAGCCTTTGGACTCATTCAGTATTCAGTGTCTCTGGAGATGAGACCTCCAGAGATGTGCTTATGTTGAAGAGAGCGGAACCTTGGTTTTTTTTTCCCTGATTGGGCAGAATGCTGCAGCAAGAAATATATATGTGTCTCAAAATAATAATAATAATATATACAGTATATATTGAGAGATGGCGCTCACTAACGAGTAGGGGAATACTCGCTTGGCAACGGGATAAATGCACACGGGCACGGTTTTAACACAAAACAGTCTATCCGGTGTATTTTATGCAGCATAAACTGGGACATGGAGTTGATTACATACATTTCACATACTGCTTCAACTGACAATCACTAATCAAGCTGGACTTCTCACTTCGTCCAGTTACCATTGGTGACCGTCCGCCGAACAGTTCATCAATGTCCGTGGAACACAAGCACCAACAGTCTGTTCCACTGGCAGATACGTATCCGCCGTTATGATAGCCCCCTTCCCGGTTGTTACCTTTCTGGAGCTCCTGCTCCACACGCTGACCTCCTTTCAGTCCTCTCTCCTCCAGGGAAACTGCCAAACTGGGATCACCAACTTGCCTGGCAGGCACACATCAGTCAGTCCAGATCCTCAGGTGGGCTGTAGCTCCCCCAATGCAGTGCCATCACGGACTGTGCACACACTGCCTCTCTGTGCGCTATTCAGAACGTCCGTCCCCACCTGGGACCATCCAACACACAGGCCCCCAGGTCCAAGGCCTCCCCACGTGCTCTTCAGGGATTCAGTCCCCACTCTGGACCTCCCAACACCCAGACCGTTCCTCTCACATGACCTTCCAGCGAAGAACCATTCAGGTCCATACACAGGAAAACCATGTCACCCACACCCTGGTCATATTACATACTTGTAACCACTCCCATAGATGGGTGGTGTGTATGTGGCTAGTTCAACCCGCTCAGCTTTCTGAACTAGTCCTGCCAGCCTCCCTCTAAAACAACACAATTACTTGTGGGACTACAGGTCCCAGAACATCCTTACTTCAGGCTGACAGTGCAGAGTATATTCCTCTGCGTCACACATACCGGCCATTCACAATAATGCCGGACTCTGTCTTAACACCATAGTTATGCCTGCGACTGCCATGCATTCCTATGGCCTCAATACGCCTCCATGCGTATTCCGGGGAGACCATACAGGGCTCCCCACCTGTAACAGGGGTCACTGCATCACTATATATATATATATATATATATATATATATATATATATATATATACCGTATATACTCGAGTATAAGCCGACCCGAGTATAAGCCGACCCCCCTAATTTTGCCACAAAAAACTGGGAAAACTTATTGACTCGAGTATAAGCCTAGGGTGGAAATGCAGCATTTACCGGTGAATTTCAAAAATAAAAATAGATCATTATTTCCCCATAGCTGTGCCATATAGTGCTCTACACCGTTCATTATTTCCCCATAGCTGTGCCCCATATAGTGCTCTGCACCGTTCATTGTGCCCCATAGCTGTGCCATATACGGTGCTCTGCACCGTTCATTGTGCCCCATTGCTGTGCCATATACAGTGCTCTGCACCGTTCACTGTGCCCCATTGCTGTGCCATATACGGTGCTCTGCACCGTTCATTGTGCCCCATTGCTGTGCCATATACGGTGCTCTGCACCGTTCATTGTGCCCCATTGCTGTGCCATATACGGTGCTCTGCACCGTTCATTGTGCCCCATTGCTGTGCCATATACGGTGCTGCACCGTTCATTGTGCCCCATATCTGTGCCCATATACGGTGCTCTGCTCCGTTCATTGTGCCCCATTGCTGTGCCATATACGGTGCTCTGCACCGTTCATTGTGCCCCATATCTGTGCCCATATACGGTGCTCTGCACCGTTCATTGTGCCCCATTGCTGTGCCATATACGGTGCTCTGCACCGTTCATTGTGCCCCATTGCTGTGCCATATACGGTGCTCTGCACCGTTCATTGTGCCCCATTGCTGTGCCATATACGGTGCTCTGCACCGTTCATTGTGCCCCATTGCTGTGCCATATACGGTGCTCTGCACCGTTCATTGTGCCCCATTGCTGTGCCATATACGGTGCTTTGCACCGTTCATTGTGCCCCATTGCTGTGCCATATACGGTGCTCTGCACCGTTCATTGTGCCCCATAGAAATCTCTGCCGCCGCTGCTGCAATAAAAAAAAAAAAACCACATACTCACCTCCCTTGATTGCAGCTCCCGGCGTCTCGTTCCGGCGCCTCCATCTTCCCGGCGTCTCTGCTCTGACTGATCAGGCAGAGGGCGCCGCGCACACTATATGCGTCATCGCGCCCTCTGCCTGAACAGTCAGAGCACAGACGCCGGGAAGATGGAGGCGCCGGCCGGGAAGATGGAGCGGCGCCCGGCGGCTGGAACGAGGACAGGTGAATATGCTATACTTACCTAGTCCTGGCGATCCTCGCGCTGTCCCTCTGCCTGGTCTTCGGTGCCGCAGCTCTTCCTGTCAGCGGTCACCGGCACCGCTGATTAGAGGAATGAATAGGCGGCTCCGCCCCTATGGGAGGTGGAGCCGCTTATTCATATCTCTAATGAGCGGTCCCACGTGACTGCTGAAGAGGGGAAGAAGCTGCAGCACAGAAGCCCGTGGGACGGCAGGGACAGCGCGAGGATCGCTGGGACTAGGTAAGTATACCTCAGCGCCCTCACCCCCTCACCCGCCGACCCTGCCACCCACATTGACTCGAGTATAAGCCGAGAGGGGCACTTTCAGCCCAAAAATTTGGGCTGAAAATCTCGGCTTATACTCGAGTATATACGGTATATATATATATATTAATCTGTCAGTAGGATGAACCCTACTAAGCCGTCTACATGGGCATGTAGGTCATAGAAAGTTGGATGAAATGATAAAATGATACCTTGATATCTGCAAACTGATATCTTATTCCAAAGAAATCCATCTATTACTTAATACGTAAATAAGCTGTTAAGATCTATGCGCCGGACATAGATCTCCCTGTAAATTTGACTCCAGAGATTATTTTAAATGAAAGGTAGCATTACCAGTGTGAGATATGTAGATCCGGAGAGCAGACTGTCAGTCACTACATGTCTCACACTGGCTACTCCCCCTTTTATTTAAAATATTAAATTGATTTGAACACTTGAATTGAATTCCTGTACAGATTACAGCTGATCACCATGAGTTCCAGCAATGTTACAAACTGTTTTCAGCTGAAAGCAGAGAATTTTTCTTAAAAAGTAGAGCTAAAAAGTAAAGTTACAAAACCATATACCAATAGGTAGACTATGTAAGAGTAATGTAATCCATACAAGTCATCGATTATCAACTCAGCCCATATATTAAAATTGTTGTTTAACTTTGGCTACAAGGGAGAAAAATAAATAATTTTAGAAGAATGTAGCCGCGTGAATCTTGAAATTCAGTCAATGCAGGACCTTTATATAAATGATGGCACAGTAGAGACTCATGTATACAGCTGTATTACAGATCCTAACGCCCACTGGGGGTCCTTACTTCAGATAAAACTAAAGAAATGGCAAGTTCCAATCTCACGCTCCTAGAATTACTTCTACAGAATATAGTGGACCTCAAAGAGTCCCCAAAAAACACCTGAACACCAGGGCAAAATGATTTTTGCGTAAACACGAATAAAGGCGCATGATATAGTTGTAGAATACCGTAATTATATTTTTCCCATTTTCCAGACCCTCATAGTGAGTTTTTTTTCGGTTTGTATTTTAAAAGTGGCCGGCAAATTTAGTATAATTTACATTACATAATACATTATTGCATAAACATATGCCAATATGATTTTGTGGTGCATGGACTGCCAGAAATGTGGCTAATTTATAATGAGGCATGCACCTTCTAATAAATTAGAATGTCATGAGAATTAGAATAAATTAGAATGCCAGTCTTAACAAATTCCTCCAGAAGTTTAAGTGCCTGTAATTCAGTTTAGTTTTTTTCAAAAACTATTAACGTTATAATATGCAGAAAGTTTAAGTTTAGTTGTCACTCAATTTTGCCAAATATCATTTTATTATTTGGTTTTTTTAAAGATGAATTGGAGATAACTTGAAGAACCATTTATCAGCCAATAAACAACGTATGCAACTGTGCTACTTCTAGTGTGCTGATCTATGGAGGAGGTGCCAAGGTCTGGACCCACCCAAATCTGATATTGATGACCTATCCTAATTGTGCATTTGTAGCCTGTTAAAGGGTTGAACCACGCCTTTTAAGGTAAACAGTCTTAAAAGTCAATCAGGGACTTTAAGAAGAGAACTAACTTATCCACAGTGGGCCCTAACCGGCTTATTCCTACCACACTCAAGGTGACTGAAAAGTCTCTCCCTTGTGTGTTCATATGGAGAGACCTATCAAAGAGGGGCAGGAAGAAGCCGGCCGGGGACCACCCTGGACTAGTCATGTGTCTCCCTATAGTAAACAGTTCATCAAACTACGTTTCATGTGAAATTCAGGAATATTTTAGAGTAAGAGTGATTTCACATTGCGTTTAGGGACACGCTCCTTGGCCTTATCGGCGCATACGTCTGAACCCCATGCAAAAGTGGAATCGGACATACTCGCAGACGGGCCCTAGACTGTAATGGTGATGGCAGAGTGAACGTGCTCTCTGATGTTCATTATTTTTGAGTGTCCGCCTCCTGTAGGCGTACACTCCCGAAAATGATGAACATCAGAGAGCACGTTCAGTCTAACATCACCATTACAGTCTATAGTCCAGTGTGCGCATGCGTCCGAATCCTGTTTTGCAGAGGGTTCGGACGTATGCCCCGACAGGGCCACCAAGCGTGTCCCTAAACGTAATGTGAAAGCACCCTAAAACTTTCAAGGCTGCAATTACTCAGGCAGGCTCTGATTTATGATGGTTGTGATTCGGGCAGCATAAATCTACTGACAGATTCCCTTTGATGAGCGCTGATTAACTGTATCAGCGGATCTGCACTCATTCATTGGCCTGTTTACACTTGCAAAAAAGGACTGACAAGAACATAATGATCGTTAATACAGTTCATCTGTCCCCATGCAGTATCACGCAATTGGCAGCATATCACCTATTTAAATACTGGACCATCTGATAACAATAATTTTAATGATAGCATAAACTAACCGGCAAACCAACGAAAAAGTGTTTTGCCGGCATGATTACACTGGCCAATAATTGGGATGGAGAGATCCTACGAAAGTTTGTTTACTAATTGTTGACTTTGTCTACGTTCATCACTGTTAAAAAAAAACCATAAAATCCTTACAAAAATGTTCATACTTCTTAACATATTTGTGTAAACTATAAAACTATCCAAAATAGTACTGGAACATGACTAAGACTAAACATGAAATGTACCACAAAATAAATTATAAATAAGGATAAGGTTGATACCAATTGCCCAATATTAGCGGTAAAGCCAAAATTAAATATCCAAGAACCTAAATGATGACATAATATGTATAAGTAAATAAATATATAAAAAATAAAGTTCATTCTCAGGCGCTAAATACATGATTAGCATCGAACGAAGAACAGAATGAGGGCAAAAAAAAAAACTTATTTGGGTGCAAAAGATTAAAGAGTCTTGGTAATAACATTAAGATGTAAGGTTTACTGGTATTGGTCAAGTATATCCAGCGCCATCCTATCAGGATGATTAATGAAGGCACCTTTTTCTCAGAATGTCAGAGTCTGCCTTTTTAACAACTGACCTTTCATAGAACACTACTGAACTCATAATTCCACTTTTGTTCAGTTTCTTATTAGTGGAGTTAAAATTAATACTTATGGGAATGATGGCTAAGGTGATGCATAGTAAATCACCGAGCACATCTGCCTTCTAAACGGACTACCAAAGGAATAGTGCCTGCGCCTGTCTCCGCAACGACTCTTATTTACATTAAAAAAATAAGAAAAAAAAAAGTCACCTCCATGATAAGTGATCCATTGTATGCTAATAGCAGAATTTTTCCTTGCTCAGCTTATATTATAACACAAAGAAATCTGAAACTCTCTATATACAGTATAAAAATAGAATAGGATATAAAGACGTTATTGGGGCAGCAGATAAGACTCATCAAATCCAAGGGACATTAAAATTCAGGTAAAATTTTTAAGGATAAGTAGCGGTTATTGATCATAGACATCTATGAACTCCAAAAACAATGAATAGTAGATTGCCTTAATGTTATATACCGTATATACTCGAGTATAAGCCGAGATTTTCAGCCCAAATTTTTGGGCTGAAAGTGCCCCTCTCGGCTTATACTCGAGTCAATGTGGGTGGCAGGGTCGGCGGGTGAGGGGGTGAGGGCGCTGAGGTATACTTACCTAGTCCCAGCGATCCTCGCGCTGTCCCTGCCGTCCCACGGGCTTCTGTGCTGCAGCTTCTTCCCCTCTTCAGCGGTCACGTGGGACCGCTCATTAGAGATATGAATAAGCGGCTCCACCTCCCATAGGGGCGGAGCCGCCTATTCATTCCTCTAATCAGCGGTGCCGGTGACCGCTGACAGGAAGAGCTGCGGCACCGAAGACCAGGCAGAGGGACAGCGCGAGGATCGCCAGGACTAGGTAAGTATAGCATATTCACCTGTCCTCGTTCCAGCCGCCGGGCGCCGCTCCATCTTCCCGGCCGGCGCCTCCATCTTCCCGGCGTCTGCGCTCTGACTGTTCAGGCAGAGGGCGCAATGACGCATACAGTGTGCGCGGCGCCCTCTGCCTGATCAGTCAGAGCAGAGACGCCGGGAAGATGGAGGCGCCGGAACGAGACGCCGGGAGCTGCAATCAAGGGAGGTGAGTATGTGTTTTTTTTTTTTATTGCAGCAGCGGCGGCAGAGATTTCTATGGGGCACAATGAACGGTGCAGAGCATCGTATATGGCACAGCAATGGGGCACAATGAACGGTGCAAAGCACCGTATATGGCACAGCAATGGGGCACAATGAACGGTGCAGAGCACCGTATATGGCACAGCAATGGGGCACAATGAACGGTGCAGAGCACCGTATATGGGCACAGATATGGGGCACAATGAACGGTGCAGAGCACCGTATATGGCAGAGCAATGGGGCACAATGAACGGAGCAGAGCACCGTATATGGCACAGATATGGGGCACAATGAACGGTGCAGAGCACTGTATATGGCACAGCAATGGGGCACAATGAACGGAGCAGAGCACCGTATATGGGCACAGATATGGGGCACAATGAACGGTGCAGAGCACTGTATGGCACAGCTATGGGGAAATAATGATCTATTTTTATTTTTGAAATTCACCGGTAAATGCTGCATTTCCACCCTAGGCTTATACTCGAGTCAACAAGTTTTCCCAGTTTTTTGTGGCAAAATTAGGGGGGTCGGCTTATACTCGGGTCGGCTTATACTCGAGTATATACGGTACCTGTTAAAGCAAGTTTATCATCTATCTACAGGATAGATGATGACTACCAAATCTTGCGGTCCAGCTGCTAAAACTTCAGGGCAGGGAAATTTAATAGAAAATCTAGGTAACATATTAGAATAAGTTAGAGATATTAAATAAACACCCATAGATTTCAAAAACAGTGACTGGTAGAAGTACCTTTAGTGTGTATACCAGTTAAAGCAAGTTATCACCTATCTACAGTATAGATGATGACTGCTAGACTTTGGGTTCCAAGGCTGAAACTCTTATTGAACATCAGAACAGGGAAATTTTAATGAAAATCTATGTAAAATATTAGAATAAGGTTGAGATATTAAACAAACACACATGGACTCCAAAAACAGTGAATGAAAGAGTGTCATAAATGTGTATTCTAGTTAAAGCAAGTCATCAAATATCTACAGTTAAAGAGGAGGACTACTAGATCTTTGGGACCAGATGCTGAGACTTCTACCGATCGCCAGTCTTAACAATAACTACCAGATATTAGAGTCCAACTTTTGGAACCCGAACTGATCACCAGAATGGGGAATTTATGTCCTCATGAATGTACAAGTAGCTCCTTTCAAATCTCTACAGTACTGCCGGACATTGGCAAAAGTTGGACTCAGTGATTTATCTCAAGCTTTGAATGGAGCACCATTCTGCCTATTGGATCGGTAGGTGTCTCAGTGTTTGGACCTCCAATTGTGGTTATTACCAATTGTGTGCGTAAATGATAACGTGTCATAACCAAAATACAGTTCAAAGTACAAAGAAAAAACATGAGCTCACTCTTTGCATCCCAAATTGTTTGAAAGCACGAGGCCACGCCACCGCCCAGCGTTTGTAGATGCAGGCTTGTAAAAAAAAAAATGGTCCAGCTTCCAAATTCAATAGGAGATAAAACTGTGATTTTATTATTAATCCATTAAAAACATGTACGCATTGGAAAAATAAAATAAATGAAGGGGAAGACCTTTATAAAAACTATGCCTTTTGAACGTCAAAAGTTCTTTGTTCTGGTATACAAATACATGTAGTGAGTTGCAATTTATAAATTGAACCCAAACAGGAAGAAAATAGCAGCACCACACAAGTCTTCCAGTAAAAAAAAAAAAAATCTGGACCCGTTGAAGCGTATACCACGCGAAACGGCCGTAGTCCATTAACCTAACCAGTTCGTTTTGCAATTATCCTGCCCTCTGTAACCATGTCCACAGCACGTTGTTAAAATAAAGGACAAAGGTTTTTTGTTTTGTTTTTTACTGGAAGACTTGTGTGGTGCTGCTATTTTCTTCCTGTTTGGATTTCCAATCATGTTTTTTCAAGCAAGCACGCCTTATTCCAGTTGATTACCGTTTGGTGGGGTAGTCGACTCAGCTCATCCTACTGGACTCTAATAAGACTGCTCAAACAGTGAGTACTCACCTGTTTCTTAATGCCGTTCAGCTTTTTTCTTGCTTTTTATGGATTATAAATTGAACCGCCCCATCAGAAAACGCGCAAAGGAGTGAAGATATGCATTTCTAGGTAAAAATGACTTGCTGTGCACACGTTCAGGCTTTTGAACGTCTTTTAACTGCTTCTAGCTTCCAAAAATGCAAAATAACCTCACTATTCTCCTGGCGTATTCGGCTTAGGAGATGCTCAGTACTTTACATGAAAGCCCGGTCGTCTTGCCATAGATTTTGCTTTAAAAAAAACACTAATTGTTTCTTCATTATTCTATGGAGTGAAAATAAATGACTGGGAAAAAAAAAGTCACAAGAACCATAGAAAAACCTTCAAAAAAAAGACCCCGCTGCTAAAATCATTAGAAACTAACTGAAATGGAATAAAAGGGTTAATTGCGCACCGCCTGTAGATTAAGGGAAGAGCATAGAAGCGGTATCCAGAAATGCGATTTATCTGTCAACGCGTTTTGAAGAGCCACAATGTCCTGATGAAGACGTTTTGAACTTCGAAACGCGTTGACAAATCGCATTTCTGGATGACGCTTCTATCCTCTATCCTTGATCTACTGGTGGCACAGAATTAACCCTTGTATTGCACTTCAGTTCTTTCATTTTGTGGGTCTGCGTCAGCCTTGAGCTTTTGGTGGTTGTGGTTACACAACCTTTACCAGACTAGTACCATGGCCTTTGGTCTCCTCACTGTAACCCCGCTAAAACCCTATTGTGCTTATTGTTATTCCAGTATTATTGACTTCAAAACCATCAGAAAAACGCTCAGGAAACAACTGAAAAAAAAAAAAGACACGAAAAGACACGTCAGGAATAAAAAAAAAAAAGAAAACACCGGAATTTCCTGAAGCATCTTCTGCTTGAAAACCTTGGTGGGTTCACTAGAGTTTAAAAGACTTTGTGTGCACATGGCTTTCGATAGTAATATAGGAGACCTTATGAAGTCACTTCCAGTTGGTTTCTCCATTAGGATTTATTTTTTTATTGCCTTCAAAAGAATTTTATTATATTTATTAAATATCAATCAAACTTTATTACATCCCGTTCGAAATCCTAGTTTTCCTAAAGCATTTAAAGCAAAAAAAATAAAATAGAATAAAATAAAAAAGTACTTATGATGTGAACCACCATGCTGGCATTTTTTTTTTTTCGGCTATCTTTGGAGTTGTTTGAAGCAAGTATTTTTCATTTCTGACAGAATAATGCATTTGCATTCTGTCTTTTTAAAGACCCTTTTTGTGGCTCAGGACTTTTGAGGCCTACAGGCAATCATCTCACGTCAGAACCCAAAACCGTAATGATTATTCCTTAAAAGTGCATTAATATAACTGTTCCATATTCATTTTTAAGAGTTCTTCCATTTTCTTTTAAGATAGATTCCTTTTTTACTGTCACCAGACTGACAGAAGCAGCTCCTTGAAAAATACTCCCATGAATAAATGGTTAAAATAGATCATTTCATTTGAATGTATCATAATATATCCAGCATTAATATTTTTTTATTATATGAAATACTGCCAGCCACCAAAAAGGAAAAGTCCTTGACCAAAATATCTCAGGATATTAAACTGAGAAATGATCTACTGATGCAAATCATTAAATCTATTTGCATTTGCTTACTGAACCCTATCAAAGAAATTAAACTACGTACAGTAGGAACGAAATCTGCTTCGGCATGGTTAAAAGGAGACATCTTGGAGGTTCTCGAGATCTATGCTATTAATTTTTCCCACTTTCAATCATTAACAAGTAAAATATTTTTACTGCTTGAAAAGTTTTAATAAATAGGGGGAAAAAAAATTAAATAGGTATCCAACAGTCTGAATACAACCTGCGCTCACTATGGAAATTAGATTACAATATGTTGCTAACCATTCATACTTTACATTTTTCCTAGATTTTTAAGATCATGTCCAGGTATATTGTAAAACCATGTGTAGGACCCCTGTATGGTTCCAAAATACCAACCTGCAGTCACTCAGGCCTGCCATACTGAGATATGCATCTGTAAAAAATTGGGGTAACACAATGGTACGGTATCTGAACTCATACCAGGCTATGGCAGCATAATATAGATCTACACTAAGTGGATCCATAATAGAGGCGTATGCATGAGCCCTAAAATATAACATGTGGTTGCACCCCGCATACCTGGTTATTGAATTTAGAGGGAGGGCGAAAAGTTCCTATCTGCATTAAACCGTATATACATTTTGTTTCTGGAACCCTTAAAAGGGTTATCTAGGACTTTTTATTTTTACTATGGGTTTAAAAAAAGTGTAATTGTTAACTACCCGGTGTCAGGACAGATCGGTCATTGAATGCTCCTGCCAGCGATTCAGCTGCACGATGTCAACAGAACAACTCTTCCACTTCCAAGCTGTTGTGTTAACAAGACATGACTGCCGACATCATGCTGACTGATAACTGACTTCCTGAAGCTGGGCCCTGAGGAGCCAGCGGTCAATGAACATAACATCGGCAGGTATGCCCTGTCAACAGAGCAGAGCAGAAAAGAGGCAGCTGCTCTGTCGAGGTGACGTCAGCAGAAGCCACTGAATCGCCGGCAGGAGCGGTCTGTGACTGCTCTGTGCCGGCAAAGATCCGCGCTGTGCACAACAGGCAGGTAGGTAGCAGATACCTGCCTATTAGTCTAGTTAGACTTGGACAAAATCTTTTAATAAGTTTATTTACCGGGAAAGTCAAGTAGATGGGGTCCAACCAGCGGAACTCCCACGGATCCTAAGAATGGGGGTCCCAGAGTCTCCTGTGTGCACGAGCTGGTTGTATGCAAATAGCCTGTATAAAGATGTAGAGAATTGGATCTCTAGTGCCAGCTATTGGAGCGAGCAATCCTAGAATTTAATATTAACCCTTTAAAGAGCTTTGTCCTATATTACGTTCATAAAGCTAAACAAAAACCTTCTCCAAAGGGTAAATACATCCATTTGCAGACAGCAGTTTCAAGGTTCTTGCACCTCGTCAGAGTAAAATAGGAGACTGTTTGATTGAGTGAGAGGCCTTTAATGTAGATCTGGGGGGTTCATTTTCCTTGACAAAAGTACAAAGTTGGCCTATGTAGACTTCTAGGTAATTCAATGATTCCTGGGAAAAAAGGTATGGAAATAGTCTCTTCAAGGAGGAGGAGGATAAGCGTTCTAGTGCTAGAAATATCTCGCTGAGGATCTGTTTATACCAAGGAAGGTGACGGGCACAAGGGGGCATTCTTTGCGTCTGGAGGAGAGAAGGTTTTTCCACCAACATAGAAGAGGATTCTTTACTGTTAGGGCAGTGAGAATCTGGAATTGCTTGCCTGAGGAGGTGGTGATGGCGAACTCAGTCGAGGGGTTCAAGAGAGGCCTGGATGTCTTCCTGGAGCAGAACAATATTGTATCATACAATTATTAGGTTCTGTAGAAGGACGTAGATCTGGGGATTTATTATGATGGAATATAGGCTGAACTGGATGGACAAATGTCTTTTTTCGGCCTTACTAACTATGTTACTATGTTACTATGTTAGAAGTCCACGGTAGTGGTGGTGAAAATGTGTAATCACTGCTATACCCACTCTCTATGGGACTCATGCAGATAGCACTCACATAGGACTTTGGGACCCTTTGTTTTCTTGATTGGTGGGGAGCATACTTTATTCACCTGGGATAAATTTTGTCGGAAAAACGGCGGTCCAATCACCATGAATGTTTAAGATATGAGTATCCTATTAAAGAAAGCTCAGGCTTGAGCATCAGTCTACAAAATTTTCACAAATAAAAGCAACATGAAAAGGTGAATGCAAATACTTTGTACAAATTTTTAACTGCTTAATATTCTCTATTTGTGTATTTTCATAACCAACACCAATGGCACAAGATGTTACATTAAAGGGAACCTGTCAGTGCATTTTTGAATATAGAAGTAGGGGTATGGCTGTAAAGCCGCTTGTCCCCCAATAAAATTAATATCTCTTTTAAGCCGGGGTCACACTTGCGAGTTCAAACTCGCGTGAATCTCTCGCATCAAGTCCTGGCACTGCCGCCGGCACTCGGGACCAGAGGGTGCGGCGGCATAGAAATACATGCAGCCACAAACTCCAGTCCCGAATGCCGGCGGCATTGTCGGGACTTGATGCGAGTTTCTCGCATGACACTCGCAAATGTGTTCCCAGCCTTGTAGAGAGTGAAATCTAGTGTAGATGCCATATGCAAATCAAGCCGGAAGTGCATCTACACGAAGCAAGCCGGAGAGCGGCATCGCAGGAAGAAGGGATGTGCCGGCTCAAGAAGAACGACGCCCATCAGACCGGACCACCCCGCAGGTGAGTATAATAAAAGTTGCTTTTCTTCTCTTACAGGTCGAGTTGGGGGTCAGATGTACAGTATTATAGAATGCCATATATCAGCCCTGAAAGGTGATGGGCGTATCTCTTATCGGCCAAGCCTGGTGACAGGTTCACTTTATCTTGCACCCAAAAACACTTCCAACCTGGTTTGCATTTTCTTTGTTATACACGCACATGATATGACACATATTTCTGCTACAAGCTTCACTATAGGATTTGAAGAAAAAAAATGAATGTGCAAAATGTAAAGAAATAAAATAAAAAAAATAAAAAACTTAAAATTCATGGTGATTTTTTTTCTTTTAACTATCATTTAAAATTCAGAGGGAAATAAGTTGTACTCGGGGCATTGTCATATGGACTTTTTGACAATCCGTATGAGAAACCCACTTAAGGTACTAAAAAAAAAAATCCATGTCAATTCTTGAAGTGTTTCTGCTTACGAGACAAAACACTCTTTAGATTTGACTACTGAATCAATGGAAGAAGCAAAAAAACGCCGCACACACAAAAAATGTGATAAAAAATTCCTAATACTTTTGAAAACTATTTTTTTTTTACATTGATTTTTATGTCAAAAACTCTGTGTCCATTACCCTAAAACTGTACAATGTTTGGCACCAAAAATGTGAGGTTGCATATTTGACGGGTTTGGTCTATTCAGGAATTCATTTTTGCTGACATGTCGGCCATTTCGCCCGAGATCCATCCATTTCTATTTTTACTTCACGCTACTTAAATAATTAAATTCTCTTAAATCTCTAAATGTTGTAATATCGCTATTGTTTACCCCCCCCCTTCCGGTACCTTCCCGTTGTGAACCCTCCTTCATAACGCAAATTACGTTCAAGTTGGGCACCCCCTCTGCATTACCCTAATTATTTTTCTACATTGTTGCACTATTTATATTATTTTTTATAAAGAAAACGACAAAAAATTGCTCAAAGCTCTGCTGCATATGCTGAAAATACGGAGCATTTTTTTTAAGGCTCTTACAGTAGACTTTTCTCTGATATCTGGAAAACGGGATTCTACATTTAGCTTTAGATGCGAATGATCATCTGGAAAGTTATACACAACATGAGTAAATCAATGAATCTGTAATAATTAGTATAAATGTAAACTAAAAAGTTAAACGTTTAACTATGACTAGTGATGAGCTCGGAAAAGGCGTTATCTGAACATGCTCGGGTGCTAACCGAGTGCCATCGGCGTGCTCAAAAAATGTGTTTGAGTCCCCGCGGCTGCGTCTCTAGCGCCTGTTTGGGACAGCTGTAACACATGCACGGATTTCATGTTTGTTAGGCATGTGTTGGGGCTGTCAAACAGCCGCGAGACATGCAGCCACAGGGAGTCAAACATAATTTTTCGAGCATGCAGAAGACACTCGGTTAGCTCCCAGACAGGCTCGGATAACACCCTGTCCGAGCACGTTCGCTCATCACTACTTATGACATAACGTTGCAAAATTCATTCATCTTTCTTTATAAATAAAAAGGTTAAAAAAAATATCGTAACTAGATATCCAGTCTTAAGGAGAACTTCCCGTAAATTTCTGGCTACTTTTTACATACAAGAAAAGCTCTTAACATTCCTTTAAAATTGAATTCTAAAAAGTAATTGAAGAAAGAAACAAAAATCCACTAATTTTACATTCACTGCAAAAATAACCATTATAGACCCCCAAGAAAAAAAAATAATAATAAAATGAATAAAAAAAAAAAAAAGAGTGGAAAAAAAAAATCTGTCTTTCAAACAATAAAACACAATGTTACACTGGCATCGGCTGTGTTTTTAAAAGAGTAGAAGAAAAAGCTGAATGCGTGCTTCACTGGCTGGAGGGCTTAGCAGCTTTTCATTTGTGAGCGCTGAAGAGGGGCTCCCCTGTGTCCCAAACAAAAGATACGCTGTGAGAGAACACTCGGAACGCTTCACCTGCTGGAGCCAATGAGAAAAACCAAGACTGTTCTCTGGCACCAGCCGGCATACAAAAAACTCAACACACACCAACATATACCGTAGGTTTTTTTTTCTCACTATAGCAATATTGTCTCGGAAACTTTTGATATATTCAAAGAAATACGCTCGAGATCTCCATCATCACATTTTTCTTTTCCTTTTGATACAGAATGCCTGAAAATTATAACTCAGGTGATTAGGATGCTAAGAGTTGCACAGTATATATTAAATGTATTATATATACACACACAAAATACAAAAACAAATAAAAATAAAATATATATAAAGAAAAAGAATAATACTAATAAAAATATCAATACTAATATAATATACATACTAATATATATATACACACTAGATGGTGGCCCGATTCTAACGCATCGGGTATTCTAGAATATGCATGTCCACGTAGTATATTGCCCAGCCACGTAGTATATTGCCCAGTTACGTATGTAACAGGTTAAAAAATAAAACAAAATAAACATATACTCACCTTCTGAAGGGCCCTTGTAGTCCTGTCGCCTGTGTGCGGTGCACGCGTCAGCTTCCGGTCCCAGGGTTGGTATGAGCGCAGGACCTGTGATGACATCACGGTCACATGACCGTGACATCATGGAAGGTCCTTCTCGCATAGCATCTTTAGAACAGGAACCTGCCGCTTGCACTGCCGAGGACAGGACGACACGTCGGAGGGTGAGAATAACGTTGTTTTTTTTTTAAATTATTATTTGTAATAGTAGATCTTTTTACTATTGATGCTGCATACGCATCATCAATAGTAAAAAGTTGGTCACACAGGGTTAATAGCTGCGTTAATGGAGTGCGGTACACCGCGCTTCGGTAACGCTGGCATTAACCCTGTGTGAGGGCTGACTGGATGACTGGAGGGGAGTGTGGAGCGGGCACTGACTGCAGGAAGGAAGGAGCGGCCATGTTGCCGCCGGACTGCGCCCGTCGCTGATTGGTCGTGGCAATGGTCGTGGGCGTTTTGCACGACTAATCAGCGACTTGGATTCCATGACAGACAGAGGCCACGACCAATGAATATCTGTGACAGAAGGACAGACAGAAGACGGAAGTGACCCTTAGACAATTATATAGTAGATTAGATAAAAAAAATAGAAAAATAATAACTAAAAAAAGAGTATTAATAATAATAAGAACAAATGTATAATATTGTCTGGTGGTAATTGTGAAAGCTCACCACTTTATTTTAGGCCGAGTCCAGATGGCCATATATCATGGTCCATATATGCCCAGACCAAGCACCAGTCTCCTGATCCAGATATACAGCATATACAAGGCTGAAGGTTCCAGTTAGGAAACCCTTGATCAGTCTTTGCATTTTGAAATATGGCCGTCTGGACCCTGACGACCTACAGTAAATCTGTACTTTTAGAGATTCAGGCCAATGATTGACCGATGCAGTCACATGTCCAGAACAGTTTTGTGTTAAACAAAAATAGAACCCGGCAAGAGAAAAGAAAATACGTTTTTGTCCATCTATGAAAACTATTTTTTTTGGAGTGCATGCAATTCATTGTACAGTTTTTATACTTTATTACAGAAATTAAACAGCTATTCTAACATTGTTCTTTTTGTTTTGTTCTTACGGTGTTAACGGCAGAAATTAGATAACACATTTATAACAGTACGATAGAAAATTTATATACTTTTTATTTATTTTTTACTGCACAATCAAGGTACAGTAATAAAAAAATCTGCCTTAGGCTACGTACCACCAGTGAGCTTTTGTAGAGTTTTTGATGTTGCAGATTTTCTGCACTTATTACGTAAATTAGGTTCCTTATGTTTTTTACATTCGTTTTTACTGCATTTTTGAAGCCGCGGTTTTTGCCTCTTTTTGGCGTGTTAGGTTTTCAATAAAGCTTCTTTGTCTTTGATACTTCCTGGTATTTGTCTTTGACAAAACTATATTGGTACTGTCCTGTGCAGATTACATGCGTTCTTGATGAATTTCCAGTGCGGAAACAAACTAAAGAAGCATGTATGTTTTTTTCCCTGTGGATTTTCCCGCATCTAATGCAAGTCTATAGGAAAAATCTTCACGTGGCTGCAAGAGAAATTGACATGCTGCGGATTTGAAACTCACACCATAAAAAAAAATATTTCTATAAATCGCATCCACTTTACTGGAACTGTAAGACCCTATGCAGCATCAATAGTAACAAGATATAATGTTAAAAATAATACAAAAAATTGCAATATTCTCACCTACCGACGTCCAACGCAGCGATGCTCCCGGCAGCTAGCGTTCCTAGTAATACATTGCGAAATCTCGCGAGAAGTCGACTTCTCGCGAGATTTTGCAATGTATTACTAGGAACGCTAGCTGCCGGGAGCATCGCTGTGCGGGACGTCGGTAGGTGAGAATACTGCGATTTTTTATTTTTTTTAACCTGGTTTGTGTTGTGCATGTGCTTTCGCAGCGGAAAACCGCTGCGTAGACGCATACACAACAGGTGCACATAGCCTCGACGGGTCGGTCAGAAAGACGGGCCCAGTCCACACGTTTTCCACAGGATCCGTCATTTCAACGTCTTGACGGATCCTGTGCAGATTTGGAAGACGGAAGTGTGAAAGAAGCCTTATACTCGAGCATATACAGTAAGCGAATAAAATAAATATAAGCAGTCAATGGTTGAGCTGTGCTTTTAAGACAGGAATTAATGCACCTTGATCTAATCAGTGTTTGAGATAATTTGTTAAATATGAAAAAAAGATCTCAGTAACCACAAAGTGCGCATAAGCTTTAAAAACTCCACAAACAGTCAAAAAAGAAAAACCTTACCCTGATTCAGGGACACCCAAATTCAGCAGTTTAATATCATGCACTCCCAGATGACAGCCCGTTATCTGAATCTTCCCCACAGGGCTCTTAACCAGCATCTCTTCCATCTTACAATTTTCTAGCGCCATCTATAATAAAAAAAAAAATGTATAAAAGAATATGTAAGAGCTTTGGATTTTTTTTTAGAAAGTATGATCAACTTTAAAAAATTATATCAGGGAAAGAAACGAGAACACAACTAAATTGGTAAGTTAAGTTTGATCCGACACTCCGTTATGGCTTTTGGAATCTGGCATAAGGAAAGAAAGGAGAGGAGCGTACAAAGAACTATTTGTACATAACAAAACCAGGAAACAATGGTGCTCAGGTGTCTGCAGGACACTTAATAATAACTGCGAAGAGCACGAGCTGAAATAATCACGTGTTTGGTCTCGATGTAAAGCACAGCAGGCCAACATGCGCTACCATGACTCTTCTCTGCTCGGAGTGACCTCAACCTCAACAACCCTGGAACGAGGAACCATTTCAGTAGTTCCAACGCCTTGGTTATCAGACCTGGTGGCGAGTTCCCTGCTGTTTTCTTTTGCTTTGTCTTCTGTAGATTTTTTGTGCTTGATCCAGACTGCTGGACTAAGCTTGGATTGTGAATATACATGTATTAATCCTGTCCTGATCTTGTCTTCTGCAATCCTAAGTCATCACTCTCGGCCCATTAAAAAAAAACTGATCTTTGTGACTTCATCTCAAACTTAAAGTCATGCCACAAATATCTTCTTTTTTTTTTTAACTGGCATAAATACAATGATCTCCTGAATCTTTTGTTCCTGTGTCTCTCCATTCTTGAGATATGGTCCCCCTCTTTTCCGCACCTCCTGATAGTAGTAGGACAAGAACTTAAACTCTGTATTTCAGGTTAACAATGCCAACACAATAACTATTCTCGGTGATTAAAGCTAATATTGGTCCATTTCCATCACGAGTGATTTGTGATATTTTCTTGTTGCGCAAGCCTGCATTCTCCGACATTGCATGTGACTGATGCAGCCGATGACTGAGGCTACTTTCACACTAGCGTTAACTGCAATCCGTCACAATGCGTCGTTTTGCAGAAAAAACGCATCCTGCAAAAGTGTTTGCAGGATGCGTTTTTTCTCCATTGACTAACATTACGCGACGCATTGCGACGGATTGCCACACGTCGCAACCGTCGCGCGACGGTTGCGCCGTTTTTCGGCCGACCGTTGGCCGCAAAAAACGTTCCATGTAACATTTTTTGCAGCCGACGGACCGTCTTTTCCGACCGCGCATGCGCGGCCGGAACTCCTCCCCCACCTCCCCGCACCTCACAATGGGGCAGCGGATGCGCTGAAAAGCAGCATCCGCTGCACCCGTTGTGCGGCGGAGGCAACGCTAGCGTCGGTAACCTCGGCCCGACGCACTGCGATGGGCCGGGCCCGACGCTAGTGTGAAAGAAGCCTAAGCTCAGCGGTTCTATTGATGTAGACAGCGCGAGTCTCTGAATACAGTGACTGGCTGCACTAGTGATGTGAACTTTTGATATAATTTCAACACAGAAACCAAACCACAGAGACGAAAGCAGTGGTGGAGAGCTGGTGCAGGAGGGTGAATACTGTTTCATTTAGTTAACTGTGCTGCCTGCAAGAATTTAGGGTCCACTGAGCTAAACATGGACATCCTTAGGCTAATTTGATTCAAAGGACAACACCTGCATGAGGTCTGTATGTTTTTCCTGTGTTTGCATGGGTTTCATCCCACACTCCAAAGACAAACTGGAAGGGAGGAGTAAAGAGCGAACGTGCTCAGATAAGGTATTATCCGAGCACACTAGTGCGCTAACCAGGACTGTGGAGTCAGAGACGGAGCCCATTTTGGTGGAGTCGGAGTCAGTGTAATGGAAATTGAGTCGTCGGAGGTTTGGCTTACCAACTCCACAGTCCTGGCAGGGCTGTGGAGCCAGAGTAGGAGCCCATTTTGGTGGAGTCGGAGTCAGTGTAATGGAAATTGAGGAGTCGGAGGTTTGGCTTACCAACTCCACAGTCCTGGCAGGGCTGTGGAGCCAGAGTAGGAGCCCATTTTGGTCGAGTCGGAGTCAGTGTAATGGAAATTGAGTCGTCGGAGGTTTGGCTTACCAACTCCACAGTCCTGGCAGGGCTGTGGAGTCAGAGTCAGAGCCCATTTTGGTGGAGTCGGAGTCATGGAAATTGAGGAGTCGAGTGAATGGCCTACCGACTCCACAGCCCTGGTGCTAACAGAGTATCTTCGGTGTGCTCGAATACTATGCTCGAGTTGCCACAGCTCCATGTCTCGCGGCTGTTAAACAGCCGCAACACATGCAGGGATTTCCTATTTGTTAGCCAATCCCTGCATGTGTTGTGGCTGTCAAACAGCCACGAGACATGCAGCCGTGGCAATTCAAGCATAGTAATCGAGCATGCCAAAGACACACCCAAGCATGTTTGGATAACACCTTATCCGAGCACGTTCGCTCAACACTAGTAGGGGGTTCAGATTGTGAGCCCACAGACGCCCACAACTCACCTGCGGAGACCGACATGCAGCGCGTCATTCCAGACTGCAGAATGTCAATTTCTCTTGCGGAAACGCTTTTCTCTGCAGGAGAAATTACATCAATAGAACGTATATTGGATGCGGTAAATCCGGTGAACACATGCGCTGCTAGTTCTGGATCGTGGGCACCCAGCCCAACTTTACCAAAAATTGTATCCGTCTGTTTGTTCACAAGTGTAGATTTTTTTTTTTACAGTACCAAACAACCATGTACGAAATAACCTTACAAGGAGGACAATATTTCATTTTTTTGGGGTGGAAAAGAGAAAACTTGATAAATACATTTTCGTAAAGTAATTACCCATTGGGTAAAATTCAGGCAGGGTTTGTACTAATAAAAAAAAAGGTGAGAACTATGAAAGTCTACGAGCCGCTAACCCCGATATGCAATAAAATAATAAGCGCTTCTAACAAGATTTCACACCAATTGTGGCACATACAATACAAGGAACATTTCCATAAAGCCATAGTAGTGGGATGTGCCCTTAAGGGTTTTTCACAGGATTCTGCTCTTCTACAATTATGCAGCCACGTTGCGTGCCCAACAGCCAATGTCACAGACATAGTGGAAGCAGTCGCATGGCAGGATAGCAGCGCCAGATGAAGAGCCAATGTCTTTTGCGAAGATCATAGCAGTTTAATCAGTACCAATTTTACCTAAAGCTAAAAGCTATTCATATTAATTGACTACAGTAGAGGAATTGATTTTCATGGCAAATTAAGGATCATTTGCAAAATAAAATGCATTTTTGTTTCGTCTCTTTCATCCCTCGCTTTCACAGGAATCGGGATTAGAGAATTAATCTTTTGACACCGTTTTAATGGCGGCTTCAGAATTGCCCTCAATGAGAGTTTCAAATATAGGAGTAAAAAAAAAAAGAAAAAAAAAAAGCGAAAGAATCCCGGTTACAACAATTAAATCTCTTTAAAAGAATAAAAAAAGAAGAGGTTATCTTGTAACTGAATTTTAAATAAGCAGAATGTAGAAGAGAAAAAAAAATGTATTACAACTCTCAAGTTTCTAGTATGGCGGCCGGCGGGGGCTGAGAGTTGTGCGTTTAGTTTTGTACAATGCAAATCAGATGTACTATATATGCAAATCAAGAAACACTGCACTCAATTAAGTATAAGGGACTTTCATGTCTTCCAGTGCCTTAATCCTAAATAAGAGAATGGAGAATGAGACCGCCGACCAGAATGGTCCTCTAATTGACTAGATCTGCATTGTGGAATTTGATTTAATGAACTCTTTAAACAATTCCGGCGAGTTCAGCCCAGAAAATAATAGTATCGCTGTTCCCCGGCATTTCTATATGCCTGTTCTAACCAGTAATCTGAAATTATAGGATGGAGCGTTATCCGAGGAGCCCTCTGGTGTTGTTCTTTGGACTTGTTGGACTTGCAAAAAGCAAGGACGTGTATCTAAACGATGCAGGATGCAAAGTTACCAATTAATGAGACGGGTGCACAGATTTATGCTAATAAGCTAAAAAGTTTTGAATACTTACGATCTTAACTATATGAATAGAAACATTCGGTTTGCAAGGAGTGGCAGAAACCCAGATATAATTATGTACTATTGAGACCGGTGTGTTGATTATTACAATTAAAGGGGTTGTCCGCCACTCAAATATCAACGACCTATCTATAGGATGGGATATCGATGTCAAATTAATAATAATCTTTATTTTTATATAGCGCTAACATATTCCGCAGCGCTTTACAGTTTTGCACACACTATCATCACTGTCCCCGTTGGGGCTCACAATCTAAATTCCCTATCAGTATGTCTTTGGCTTACTTCTTGGTCACCGTGGGAGTGAAAAACCTTTGTTTGGTGGGGGTGTCAGGTGTTGGAGCCCCCTGCAGTTTAGCATTGATTAGAAGAGGTCCATCTCTCCCCTAATAGAGGCCCATCATCAAAGCATGGGGAGCAGTGCAGTCAGAAGGCAGGGGAGCAGTGAAGTCGGAAGGCAGGGGAGGAGTGCAGTCGGAAGGCAGGGGAGGAGTGCAGTCGGAAGGCAGGGGAGGAGTGCAGTCAGAAGGCATGGGAGGAGTGCAGTCAGAAGGCAGGGGAGGAGTGCAGTCAGAAGGCAGGGGAGGAGTGCAGTCAGAAGGCAGCGGATGAGTGCAGTCAGAAGGCAGGGGAGCAGTGCAGTCGGAAGGCAGAGGAGGAGTGCAGTCGGAAGGCAGGGGAGGAGTGCAGTCGGAAGGCAGAGGAGGAGTGCAGTCGGAAGGCAGGAGAGGAGTGCAGTCGGAAGGCAGGGGAGGAGTGCAGTCAGAAGGCAGGGGAGGAGTGCAGTCAGAAGGCAGGGGAGGAGTGCAGTCAGAAGGCAGCGGATGAGTGCGGTCAGAAGGCAGGGGAGCAGTGCAGTCGGAAGGCAGAGGAGAAGTGCAGTCGGAAGGCAGGGGAGCAGTGTAGTCAGAAGGCAGGGGAGGAGTGCAGTCGGAAGGCAGAAGAGGAGTGCAGTCAGAAGGCAGGGGAGCAGTGCAGTCGGAAGGCAGGGGAGGAGTGCAGTCGGAAGGCAGGGGAGGAGTGCAGTCGGAAGGCAGAGGAGCAGTGCAGTCGGAAGGCAGGGGAGCAGTGTAGTCAGAAGGCAGGGGAGGAGTGCAGTCGGAAGGCAGGGGAGGAGTGCAGTCGGAAGGCAGGGGAGGAGTGCAGTCGGAAGGCAGGGGAGGAGTGCAGTCGGAAGGCAGGGGGAGGAGTGCAGTCGGAAGGCAGGGGAGGAGTGCAGTCGGAAGGCAGGGGAGGAGTCAGAAAGAAGTATATTGCACTCTTGAAGATAATGAGAAAAAACCCTTTAACTCATTGGAAAAAAAAATCAGCTGATCCCAGGTTTGAGTAAGATCCACGTAATCTAATGTCTTCCCGAACGGCTAGAGAACTGCTAAGAGGAACTATGGTGCAAAGCAACAATGTTTCTTACATAAGAAGCAACTTTTCCTTGAGCAAAGTATTTCAGCAGCTGTTCTCTTCTCCCTTCCATCTTAGAAGTAATACAATTATCAGAGTGGAACATACATGATCATGACCAAAGTGGCCATTATAAAGCGTAACAACATGTCATGTGGTTCAATATCCATCCGATGGACTGTAGTTTTACCAATACCATATTCAGCATATGCATGGAAACAAGAGTCATAAAGAGAAAAGAAATGAAAAAACTGAGAAATGAAAAAACTAAAATCAATTACAAATATCTACAAAACACATTTGTAAATTTTGGTCTTACAATGTTTCTTCCCTTTAAATTTTAATTCATGCCGCAAAAAATGGGATGTGTGAGGTCTTCCCATCAGGTACACGGCACTGCTAGCATTTTAAAAACAATATATTTTACCACTAAGTCTGAAAACTTCCCTTTCTCATACAGCTGACAAAATATATAAAAGGTACATCTGGTCTTGCACTTACGAGGATGGTTAACGTATTTTCGTGTGTTTGGCAGTAAGTAGCTCTAAATGATATTGCAGATTAGGTTGTATTTGGCTTTGCTGCACAGTATTCGTTATTGCTATTAACCAGCACTGCAATCCAAAACCTATGTAAAAACACGGATTATTAAAAAAATAGTTTTTGCATTTTTTGCAATTTTAGGCTCTTTTAAGTTGTTGGTTTTTTTTAAAAAAAATAATTTAATCGAGAAACGTATTTTCTTCTGTCTGGCCAACTATTTCACTCTGAACCATCCAGCCAGAAGAGAAAACACAAGGAGCAGATCCTAGGTCAGTATTACTGTTATTTTATGCTATTAGGGTCCCAGTATGACTAAAGAAACTGGTGATAGTCTACTGGAGCCTCAGTGGCTACTAGGATTCATGCTTAGAGGAAATCTGTCAGCTGGTTTTTGCCATTAAATCTGAAAGCAGCATAATATAGAGCAAGAGATCCTGATTCCAGTGATGTGTCACTTATTAGGTTGTGTCTTGTAGTTTCAATACAATCAAGTGTGTTATCAACAGGATATTATCACTGCCAGACAAGAACTCACATGCAGGCCAGTCAGGCGAATCTGTGTAACCCCGCCCCCACCACTAATTGACAGCTTGATGACTGCACAGTGTACACAGGAAGCAGCCAATCAGCGGTGTGGGCGGGGTTATACACAGCTGTGCAATTAAGCACTATTACTTCTACAACAGATAAAACAGGGATTCTATCAAAACTGTATCAAGCAGTCTAGTAAGTGATACATACCACCAAAAACCACTCCTCTAAATCTAGGTAAAGCGATCCTCTCCACAACTCAACAACTACAACCAATAGAGATGGTGAAGTAAACACGATCAATAATTAATAGAAATAACAAATCTTTATTCATATACTAGAAAGTACATACAACAATGACAGTGCACATGTATATATTCAAATACAAAGACTAATATTATAAATAGTAACAACAGAGATGAAAATCCTAAAACTCTGCTGTCAATGGACTATGCAATATGACAACAGAGACATACAAAACTGGAGTCGCCCATAAACACCTATGCTAGTGGAGTAGAATACCCGGAAAATACTAAAGATGATAATAATACTGCGGTAGACTATCACCCCATATAATCATAGAGATGGGCCATATACATATAAATAATCACCAGTATGGTGACAATGTGCCACAACCAATAGGCCAATGCCTATATAGAGTATATGAAATAACAGTACCAACTCAAGGCTACGACCCATCTACCATATAAAAAATCCTGTGTGTCCATTACCTGCAGCCATAGCATAGGTGAATACGCGGTACCCAGGTGGCCCCGACGCGCGTTTCGCTGTCCTGCAGCTTCGTCAGGAGGTAGCTAACTGCATGCATGGCGTCTATTATATACAAGCTAAGATAGCCCAATTGTGTACAGCTGCGGCGGCGAATTCCCGGCATGTTGCCGTCCGATGATGAGCGCGGCGCTCAAGGATCGCGTCACCCGGCAACAAAGCCCGGTCACATGACCGCGCCTGTTACCAAGGCAGCGCGATGCCCGTACAGAGCACCGCCACCCCCATCGAACAACAGCGCATGCGCGGGTCGCGCTCTAGTCTGCATGTAAACATAAAAGACGTCTGCCAGGTAAGAAACGATCATGTACCTCAACCCAACTACCTACCATAACTAATGTGCACAGTGGCACGGTCCATGTACACCCATAGATAAAAAGTGTATATATAAAGCTTTATGTCGCCCTTACGCTATCCCATTTAGACGCAAGTCTCCATGACTGCCCGTGTACACCAACACAGCACACTGACTCATCATGCTCATCAACTAAGATGTCTACATAGCATGATACCAAACGTGGTTAAATGGACATATGTACCATACGCAACAATGGTGGTATACACCTATCATGATAGAAACTAAATTAAATGAGCATATGTACATAGGACCGCAATACACAGTGTCAACCATGTTAGAATAATCATGGCCAGTCATGACTACATACATGCCTGATATATTATCACGCTCTCAGACACCACATACATGATCAGTACTACTATCAAGGATGGTACCATTGTTTACAAACATATATGATGCATAAATAGTACTACCAAACATTATTACACACTATATTAGCCCTAACATGACCAATCACTATATCCATAAGCGCTTAACACCATAAGACTATATAACAGTTGTTCTCCTCAAACAGGATTCTTCCAAATAACGTGGTTAATGGCTCCACTTCAAGCGTCAGACAGCTTGATCATCATCCATGGACCCATCATGAATATTTCCATATACGCCAAACAGAAAGGTTGAGGTAAGTATGTGACCAACATGCCTAGACCGATAAACATAAGTGAATAAAAACAATATTAAAAACAAACATGCACAAAACTAAAGAGTTTTAGGATTTTCATCTCTGTTGTTACTATTTATAATATTAGTCTTTGTATTTGAATATATACATGTGCACTGTCGTTGTTGTATGTACTTTCTAGTATATGAATAAAGATTTGTTATTACTGATCGTGTTTACTTCACCATCTCTATTGGTTGTAGTAAGTGATACATCCCTGGAATCAAGCTTTCTTGCTTTTTATTATGCTGCTCTCAGATTACAGCACAAAAACCTGCTGACAGATTCCCTTTAAGGCCTCATTCAGACATCAGTTTTTCACATACATGTTTTTCATGGATAGCACACGTATTATTTTTGGTTTATGCAGCTGTTCAGACGTCTGTGTTTTTTTGTGCATCAATTTTCTATTTTTGATCAAATCATCCATAGAAGTTTAGGAGTCTGTGCAAATCACAGATATGATACAGATGCCCATCTATGTGCAATCCAAGTGCTGTTCAATTTCCATATTGTTATTGGTAGGAGAAGCTTTGCAATTTTTATTTTTTCTTTTTTTGCAGACGTGAAAAATGTACCCGCCGACTAACATTGATGAAGATGGTTTCACGCTCAAGAATGGAAAGGAAAAAAAAAAGGTAAGTGTGAATGACGCCTTATTCCTGGGGAAAAATCCGGAACAGTGCAAGCTGACGACAACTGCACACAACATATGAAAATATTCGTGGTCACACCCAACCTGTGATACCTTCTATTAATACTGTAGTGTGTGACCACCTCTCTATTCATTGCTTTTCAGAAACCAGGTAGGACGGAAAATCAAGAATCCCCCATGGTAACGAAAGGTGCAAGTGCCACTTCTTGCAACTGAACCTATCAGACATTTATGTTCAAGGATGTATCTCTCGTGGAACAATCCATCACTATGATCGATTGGGTCCAAACTTAAAGGGAACCTGTCACCCCGAAAATCGCGGGTGAGGTAAGCCCACCAGCATCAGGGGCTTATCTACAGCATTCTGGAATGCTGTAGATAAGCCCCCGATGTTACCTGAAAGAGGAGAAAAAGAGGTTAGATTATACTCACCCATGGGCGGTCCCGCTCCGATGGGTGTCTCAGGTCCGGTACAGCGCCTCCCATCTTCATTCCATGAAGTCCTCTTCTGGTATTGACACTGTGGCTCCGGCACAGGCGTACTTTGTACGCCCTGTTGAGGGCAGAGCAAAGTACTGAAGTGCGCAGGCACAGGAAAGGTCAGAGAGGCCCGGCGCCTGCGCACTGCAGTACTTTGCTCTGCCCTCAACAGGGCAGACAAAGTACGCCTGCGCCGGAGCCGTGGCTGAAGATCAGAAGAGGACGTCATGGAATGAAGATGGGAGGCGCCGCAGCGGACCAGAGACACCCATTTGACCGGACCAGCAGCGGGACCGCCCCTGGGTGAGTATAATCTAAACTCTTTTTCTCCTCTTTCAGGATACATCGGGGGCTTATCTACAGCATTAAAAAAATGCTGTAGATAAGCCCCTGATGCCGGTGGGCTTACCTCACCTGCGATTTTCGGGGTGACAGGTTCCCTTTAAATGAGTGAGGCGGGCTGCCTTTACACTTAGGATTGTTGGGATGCCAGAGGTCAGATATCGACGATCAAAAAGTGATGACATTTGCTAGTGACCTGCCTCCCGTATAATTTTGCATATTCCTCCACTACTTATAGGTGGCAGGAAAGATGTAGAGGTTCTTTAGTTACGTATCCCTGTATCTTTCGATCAACCAGGAGACATTGAACAATCACATTAAGGGCTTCTTTAGATAATCGTTAAACAATTGTGACTCATTACCAGCAAACAACGTCCAACAAGTGTTTATACCGGACAACAATTGTGAATTAAATGGTTGAATAGCGATCGTTTCACTCCTCCTTTACGTTGGTCTACACGTTGAACGAGCGAACAATCTCCATTCACGTTACCGTTAACGAGAATTTTTTTGCTCACCTAAAGGATTTCGTGCACAATCTGAGAGCATTTTTGGGCAACACGTTCAGTTGCTCAACCCAATCACATTACACAATTAGCGCGAATCGGATTATCGGCCAATGTAAACGCCCCTTCAAGATGTCTCTGGCTACAAAGAAAAAAAGTAGTGTCACAAAAATTAATCTTAATTATTAAACTGTATCTCCACCTTTACAAAACTGCCGACCCCCTCATCGATAATTCCCCACTGAATTCCAGAACCATGAAGAGTTGTGCTGTGCATCCTTGGGAATCTACCAGTAGGATCAACCCTCCAAAGATGTCTATATGTGCACGTAGGTCATAGAAAGTTTAATAAAATGATACCTTTATATCTGAGATCAATTGGCTTATTCCGTATTTTTCTTAATATGTAAATAGACTGTTAGGATCTATGGGCCGGACATAGCTCTCCAGGAAGATCTGCCTCAGGAGCTTGTTTTAAATTTAAAAAAAAGGCAGGAGCTTGGTGCAACAATGGAGCAGCATCTTCTCAACTTGTGTTCTATTGATCCTCGTCGATAAGGCTGAGCTGTCAATCATGGAAAACGGGGGCGGAGATAAATAAAAAAAACAAGTGGTTGGGAATGGTTTTAATAGTCATTTTGTGCTTACAGACTCCCTTATACTACAGGACTCCACTGAGGAACACTTTCCACGACAACATGTCAAAGTAAAAAAAAAGTTAGCAAAGTTTTTCTCGTTGCTCTTGAAAAAAACCACACAAGTTCGGGCTCCGCTTACAAGAAGCCTTTCAATCTTAAGTCCGTGTAACAATCATTTCTTTCTATGCTGCATTTAATTAACATAACTTAAAACCTCTTTACAAATGATTCCTTTCCTAGTCTTACCCAGAAGCCGAGAGTCGAGTGCAACAAATGTGAAAAGTATAATCAATGTTTGAACTTTTTAAGCGGAAGGCGTCAAGTGGAAAAGTATTGACGTACCAAGACACTTGTGTACCAAAAGAGGGAAAAAAAAAAATCTCCATCTTCAAATCCCTCCACAACAAGCAGCCGGAGCTCGGTGAGGAATAACATTACCATCACTCAGAGATGAATTTGAAATTTCACTAAAAAGATATAGACATGTAGTACATAAATAAATTCAATGCAATGAATACAGGCCACTTTTGATTTCCCCAAACTTCTGCGTAATAAAGTACAGTCTTATATCTTTCTGCTCAGACTCCACTTTTCCTCACCAGAGGATTCTTCCTCCAATGCTAGAGGCTCGATGGTCATTGCTCAATATATTCATTATTGCGCTGCCACCTCGCCTGGAAATGATACACTGTAAACCGAGGTGCCATTAACAAGCGTCTACATAGACAGGTGGAACGGACCTGAAACTTCACTATTAAGGTACAATACACTGACAAAAATCAAGAAAGTCATCTGTTTTCGTTCTTATTTATAACAAACTAAAAGGATTCAACTTTTATTCCAGCATTATTTTGGATGCGTCTTATTCCGGTAAATATAGAAGAGAATTTCTGGGGTCTGTCATTTATATCCTGACCTATCATATCAATGGAGGTTAGGATTCGTATCAAATTCAAAAATTTTGCATCCCCTGTGTTTCATAGATTGGAGACTTCTACTTTTTCCTGGGCTATGCTGTCTGACTGTTCAATTAATCATAAGGTTTCGTAATAAATGTTATAATATTGCAGACACCGTTTTTTTAATCTAATTAAGTCTATGTGGAATAATTAATGAATATTTCATGATAGCGCCATTTTTACCTTCTGCTGGCTCTATCTCTAAAGTTTAGTTGTCTCTGAGCTAGTGAGTGGAGACCGGCTGTCATGGTGCCCTCATACATACATACACATGAGGAATTCCTCCTCTCTTATTGGTGTTCAACAGCATATAAGACATTAAACAGCAGTACTGAGATGTGTAGCTGTAAATCCAGCACGGAAGTAAAATAAACTAGCTTGAAGCTGCAGCTGGATCTACCCGGTCTCTCACCATGCTGAGTGGCTCCTCAATCCTACTCTTCCAATAGACTTCAACACACTCTATAACATGACACCTTCATCATGCTGGCACTCTGAGATTGGATGGTGAGTGCAGGAGGGAGGGGAAGAAGTGACTCACAAGTGGACATTGGAGCAAATTTCTCGGAGAAATTATATCAAAGTTTCTTATAAAAACCTGTACTATTGACTTATGAAAAGTTTGAATAAATGACCATTTAATAAAACTGCTTCAGTAAGGCTACTTTCACACATCCGTCTTTCGCCATCAGGCTCAATTCGGCAAATTTTGGAAAAAACTGGATCCGGCAAAAAATGCCGTTTGATCCTGGTTTTTCCCATAGACTTGTATTAGAGCCGGATGACCTTACGTTTCATCCAGTTTCCGGCAAAAATGTTGTTTCCGGCATCTGGAAAAACCGTACACAGTAACGTTTTTTGTCTCCGGGGAAAAAGCCGTAAGCGCCGGATCCAGCGCTTCCGGCTTTTTGCTAGAATGGAAGCCTATGGGAGCTGGAAGGTGCCGGATCTGGGAAATGATGGATTCCGAAGCCAGATTCCGTTTTTTTTTTAAACTGATCATGCTCCAATTTTTCTTTTATCCAATTATCTGGATATGCTAGTCGGATTTGTCGAAAAAAATCCGTTGCATCAATTTTTCACAATCTGCGACATTAGGCATTGTGCCTGACGGCAAAAGGCTGATGTGTGAAAGTAGCCTAAGCCTCTACTCAACGGGTTGTTGCAGGAAGGTAGTAGAATTTAATTTCCTAAAAGGAGGGGTCTGTTGGTAGTTTTGCACAGAAAAAGTGTAGGGGTACCTGAACATTCTTTACAGCAGCATGATTAGGAAAATGATTATGGATTCCAGTCTGTTCCACTCCAGCGAGGTCCCCGAGACTGGAGTGCTCCCTGCACTCTCTATTGAGCGCTCCCCAGCTCCTCCCTTCTGCTCTACGGGCAGATGTAGTGTCCAACCAAAACCCTTCTATAGGGACCACTGAAGAGCAGAAGGGAAAGGACCGAGAATAGAGACATAGTGCAGAATTACAGAAACATGCTTCTTTCCTCCAATAACCGTGCCTTTCATATCCACAGCCTAATCAATGAAGCTAATCTGAAACTCCAAATACAACTTGTGTAAGGCAACAATGTTTTTCTAATTCTGTATCAATCCATTAAAAAATCATGAATGGGGCCCGAAACAAAACATAAAAAGTGCCCGAGACTAGATATTTTACACCAGATCAATTATGCTAGGTAATGTGAATAAGGAAATTGTTAAAGGGATTTTCCTCATCATCATAAATGGTTAATATTACAAAGGGTTAAAACAAGCAACTTTCCAATTTACTTGCTGCTATAAATCCTCCCCATTTTAAATGACAGATGAATTTTTAATTGTATTATTTACCGCTCTTTGCATAAGTTACGAGCCACCATTGCAGTTTATCAGCAATGGCCATTTTCCTAGAGGAACAGTTACAAGTTCTATCCCATAAAGCTTGTAAGCGCTGCTCTGAAGCAGGCCGGATTGGTGGATCTATCCAGGATAGCAGAGCTACTGGTCTAAACTGTCAATCATTCAGGAGTGACCACTGGAAAGCAGGAAATTTAGAGGCCGGGGAACAGTGCGCTCCTAAAAATCAAAGGGTGATACAACCCCTTTAAAAGGGGTTGTCCTGTATTAGAAAAACTGTGTTTTTTAAAAAATAGCACTACTCATGTTGGTATGGTGTGTATGGTAATTTGCAACTTAGCCCTTTTCTCCTCAATGGAACTGAGCTGCCACACCACAACCGACCTGCAGACTGGTATTGATCTGTTGTGGGAAGAAAGCAGCCATGTATTCCTAACCCTGGCCAACCTCCCTTCTAAACAAGCACTCCTCTCCCCATCTAAGTTTTTATCCTCATAATATTATGACTGCAATATATTAAATGGCACTGTGTACTTACAATTGCTCATTTTGCTTTTCTACCCACATAATTCTTCTCTTTTTCATTAGGTCTCTGACATCACCTGATTAAAAACTGACTAGCTGAATCCTTGTAAGCTCTATGTAGAAACAGGAGGTCAATTTTCCCTGCATGAGTCATCCCCATCTTCGACTCCTGACCCAGCTGCTCTGCTACTTTCCCCTGCCAGGGACTTTTGCAGTGATGTCTCATTCAGGAAAAATTGACCTCCTGTTTCTACATAAAGCTTAAAAGGATTCAGCTAGTCAGACCTAATGGAAAAGAGATTAGCTGGGAAGAAAGGCAAAATGAGCAATTGTAAGTACACAGTGCAATATAATATGATTACTGCAATATATTAAGAGGATAAAAACTTTGATATGAGTACTTCTTCAAGAGAACAACAGGACGCACAATTACCGTATTTATGTAAACCATAGTAAAGCATCCTGATAAAAAACCTACACATAAAAATAATTCCAAGTTTTAAAAATGAAAAAAATATAAAATAGCTTACTCTCCTTTCTTCCAGTTTTATTAGTCACTTATTGTGCATTAGAAGGTAGATTTTCACACGGCGAGGAATACCTAATATTGAGCATTTTTTGCTTCTGTACTCAGCAACTTAACTTTTATATTCATCTTACAACAAATTTACTGTGTATGCTTTTTTTATTTTTAAGCTAAAGCAATGTTCGCGACGGCACCTGGGCCACTTTTTTTCCTGAGCTTTGCTTTTTAAAGCAGTGAAAAAAAAATAGAAGAAAATGTATATGTATGTAAAATACAAAAAAAAAAGAACGAAAAAAGGTAAACAAAAAAAAAAAAAAAGGAAAAAAGGAACAACAGCCCTAATTAAATTCAATTGGCGCCTTTACATTTAAAAGGAAATATGAAGCTGTTAAAATTAGGACTGCCCGCGCTTAAATCGCGCATTAACTTTATGCAAATATCTTCATTAGAAGCGTTTCTTGATGAGAAAAATGGTAAACTCCACCTTTGCAAGTTCGTCTTTCCTTTTTAACAATGACAAACTTAAGATATCAAACTGTTCACAAGCATTAATATTCATCAGGAAAACATGAGGTATGTGCCCAGTCGAAGGAACCCACAGCTTTAACTTTCCGGCGAGAGTAAACCGGAGCCGGCACATATAAATTCATCTCTCATTAGACTGTTAAATGCTATGTGTAAAATTGGAACACCACTGTTTGCCAACAGAATTAAGTCCTCCTTGTCATTAATAACGAATGAGTATCAAAAGGTTTTCATTGCGGAAGATTTATTGGGGTGGGAATTTCACAATGATTTATGGCATAATGTTTTATAGAGAAGAGCCTCATTTTCTAGGCGTGCTCTTGTGACTTTCAGGATGCATGTGCCTCGGTGGCAATCTGCTCCAATAAAGGACTTAGGTTCTCTCAATTATGCGCACAACCTATAGCCGTATCATTATGGAGATTCGGATTCTGGGCTAAAATATAATTAGACAAGATGGTCTCACGCTAAAAGCATAAAGCCTGCTGCGATAGCTGGCAAATTAGTCGAAGGATAAAACGTGAGATTTTGTCGCACAGTTTCAAGTGAAAGGCATAGTTAGAATTAGACTGGTAAAATATAATCAATACAATGCAAAACAGCAATATTACACTAATATCCAGGTACAATGGTAAAAAAATTATTAACAAAATTTAGGATAGGTAGATCACTGTTGGGATCCCCATAGTTCACAAGAAGAGAGGGTCAAATGAGCATGTGCAACCAGTGCTCCATTCACTGTCAATAGGAATGGTGGGTGCACATGCTCACTACAGCTCTTGAAAACTTGACAACCGCATTCTCTTTTCGGGGTCTAAACAACAAGATTCCCAGCGAATATATACACTGTGTGCAGAATTATTATCTTAGGAGGATAACTGTTTGTGCAGGTAACTATTACTGTGCAGAATTATTAGGCAACTTAATAAAAAATATATATATATTCCCATCTCACTTGTTTATTTTCACCAGGTAAACCAATATAACTGCACAAAATTTAGAAATAAACATTTCTGACATGCAAAAACAAAACCCCCAAAAATGAGTGACCGCTATAGCCACCTTTATGATGACACTCCGCAGCCTCCATCCATAGATTCTGTCAGTTGCTTGATCTGTTTACGACCAACATTGCGTGCAGCAGCCACCACAGCCTCCCACTGTTCCGAGAGGTGGACTGTTTTCCCTCCCTGTATATCTCACATTTTATGAGGGACTACAGGTTCACTATGGGGTTCAGATCAGGTGAACAAGGGGGCCATGTCATTATTTTTTCTTCTTTGAGACCTTTACTGGCCAGCCACGCTGTGGAGGAGTTGGAGGCATGTGATGGAGCATTGTTCTACATGAAAATCATGTTTTTCTTGAACGATACCGACTTCTTCCTGTACCACTGCTTGAAGAAGTTGTCTTCCAGAAACTGGCAGTAGGTCTGGGAGTTGAGCTTCACTCCATCCTCAACCCGAAAAGGTCCCACAGGTTCATCTTTGATGATACCAGCCCATACCAGTCCCCACCTCCACCTTGCTGGCGTCTGAGTGGGAGTGGAGCTCTCTGCCCTTTACTGATCCGGCCTCTGGCCCGTCCATCTGGCCCATCAAGAGTCACTCTCATTTCATCAAAACCTTTGAAAAGTCAGTCTTAAGATAATTCTTGGCCCAGGCTTGATGTTTTATCTTATGTTTCTTGTTCAAAGGTGGTCGTTTTTCAGCCTTCCTTACCTTGGCCATGTCCCGGAGTATCGCACACCTTGTGCTTTTTGTTACTCCAGTAACGTTGCAGCTCTGAAATATGGCAAAACTGGTGGCAAATGGCATCTTGGCAGCTTCACGCTTGATTTTCCTCAATTCATGGGCAGTTATTTTGCGCCTTTTTGCCCAAAACGCTTCTTGCGACCCTGTTGGCTATTTGCCATGAAACGCTTGATTGTTCGGTGATCACGCTTCAAACTTTTGGCAATTTCAAGACTGCTGCATCCCTCTGCAAGACCTCTCACAATTTTGGACTTTTCAGAGCCCGTCAAATCTCTCTTCTGACCCATTTTGCCAAAGGAAAGGAAGTTGCCTAATAATTAAGCACACCTTATATAGGGTTCTGATGTCATTAGACAACACCCCTCCTCATTACAGAGATGCACATCACCTGATTTACTTAATTGGTAGTTGGCTCTCACGCCTGAACAGCTTGGAGTAGGACATGTATGAAAAGTATCATGTGATTAAAATACAACTTGCCCAATAATTCTGCACAGTGTATATTTATAATTTATCCTGTGGAATGGTGAAATTGAGGTGGTTGTTTATAGTTTAACTCACTTTCGTATCAGGAGGAATACAGAGCCAATGACGACACATGTACAGATACCTACTGCGTCGCATGCATGAGTACTCTGGTGAGCAGTGATGAGCCTGGAAGAGAGTGCACTGTCAGAGCACATTGTAAGGATATAATCCGGCCAGCAGGAAAAGCAAAGACCCTGGCCTCGAAAGTGATGACGGTTTCGGGGATGGGGTTGTTCTTTGCTTTTCCTGCTCGCCAGGTTATCAGAACCAGAGAGGGAGCGCACTGTCACTGTGCAAGATCCTTCCACGTATTCATCAGAATGGACAAGTAATCCATGCTCAGTAGAGCAAGGACTAGCATACCTCTGGAAACGGACCTCACCGATGATGTTTTGTTTCAGGGTGGAGACAGTTTGACAGTGACAGCAGCCTCTGCTTCCCCCCTTCCTAAAGATGTCTCATTTGAGTATCCTAGAAATCACCGGGGATTCCCAATTTTACCCCTTCAAGTCGCAGCCCTTTTTCATTTTTGCGTTTTCATTTTTCACTTCCCTCCTTCCCTGAGCCATAACTTTTTTATTTTTCCGTCAATATGGTCATGTGAGGGCTTAATGTTTGCGGAACAAGTTGTACTTTTGAACGACACCATTGGTTTAACCATGTCTTTTACTAGAAAACGGGAAAAAAATTCCAAGTGCGGTGAAATTGCAAAAAAAGTGCAATCCCACACTTATTTTTTGTTTGGCTTTTTTGCTAGGTTCACTAAATGCTAAAACTAACCTGCCATTATGATTCTCTAGGTCATTACGAGTTCATAGACACCTAACATGACTAGGTTCTTTTTTATCTAAGTGGTGAATAAAAATTCCAAACTTTGCTAAAAAAAAAAAAAAAAAAAAAAAAGTGCCATTTTCCGATACCCGTAGCATCTCCATTTTTCGTGATCTGGGGTCGGGTGAGGGCTTATTTTTTGCGTGCCGAGCTGATGTTTTTAATGATACCATTTTTGCGCAGATACATTCTTTTGATCGCCCGTTATTGCATTTTAATGCAATGTCGCGGCGACCAAAAAAACGTAATTCTGGCGTTTCGGATTTTTTTCTCGCTACGCCGTTTAGCGATCAGGTTAATGCTTTTTTTTAATTCATAGATCGGGCGATTCTGAACACGGCGATACCAAATATGTGTATGTTTGATTTTTTTTTATTGTTTTATTTAGGATGGGGCGAAAGGGGGGTGATTTAAACTTTTATATTTTTTATATTTTTTTCATATTTTTAAAAACTTTTTTTTTTACTTGTGCCATGCTTCAATAGCCTCCATGGGAGGCTAGAAGCTGGCATAGCCTGATCGGCTCTGCTACATAGGAGCGATCATCAGATCGCTGCTATGTAGCTGAAATGCAGGTGTGCTGTGAGCGCCGACCACAGGGGGGCGCTCACAGCAGGCCTGCATCAGTAACCATAGAGGTCTCAAGGACCTCTATGGTTACCTTCCTGATGCATCGCCGACCCCCGATCATGTGACGGGGGTCGGCGATGACGTCATATCCGGCCGCCCGGCCGGATGCGGTAGTTAAATGCCGCTGTCTGTGTTGGACAGCGGCATTTAACAGGTTAATAGCGGCGGGTGAATAGCGATTTCACCCGCCGCTATTGCGCGCACATGTCAGCTGTACAAAACAGCTGACATGTCGCGACTTTGATGTGGGCTCACCGCCGGAGCCCACATCAAAGGGGGTGACACGGCATGCGCAGTACTAGTACGGCGCATGTCGTGAAGGGGTTGGTCAAAAAAGCACTTAATAGTAGAGAGGGAATTGTAGTGAATTTTGAATTAAAACATATTAGGAAAGCAATTAGATTATTACATTAAAAAGACAGACATTTAAATTTAACCAGCATTAGTTTTGGATCATCAATTTTAACATTTATTTGTGTGTCACCTTCATATCAAGGGTCTCTAGATCTGGAGAACAAGTGTGTACTGCTGTCATTGTTCAGATTTATGGTTGTTAAAGGAAAAAATGATCTATACCAATTTTGGAGATAAGTGTGAGACCAGCATCTCTTAGATACTTATGGCAGAGCCCATGGATATAGTAGAAATTACCATGGTGGTAAAACCCGTCTATTAACAAGAAAAAAAATGGCGCTGTGGCTCCTTATAATTCAACAGATTTTCCCCATTACACTCATGAAACTACCTAAAAAAATGGGCAAACATACAAACCCCATGCCATCGTTATCACTAACTCAGGACCATAGTGCCGCAAGATTTCTAAAACTTGATATCTTGTAGATAAACTTTAATATTACAAAAGTAAATGAATAAAAAAAAAGCTTTACAGTTCTGCCATAAATAAAGTAAACCCAATAAATTAGGACCATAAGTCAAAATCCTCATTCCAGGATGAAGGCTGAACTTGGTAATCATTTTATTAGACAGTTATCAAGGAACGGGACACTAAAAAGGTTAACATGAAATGACAGCCTGATGGATGTAACAACAAATAGCGCAGTCCACCGTCCCGCTCAAGCAGAACTATGACAAATTGCTAACTTAAGCCACCAGTGAACTGAAAAACATTTGCACTCATAAGAATTGCCCAGCCAGGGCGTTGGGTTAGAACGGCTCGGTGAGCTAAAGATCTGGGGTCATTATAGAGAACACCTGAAAAACAGATAGCGAGGCATGGTCAGAGATCAGGTATGTGATGCAAGGAGAAAGTACCAAGAACATGTGTATGAACACAACAAGGGGCAGTACGACAATAGCTTGATCGTCTGGCATGCCCAGAACCTGAGCATGTAGGTGTGCATTTTAAGCAGGGATGGCCCAAAAAAAGGTTAAAGATAAACTAAAGAGTGTTTTTCATTTTTGTGCAATTTTGTGAACTATGTTCATCACTGAATACCATGAGACAAAAAAAAGCAACTTTTAAAACCCCGGCAAATGATAAACCAGCTGTGAATCATTTTTCGTTGAAGATCTACTTCTAGATTTAGCAACAAATCCGGCATAAAAACTTTTATTTACAGTGCTCCTTTATAAAGGTTTACAAGAGGTGATACTATCTGTGCGCAGATAAATAGGTAAAATAGATAGATAAAATAGGAGGAACTGAGTGGGAAAATATTCAATAAAATTTGTAATTTTTTTAAAATTAGTTACAGTCCTGTACTTTCAATGCTTAGGAGTCCAGTGGGCGGTCCTAACTTACTGACCGACAGCTATCTACATATGCATAGGCATGCAAGGAAGGAAGTCAATCACTAAATAGAACCCCCTACTGGATTAATCCTACATAGGCGCACCCACTGGATTAATCCTACATAGGACCACCTACTAAATGAATCATACATAATTCCACCCACTGTATTAATTGACTGTCATGTGTTTACTGTGACAGAGGAGCCAGAAGACTGCAGCGCCTGATTTCTCCTATTCCTGGACTGTATAGAAGCACTTCACCTTCATACTACACGGTGCAGGTTTCTTTTAGCAGTGCAGGGGTTAATCTGCTCAGTTGAGAGCTCTTGGAAGCTTTCCTGCATTAAGGCTTTCAACCGTTCATGGTTTGCCACTTCTATCTCCTATATAATCTGGGCCTTGGCTAGCACTCGTTACCAGAGCTGGCTTATGCTGCAAGGTTAGGAGATGGTGGTTTGTGGTAGTTGTTTGAGAAGGCATTTGGTGGATTTATCTGAGACTGTTGCTAGGTTTGGGTGGGTGCCAATTCCCCTCCTTCTCTTACTTTGGTTTTACCCCATCTTTCACTCCCTGATGTTTACCGCTGTTTGTGTGAATATGTTTGTATGATTGGTATTTTCCTTCATCCCTATTTCTATAACCTTGTTAGTCTGGTTGTCGTATTACAATACACAACTACTCCCCCTCTACCCATGTGGGGAAAGAGTACAGACTGAGGGCCAATTCAGGAGATAAGTTAAGGTACGTGGCCCTGGCGTCTTCACCATCAGAAATAATCCAGGAAATAGGGCGAGATAAGGCATCCATAGCATTAGGGACAGGGAACGAACCCCTGGTTCTGGGACACCCAACAACAGAGTCATGACATTAGTTCTGGCTGAAACGGTTTTTGGTCAATTAGGGATCTGATCTCTACTTTGCCAGGGTAACTGCATCAACTCAGCCTGGAGGTGGCAGATCTGCACACTGTCATTTTGCAGCATCCTAACACATCAGGTTTGGGGACCATGACTCCCAGGCAACCATTAGTGGAGCCCAAGATCGCTTTGTCTGACAGGTTCTCTGGGGGGCATAACAAGTTTGTTGTTTTCAGGGAGGCCTACAAATTATACTTCAGGTTACGTCCTTGTTCCTCAGGAACCGAGGAGCAACAGGTGCGGATAATAATCTCTCTCTTTCAGGGTGACCCCCAAGCATTGGCATTCTCTCTCCCATCTGAATCCCAGTTGCTCTGGATGGTGGAGGAATTTTTTCAGGCGATGGGTAATATATGCAACGATCCTGACCGGGTCTCCCTGGCTGAGTCCACACTACATCAGCTTCAGCAGGGAGACAGGCCGGTGGAGGAGTATTGCTCTGAGTTTCGGAGGTGGTCCACTGACACTAAGTGGATTGACCACGCACTCCGTGGCCAGTTATGTCAAGGGCTATCAGTAAGGATGAAGAGTGCCTTAGCCCTGAATGAGATTCCAGTTTCCCTTGAGGTGGCCATGTCTCTGGCTGTCTGGGTGGATCGCTATGTTCGCCAGTATAGAAAGAGACACCCCAATGTGCGGGATGCCAGGGCCAAGGGAAACCTGGTCTGTCATCTGATGAACCCGTGCAATTGGGTGGGGTGACACTTTCTGGGAATCAAACTGTAGTTTGGCGTAAAGGGGAAGAGTTTCTACTGTAGGAAAAATGGCCATTTTGGAAGTGCATGTCCTTCCCTGCCTCACTGTAAAGAGCCTCTGGAAAACTAAGGAGCACAGGTTGCGGGTAGGTTAGCAACACAGGTGTATATATCTCCTCCGTATTTCTGCCTTTCTGGATAGTGAGGCGGGGTTTAATTTGATCGACGCTAGGTTCATCCAGGTCAAGGGCCTCAAACCACACAATGCTCAGACCTATACCCATAATAGCCATGGACTCCGCACCCTTGCGACGGTATTTTTCTCAAGTCATCCAAGGGTTACATCTGCAGGTAGGAGCCATGCACTCAGAAGGTATTGACTGTTATATGCTAGAGGGTCTGCTCTCTCCTGTGGTTCTTTGACTGCCTTGGCTCACTCTGCACAACCCTGTGGTAGATTCACAGACTTTGGAGGTGGTAAAGTGTAATGAGTATTGTCAAGGACACTGTTTGGGCACCTGGCTTGCAATGGTGGATACCCAGTCTGTGGCTAAATACCTGTCTGACTATGGAGGTGTGTTTTGAGAGCAAGGGTGCCAAAAACTTCCCCCCATCGTCCTTATGACTGCGTCATTAATATTGTCCCTGGGACCAAGCTGCCAAAGAGCAGAGTATATAATATCTCTGGTCCAGAGAGGCAGGCCACGAAGGACTATATCGCGGAAAATTTGGCATAGGATCATCAGACCATCCTCATCCCTGGTTGCTGTAAGGTTTTTCTTTGTAAAGAAGAAAGACTATGCTTCTGCCTAGATTTCCGCAAACTCAATCAGATTACGGACCGGGATCCCCTTCCTCTCATCTGGACCTCTTTAATCAGATTGTAAGAGAAAAATGGTTTTCTACATTGGATCTCAGGGGTGCGAATAATCTAGTTCGTATTAAAGAGAGGGATGAGAGGTAAACCACTTTCAATACGCCTGAGGGACACTGTGAGAACATTGTGATGCCATTTGAGTTGCCTAATGCTCCCGCTGTCTTTCAGCACTTTGTAAATGACATCTTTAGTCACCTGGTAGGTAGATTTGTTTTAATCTATCTTGATGACATTAGTTTATTCACCTGACCTTGAGTCACATCAGGTACATGTCAGGCAGGTCTTACAGATACTAACTAGACAATAAATTATTTGTAAACCAGAGAAACGTATGTTCTCGGTTGAAGAGATAAGTTTTTAGGATATGTTTCATCATCCACTGGTTTTCGCATGGATCTAGCAAATGTCCGGGTGGTACTGGATTGGGATCGTCCTGAGGATTGGAACGCGTTACAAAGGTGTTTGGGTTCCGCCAATTACTATAGTAAGTTCATCAAAAACTAGTAGTGGCCAAACCTGTGACTGATATGACCAGGAAAGGGACAAACTTTCCCAAATGATCCAGTCCCGCCAGGGAGGCATTTGATACCTTGAAGGAGTGGTTGAATCTGCACTGATTCTCATACAGAAACATTAGGTTGAAGGTTCCCTCTTGGAAAACTGGGTCCCAGGTTCATTAGTCTTTATAAGATTGTGACCATTGTCAATCCTGCAGCATTAAGGCTTGCTTTGCAGCCCACCTTTAGGATTCATAATGTGTTTCATCGATCTCTACTCCAAAAAATATGGTGCGTCCTCTGTTCCATTACCACCACCTCCAGTTATTGTGGATGGAACTTTGGAATTTCAAATAGCTAAGATCGTTGATTCTCAACTTAATTCATCGGTTGCTTCATTATCTGGTATACTGGAAGGGATACGGTCATAAAGAGAGGATGTGAGTACCAGCATCTGCTTCCAATGATGCCAGGTTGATCCGATCTTTTCACATGGCACATCCTGATAAATCCGATTCTGAGGTTCCAGAGGTCCCTTGTAGAAGGGAGGTACTGTCATGAGTTTACAGTGACAAGAGAGGAGCCAGAAGACCGCAGTGTCTAATTTCTCCTACTCCTGCACTGTTTAGAAGCACTTCACCTTCATATTAAACGGTGAAAGTTTATTTTAGCAGTGCCGGGGTTAATCTGCTCAGTTGAGCACTTTTAGAAGCTTTCCTGCATTAAGGCTTTCAGCTATTCACGGTTAGCCACTTCCATCTCCTATATAAAATGGGCCCTGGCTAGCACTCATTGCCAGAGTTAGCTTATGCTGTATGGTTAGGAGATGGTGGTTTGTAGATGTTGTTTGAGAAGGCATTTGGTGAATTTAACTGAGATTATTGCTAGGTTTTGGGTGTGTGCTAATTCCCCTCCTCTTATTTTGGTTTAACCCCTTCCTTCACTCCCCGGTGTTTACCTCTGTTGTTTATGTGTGTATATTTGTATAATTGGCATTTTCCTTTATCCCTGTTCGCATTACCTTGTTAGTCTGGTTGGTGTATTATGGTATACTACTACTGCCCTCTTCCCTGGATGGGGGAAGGGTATAGACTTGAGGGAGGACTCAGGAGCTAATGAAAGGTATGTGGTCCCGGCATCTTCACCATCAGAAGTAATCCGGGAAACAGGGCGAGATAGGGCGCTGCTAGCGTTACGGACAGGGAAGAAACCCCTGATCCCATGACACCCAACAACAGAGTTGTAACATCAACATTGAAAAAAATAGGATGGATTTGAATCTGCACAGCTCCACCTGATCTGACACATCAACGCAAAGTTTAATGGGGTTGTCCGGTAGTATAATATTAACGGCCTATCCTTAGGATAGGTCGCCAATACCAGATCGATGAGGTTGCAACACCTGGAATCTCCGCCGATTAGCTGGTCCCTCTAACTGTCGCGTGTGCTTGGATGCGAAGCGGAACAGCACATTTCCATCAACTGTATAGCGGCCGTCGCAGGATACCTCAGATCTACTCCCATTCATTCAAATAAGAGCAAATGTGCAGTACCCGGCCACAGCCATTATACAGTTGATGGAGCAGCTCTACAACTGATCCCGATATTGGTGGCAACTGGATGTGAATAGTTGATCGTTGAGGGGTGCTGGATATCACACCCTCAGCGATCTGCTATGCTGTTTGAATATGTCCTAAATGGAGCTTCTTTTTAGTGGGAGTTCTCTACAAGGCAAGCCCAATTCCATTTTATTTTCACCTTGAGATTTGAGTCTGTATAAGTTGGATTAAAGGGGTTTTCCAGTTTTGGAGAACCCCTGTCCCCCAACTGCCATTTGTTTTAAAATAAATAAAAAATTGGGCATTCCTTCCCTTACTCTGGTCCAGTATGTAGTTTCCTCTTTTGTTCCTGACGGTATTTTCTGTAGCGATGACATCCAATCAATACCGCTGCCACCAGTCAGCACAGCGGCTCCGAGATGATTGTGCCATCATCTCAAGCAGAGCTGCTGAGCTCACGGATTGGCTGCATTGTTGTCGACATGGCGTCACTGCCACAGACAATAACAAACAGGAGCAGTGGCTGAGACTCTGCGAAGGACCCGGGGAGGGTGAGTAAAGCTCATTTTGTTTTTGCAAAAACCAACTGCATTTGGTGTACCGGGGGTTTCCTTCATCTAGTGATACAAGGCTATCCCCCTAGGCTGTTCCGCACAGTCATACAGAGTGAATTTTACAGTCCACATTACAGTCGAAATACCAGGACTTTCCAGGATCCTACTGAAGTGGACGTCTATCACCACAAGGAACTTACTGGGATGCAAAATTGTTAAAGTTGAATTTGCAATAAGTCTGGGTTTTTCTACCATAATACGAACATATTTTATATCCCTAAAATAAATGTGTGAGCTTTACCGCAAATACGTCCTAATTTAATTACGTAGCCGGGAAGAAAAACAATTATGCCGCAACTCTTACCCTTCAGTCTAAACTGTGGTTTAGTTTTTTTGTTGTTTGCTTTTTTCTTTTAAATATATTATGGAATTAATCTTTATCCAGGACCAAGGACTTTTTGCAGATTTTTTTTTTCTTCCTAGCACTTCATATCCTAGAGGTGTCCTTTGAAAAATAAATCATATTATCACAGAATCTGTAGGGTGCCTTTTTTGCCACTTATCAAAATAACTGTGAAAAAGGATTCTCAAGGTATTTTACCGGGACACATTATGAGAATGCTGTGTCTCAGGGCAGATTGAGCCGACATTAGCACCGCTCACAGACTAACTAGAAAAGAGAGAGTTTTCTAATATATAGTTATTGTAAACTCCCATACATATTTATGAGTTCAATGCTTTTGAAAAGCAGCTCAACAGGTCATGCATTTTTTTCTCTGCTATATAATCAAAAAGCATTATTATTAAAATGAAAATCACACAACGGCGTCATTACAAAGTCTGCCTCCAGAAACGAGCGCCGCCACATAACAGGAGTATGCTTATCCATTATAGATTGTTTGCGGTCTGTGGATATTTGTAATGTAAAAATCTACATGGGAAATAAAAATATTGGTTAATGTAACAGTGAAAAGATGTTTATCCACTTTGCCAACCTCTGAAGGCAGCACTAAAGCATTTCTCTAGAAAAAGAAAAGTTACTTACTTAAAGGGAACCAGTCAGCAGGTCAAAAAAAGTGGTCAGCATTTGCTCTTATTATATTCCCGCTGCTTCCCCCCCCCCCCCCCACACTATTTAATACTTATTAAAATCCGCCATACAGTTCCAGGGATACAGTGCTGCTCATCGTGTTTGGAACCCATTAAGTTTAAGTACATAATGAGGAATATCTCCTGAAAAATTGAATCAAGTGAAACAGTTTTTTTGTATAGCGCACTCGTGTTAAATACAAAGTTTTTTTGTATAGCGCACTCGTGTTAAATACAAAAGATCGCATGATAAACAATAATTTAATTTTAAGTCATAAGGCCATCTCCAAAGACCTTGGTATCCCAGATTCAACAGTGCATAATGTTAAGAAGTTTGCTAAGCATACAACAGTCAAGAACCTCCCTGGACGTTGGGGGAAGAGGAAAATGGACAAGAGAGGTCTTCGAAGTTTGGTGCGAATGGTGGAAAAAACACCACGTCAGGTATCCAAAGACCTGAAGGACAACCTGGAGTCTGGGGTCATGGTTTCAACAATTACCATGTGCTGCACACTAAAATAAGCAGAGGTTTATGGTTGAAGGCCAAGGAAAAAACCATGGCTGAAGAAAAGACATAAAAAGGAACAAGTGATCTATGCCAAAGAGTACCTTGACCAACCACAATCCTTCTGCGAAAATATCCTGTGGACAGATGAAACAAAAATAATGCTTTTTGACATTGCAAAACAACGTTTGTTTACAAAGGACGCAATAAAGGTCATAAGAAAAATAACACCCTACCAACAGTTAGGCATGGTGGAGGATCCATAATGCTGTGGGATTGCTTTTCTGCATCTGGTATTGGAGGCCTTGAACATATCACAGGAATCATGAAATCAGAGAATTATCAAGAGGTATGTCCTACTCAGTGTAAGAAAACTTTGAGTCGAATATCATGGCTCCTCCAGCAAGACAATGACCCAAAGCACACATTCACAAGTACACAGGAATGGTTGAAAAAGAATAAATGGACTGTTTTAAAATGGCCATCAATGAGTCCTGACCTCAGTCCCATTGAAAATCTTCGGGGTGAGCTGAAATCTGCCATTGGGAACAAGAACCCTGCAAACATTGAAGAGCTTGAACAAACTGCAAAAGGAAGAGTGGGAGAAAATACCAGCTCAGAAATGCAAGAAGTCTACTGATGGCTACAAGAAACGTCTGGAGGCTGTCATCAATGTCAAAGGGTGTGCAACCAAGTATTAATTGCGGGCGCCTTTATTGCTGCACATGCTGTTTTTTTCTGTTTCTTCTTTGAAATTGCAACATATAAGTTGAAAAACAATGTTTTATTGTTGTATTACTTTGGACCCCTAATTAAAACAATCCTGAGTATATAATTTTGGTACATTTCCATTTATTTCTGAAGATATTGTACAGTCTATTAAAAAAAGGAGTGCCAAATAACGATGAGCAGGACTGTATGCGCCTTTTTATTTAGTACTAATTTTTATAATCCCAGCATTCCTTGGGGGTGCGTATTTAAACTGCTCTGCATTATTACCTTGTGGCCAGAGCCCTTTGGTAAAGACCAAAAAAATGTGCGCACAAAAAAAAAAAAAAAGAATACTTTTAAAGAAAAAAAGCGACTTGTGGGAGCCGCAGGAATAAAATAAAAGCAAACCTGATCACCTTTGACCTGACGATTGGCCCTCTTTAAAGGAAATCTGTCACTTGATTTGTGCTGTCTCTGCTGCCTTCTTACCGCCCTCCCAGCTAGGCCAAGATACATCTCTCTATACCAGACCTGGGCAAGATGCGGCCCGCGGGCCGCATCCGGCCCGCCTGATGATTTTTAACGGCCCGCCAGCTAGCTGTCAGTTCTGACAGCCGCCGCCGGCACCGCTCGGCCAGCCGCCGGATGCTTATGAGGGCTAGCGGCTGGAGTGAAGGCCCCAAGGTCATCCACACGCTGCGCATTGCAGCGCATACAGTTCCTCCATATGGGAGTCCTCCAGGGTCAGGATGTGATTGACACAGCATCAGGAGCCATTGGCTCCTGGCTGTGTCAATCATTCTTGTGACCGGAGGCAGCATTATGCCACCGGTCACAAGAGGCTGCGCTCCACATCGGCCCTGTACATCACGTGCATACGTCACCTGCCTACGTCACTCCAGCGCCGCGCGGGATGCTGCGGTGAAGAAAGTTGCTGGCTGATGGTCTCCGTCCTTCGGGTGAGTATCAGCGGTGGTCTCAGCAGTGGCGTATCCAGGGGGCCCCAGGCGCAGCCGACAGTGCAGCACTATATGGGGGCCATAACATTTGTGCAGCACTATATGGGGGCCAAACTGTTTGTGCTGCTGTATATGGGGCCATAACATTTGTGCTGCTGTATATGGGGCCCATACTGTTTGTGCTGCTGTATATGGGGCCATACTGTTTGTGCTGCTGTATATGGGGCCCATACTGTTTGTGCTGCTGTATATGGGGCCCATACTGTTTGTGCTGCACTATATGGGGCCCATACTGTTTGTGCTGCAGTATATGGGGCCCATACTGTTTGTGCTGCTGTATATGGGGCCCATACTGTTTGTGCTGCTGTATATGGGGCCCATACTGTTTGTGCTGCAGTATATGGGGCCATAATGTTTGTGCTGCAGTATATGGGGCCATAATGTTTGTGCTGCAGTATATGAGGCCATAATGTTTGTGCTGCAGTATATGGGGCCATAATGTTTGTGCTGCACTATATGGGGCCATAATGTTTGTGCTGCAGTATATGGGGCCATAATGTTTGTGCTGCAAAATATGGGGCCCATACTGTTTGTGCTGCAGTATATGGGGCCATAATGTTTGTGCAGCACTATATGGCGCAAGTGTCTGTATGGGGCATTGCCCATCATATGTATCATGGAACCCGCCAGCTGTAATGCCCCATGCAGATGGCCTTATTATATATATGTATACTACAGTATTGGGTAAAAATGAGTTAATTATATTAGTCCGGCCCTCTAAAACCATCCAAATTTCTCATGCGGCCCCATGGCAAAATTAATTGCCCACCCCTGCTCTATACACACCAAAGCTGGCGGAGACATGTCTATGCAACTAGTCCCCGGCAAAGTTTGAAAGTAAAACTTTCATGGCTGCAATAATGCAGCCAGTGTCTGACTCGTGCTATATATATATATATATATATATATATATATATATATATATATATATATATATATATATATATATCTACTATATAATTGTCTAAGGGTCACTTCCGTCTGTCTATCCTTCTGTAACGGTTATTCATTCGCTGATACTATGTCACTGGGCAATATAATACGTGGCTGGGCAATATACTACATGACTGGGCAATATACTACGTGGCTGGGCAATATACTACGTGACTGTGCTGTATACTACGTGGCTCTGTGCTGTATACTACGTGTTTCTGTGCGTAGCTGGGCAATATACTATGTGACTGGGCAATATACTACGTGAACTACGTGGCTGGGCAATGTACTACGTGGCTCGGCAATATACTACGTGACTGGGCAATATACTACGTGGCTGGGCAATATACTACGTGGCTGGACAATATACTACGTGGCTGGGCAATATACTACATGACTGGGCAATATACTACGTGGCTGGGCAATATACTACGTGACTGGGCAAGATACTATGTGGCTGGGCAATATACTACGCGCGCTGGGCAATACACTACGTCGCTGGGCAATATACTACGTGGCTGGGCAATATACTACGTGGCCGGGCAATATACTACGTGGCTGGGCAATATACTACGTGGCTGGGCAATATACTACGTGGACATACATATTCTAGAATACCCGATGCGTTAGAATCGGGCCGCCATCTAGTCTAGTGTGTAAATATATATATTGTAAGGATTTCACTCACTCAGCTGCGACGGCTGACACTCAGGAGACGTGTTCCTTTAAAGTTCACTGGGTTTATTGCTTCATAAACCATGTTGCAAACAACAGAAAACAAATAGCCTTTGGTTCAGGTAAAGAAAAACAAGTGTCCAGTTCATCCGGCTCAGTCCTGAAGCCGTAACACACTCAGGAGGGTTTCACCTCCACACATCTCTGCTGTGTAAAGGATTAGCCAGTCTTATAAAGAGCTAACCACACCCAGTAACCTATCACATGATTAGCCATGTGGTCTGACATTACCACAGGTCCTGAAACACATATACAAGATTATGTGCAAGAAAGGAATACTCCGGGCTACATTACAGCAACCAGGCACTTATGTGGCACATACCTCCCATCGACTACAAACCCTTTAGCCATGCTACATACCTCCCCCCTCTGCCTAAAGCCGTGGGGATTGGCACTTTCCCCCACTAAACAAGGGATTCTCGATAGGGCATCCGCATTACCGTGCAGCTTTCCGGCCCTATGTTCCACATGGAAACTGAAGTCCTGCAGGGCTAAGAACCAACGGGTGACTCTAGCATTTCTTCCTTTCGTTTCTCTCATCCACCTAAGCGGGGCATGGTCAGATACCAGTCTAAATTTACGTCCCAGCAGATAGTACCGCAATGTGTCCACTGCCCATTTTATGGCCAAGCACTCCTTCTCAATGACTGAGTAGTTCTTTTCAGATGAGGACAGCTTCCTACTCAGATAGAGAACAGGATGCTCCTCCCCATGTAGTTCTTGGGAAAGGACTGCTCCCACCCCAACATCTGAGGCATTTGTCTGAAGAATAAACTCTTTCTTGAAGTTTGGGGCCATCAGAACGGGTTGCTTACATAAAGCCTCTTTCATTTCTTGGAAGGCTGAATCTGTTTCTTCGGACCACTTAACCATTACTGATTTTGTCCCTTTTAGCAGGTCAGTCAGAGGCGCCGCCATTGTGGCGAAGTTTGGGATGAACCTCCTGTAATATCCCATGATTCCCAGGAAGGCTTTAACTTGCTTCTTGGAAACTGGTTTTGGCCATGTTTGAATTGCCTCCACTTTACTGATTTGGGGTTTTATTTCTCCATGACCCACTATGTATCCAAGGTACTTAGCTTCTTCTTTACCCAATGCACACTTCTTCGGGTTTATTGTAAATCCGGCCTCTCTTATAGCATCAAACACCGCTTGGACTTTCTCCAGATGACTCTCCCAGTCCGGGCTAAAGATGACGATATCATCTAGGTACGCAGCAGCGTATGCCTTGTGGGGTGCAAGGACTCTATCCATAGCCCTTTGGAAGGTGGCCGGAGCTCCCTGTAGGCCAAATGGCATCCGGACATACTGGAAGCATCCATCTGGTGTAGAAAATGCCGTCTTCTCCTTGGCTTCCTGTGCCATGGGGATCTGCCAATACCCCTTCGTCAAATCCAAGGTGGTTATGTACCTGGCGGGCCCAAGCCTTTCGATGAGCTCATCAACTCGGGGCATGGGATATGCGTCGAACTTGGAGACCTCATTCAGCTTCCTATAGTCGTTGCAAAATCTCCACTCCCCATCAGGTTTTGGGACCAGGACAATTGGGCTCGACCAACCGCTCTTGGATTCCTCAATGACTCCAAGCTTCAACATATGCTCCACTTCCTTGGAGACTATTTCTCGACGGGCCTCAGGAATTCTATAGGGCTTCACGTTCACGCGCACATGAGGCTCTGTCAGGACCTCATGCTCTATGACCTTCGTGTACCCAGGCAACTCGGAAAACAGGTCCCTGTTTTTCTGGAGTAACTCCCGGCATTGCTGTTTCTGGGACTCCGATAGCGTCTCCGCTATAGTAACCGCTCCAACCTCATCTTCTGGGTTGCTTAACAACGATGGAGTTACTGTCGGCTCTCTATCTTGCCACGGCTTGATAAGGTTGACATGGTATACTTGGAATGGTTTCCGTCTTCCTGGTTGGTGAATTTTATAGTTTACTTCACCAAGTTTCTCGACAACCTCATATGGCCCTTGCCATTTGGCCAAGAACTTGCTTTCCACTGTCGGAACTAACACAAGAACTCGGTCTCCCGGATTGAATTGCCTCACTCTTGCAGACCGGTTGTAGACCCTGGCCTGAGCTTCTTGTGCTTGGAGAAGGTGTTCTTTCACGATAGGCATCACCTTTGCAATCCTCTGCTGCATCAGGGCCACATGCTCAATGACGCTTCTGTGGGGCGTGACTTCGGCTTCCCAGGTTTCCTTGGCTATATCCAGGAGTCCTCGTGGATGTCGGCCATACAGAAGCTCAAACGGTGAGAAACCTGTGGAGGCCTGTGGAACTTCACGAATGGAAAACATCAAATAGGGTAAGAGACAATCCCAGTCTCTACCGTCTTTCTCTATAGCTTTTCTCAGCATGCTCTTCAGTGTCTTGTTAAATCTCTCAACAAGGCCATCTGACTGGGGATGGTACACCGAGGTCCTCAACTGGGAGATTTTCAGGGCTTTGCATAGTTCCCTCATCACCTTGCTCATGAAAGGTGTCCCCTGGTCAGTCAGGATCTCCTTCGGCAGACCTGTCCGGGAAAAGACATGGACCAACTCGCGAGCTATACTCTTTGAAGAAGAATTTCTCAAGGGAATTGCCTCAGGATAGCGTGTGGCGTAGTCCAGGATGACTAATATATACTGATGGCCCCGGGCTGATTTAACTAAGGGACCGACCAAGTCCATGGCAATTCTCTCGAATGGCACCTCAATAATGGGCAGTGGCACAAGGGGGTTCCGGAAATGAGGAGTGGGAGCAGTTAGCTGACATGTAGGGCAGGACCTGCAATAGTTCACTATTTCCCGGTGGCACCCAGGCCAATAGAACCTCTGCACAACCCGTTCCTGCGTTTTTTCCACCCCTAGGTGTCCACCCAAGATGTGTGAATGGGCCATGTCCAACACCTTCCGTCTATATGGACCCGGCACTACCAACTGCTCTACCAACTCCTCCCTTATTTTCGTGACCCGGTACAACAACTCCCTGGTCATTAGAAAATGGGGAAATCTTGTGTCTGCCCCCGGCTCCTGTACCACCCCGTCAATAACTGTGACATTATTAAAGGCTTCCCTCAGAGTGGGGTCCCTATGTTGGGCAGTCCCAAAATTTTCACCGGATACCTCTAACTCCAGAATGTCAGATGCAGGGGACACTTCCTCCTCATCTCCAGCCAGGACACAAAAAGGAAATCTGTCTGACTCGGGGTGTGGCACCACCCTTCCCGGGTTCACTGGTTTCCTACTCTTGCTAGGGAGCTCAGAACCTTTCCCCCACAAATCCCAAAACAAACAGAAATCCCGGCCAATAATTATAGGGTGCAACAAGTCCTGAACGACGCCGACTATGTGGGACTCCGTGCCACATGTCGTTTCAATGTTCACACTGGCCACAGCGTAGTCCTTTGCATCACCATGTATGCACCGCACTCCGACCTTCTTTCCCGGGAGCAGGTGGAGAGGAAAAGTGGCCCTCACCAGGGTCACTAGGCTCCCCGAGTCTAACAGTGCCGTTACTGCTTGACCGTTCACCTTCACGGGACATGCTTGAGGTCCCTCGTTGGGCGGAGAGTTCACACTGCAAGCTGGATACGCATAGTATGAACAACGGCGTCCCATGCTGCAGTCCATCTGCTCAGTGGTTTGGGAACAACGGGCAGCTATATGTCCTGGCTTGTGGCACCTCCAACAAATAATATCACCCGTGGGGACCTTGGGCACCACCTCCCCCGCCCTTTGTGACCTTGGACGCACCACCCCTTTTTGGGACTCAGCTGCCTTCTGGGATCCCCAGTACGGCATGGGCTGCCTCCCGAAGGAGCCTTCCAACCCTTGGTACCTCTCAACCAGTCCGATCAGCTCGTCGGCATTCTGGGGATCACCCTGGGCAACCCAAGACTGTATAGGCCTCGGGAGGGAATGGACAAACCGATCCATCATCACCCGTTCTACCATCTGTGCAGGCGCAGAGGATTCTGGCTGCAGCCATTTCTGGACCAGGTGCAACAGATCAAACATTTGGGAACGAGGTGGTTTGTCCCGGTGATAGCCCCAGGAGTGAACTCGCTGTGCCCTGACAGTCAGTGTCACCCCCAAACGTGCGAGAATCTCGGCTTTCAATTTGTTATACTCTTTGGCATCCTGCAAGGTCAAATCATAGTACGCCTTCTGGGGTTCTCCCGTCAGGTATGGCGCAAGTACCTCTGCCCACTGCTCTGGCGGAAGTTTTTCCCTCTCAGCGACCCTCTCAAACACCGTCAGGAAGGCCTCAACATCATCCCCGGGAGTCATTTTCTGCAACGCGCGTCTTACCGTTTTCCGGACGTGGGTGTCATCAGCCAAACCTGGGGTTGGGGCGCTCGCCTTGCCCTGGATGGCGGTTGCCAGAAGCTGCATCTGCTGCTGATGCTCCTGCTGGCTCTGCTGCATCTGCTGCCGTTGCTCCTGCTGGCTCTGCTGCATCTGCTGCTGGCTCTGTTGTAACTGCTGCCGTTGCTCCTGCTGGCTTTGTTGCATCTGCTGCCGTTGCTCCTGCTGGCTCTGTTGTATCTGCTGCATCAACAGCCTGTTGGTCTCTTGCTGCCTTTTCTCCTGCTGTGACTGCATCTGGACCAATTGTTTCAGCAGGTCCTCCATTTTCTCCGGCAATGCTTGCTGGCTTGCAACAGCCTTGACCCAGGACATTCAAAATAAACTCACGTCTCCGCTGGGAACGCTGCTCGCACGTCTCCACCAATTGTAAGGATTTCACTCACTCAGCTGCGACGGCTGAAACTCAGGAGACGTGTTCCTTTAAAGTTCACTGGGTTTATTGCTTCATAAACCATGTTGCAAACAACAGAAAACAAATAGCCTTTGGTTCAGGTAAAGAAAAACAAGTGTCCAGTTCATCCGGCTCAGTCCTGAAGCCGCAACACACTCAGGAGGGTTTCACCTCCACACATCTCTGCTGTGTAAAGGATTAGCCAGTCTTATAAAGAGCTAACCACACCCAGTAACCTATCACATGATTAGCCATGTGGTCTGACATTACCACAGGTCCTGAAACACATATACAAGATTATGTGCAAGAAAGGAATACTCCGGGCTACATTACAGCAACCAGGCACTTATGTGGCACATACCTCCCATCGACTACAAACCCTTTAGCCATGCTACAATATATATATATATATATATATACATATATTTTATATATATATATTTTACACACACACAGTAAATGCAGACCCCATCTTAATGGTAGGCTATATGTTTCCCGCCCAACATGTGTTTCACATAGAGATATTTCATAACACACAGATGTATTTAACAAGGGAGAAATGGGATTGCAAACTGTTGAGCACGAGAGTAATAAATGCTAACATTTAAAGTAAATGACGTTCCCTTATCCAGAACGAGCCGCTCCTCCTTCCTTCCATTTCCTCGACATTAATAAAAAGTCAATTGGAGCCACACTTGTCCGCAGACTTGTATTTCATGTTTGCTGCACGCTTAATTCTTGCATAAATTGTCTTTTTATGACATGGACACACATACATTGATCACAGCAATCTAGGCACGTAATGGAAGGAGAATATGTACACGGCTCCAGATGCCATTCCTGTATTCCAGCATTAAATAAATTTGCTTAAATATGCGACATACCAGATCAGATTGAAATGTCTTATTTACTGTACAAACAGCCCAAGTATCAAATCTACTCAAGTCCAGATCACGTCTATTAATTTTGTCAGGGATGCTTACTGTATTTCCTCGTGGTTTATTTATGGATATTTTACAAATACAGAACAGAAGCTACAGCCGAGTTTCCAGGTCCCTGACCAATAATAACAATTTAAAGTAATAATACCCTTGCATGTTCCTAGTACCTTGCGTTTGCAACCACAAGATATTCCACTCTTCAGACTTTTGCATCAATTTGTTTTACAAATTACTGCCTCAAAAATCTGACAACTGATATTTCCATCTTCTCAAGGCAATCCATAAGAAAATGTATTTCAAGTCGGCGGAGAAGACACAACAGAAAAGAAAAATCAGACTAAAATTATGATTTATGCATTCTGTGAAATTCACCCCCGATGCAAACTTCGTCGACTCATCCTCTTCAGGTTATCAGAAGTTTTATCACAAACTGGTAAAAAAGAAAGAGATACATTTTTGTTAAAAATAAATAAAATAAAAAAAGAACAAAATGTATATATAAATATATAAAACACACAGTATATATTATTATGAATGGGATATGTGATTGAAGTAAAAGTTTTGGGGAGAGGTATAATGGCAAAAATGCTTTACTAATAGTAGGCATACAGTCACGGGGTTACCACAACAGAGAGGAGCCAGAAGACCGCAGTGTCTAATTCCTCCTACTCCTGGGCTGAGAAGTAACACTTCACCTTTTTAAACTATGTAAATTTCTTTCGGCAGTACAGGGGTTAATCGGCCCTGTGGGGAGCTCTGGGAGTATGAGCTCGGTTAGCCATTCCTCTCCCCTATATAATCTTGGTCCTGACTGACACACATCGTCAGAGCCAGCTTATGTTGCTTGGCTGGGAGGATAGTAGTTTGGTGGTTATATGTTATGATCCGGTGACCTTGGAGCCGCATGGAACTTTCTCTGGAGTTGGTGGAAACTATACTGACCGCAAATCCTGAACTTATCACCGCAACTAGAAGTAGCCGTTGGGTGTGCCTAACAAATCCTAGACACCTCGACACAGCCGGAGGACTAAATACCCCTATAGATGAAAATAGGAATACTACCTTGCCTCAGAGCAGAACCCCAAAGGATAGGCAGCCCCCCACAAATATTGACTGTGAGTAGTAGAGGAAAGACACAAGCAGGCAGGAAACAGGATTTAGCAAAAGAGGCCACTCTAGCTAAAATAGGAAAGGATAGGATAGAATACTAAGCGGACAGTATTAAAACCCTTCCAAAAATATCCACAGCAGAAAATACAAAAAACTCCACCATCTAACTAAAGATGTGGAGCGTATATCTGCAACTCCAGAGAATCCAGCAAGACTGAGAAAAACACTGACTCAATCTAAGCTGGACAAGAGAAAACAAATGAATAGCACAGAATTATTAAGCACACAGCATGTGTGCCACAGAAACAAAAACCAGACACTTATCTTTGCTGAAATGGCAGCAAGGCTGGAAGAACCAGACAAAGATCCAAAACCTCCCAGAACCATGGACAACTGGAAAGACACCTAAATATCCCAGTCAGAACTGCAATCAGCAGATACACCTGGCCAGGACTGCGACTCAGGGACAACTCTATTCCCACCTACAACCACTGGAGGGAACCCAAAAGCAAAATTCACAACAGTACCCCCCCTTGAGGGGTCACCGAACCCTCACCAGGACCCCCAGGACGATCAGGATGAGCCAGATGAAAGGCACGGACCAAATCAGCAGCATGGACATCAGAGGCAAAAACCCAAGAATTATCCTCCTGGCCATAACCCTTCCATTTGACAAGGTACTGAAGCCTCCGCCTCGAAAAACGAGAATCCAAAATCTTCTCAACCACATACTCCAACTCTCCATCAACCAACACAGGGGCCGGAGGATCAACAGAGGGAACAACGGGCACCACATATTTCCGCAATAAAGATCTATGGAAGACATTATGGATAGCAAAAGAGGCCGGAAGCGCCAAACGAAAAGATACCGTATTAATAATCTCAGAAATATTATTAGGACCAATAAACCGAGGCTTAAACTTAGGGGAAGAAACCTTCATAGGAACATGACGGGAAGACAACCAGACCAGATCCCCAACCCGAAGCCGGGAACCAACACACGGACGACGGTTAGCAAAACGTTGAGCCTCCTCCTGAGACAACATCAAATTGTCCACCACATGAGCCCAAATCTGCTGCAACCTGTCAACCACAGAATCCACACCAGGACAGTCAGAAGGCTCAACCTGCCCAGAAGAAAAACGAGGATGAAAACCAAAATTACAAAAGAAAGGCGAAACCAAAGTAGCCGAACTAGCCCGATTATTAAGGGCAAACTCGGCCAATGGCAAGAAGGCCACCCAATCCTCCTGATCAGCAGACACAAAGCATCTCAAATAAGTCTCCAAAGTCTGATTAGTTAAATAAATAAATAATCTTTATTTTTATATAGCGCTAACATATTCCGCAGCGCTTTACAGTTTGCACACATTATCATCACTGTCCCCGATGGAGCTCACAATCTAGAATCCCTATCAATATGTTTTTGGAATGTGGGAGGAAACCGGAGTGCCCGGAGGAAACCCACGCAAACACGGAGAGAACATACAAACTCTTTGCAGATGTTGTCCTGGGTGGGATTAGAACCCAGGACCCCAGCGCTGCAAGGCTGCAGTGCTAACCACTGCGCCACCGTGCTGCCCATTAGTTCGCTCGGTCTGGCCATTTGTCTGAGGATGAAATGCAGAAGAAAAAGACAAATCAATGCCCAGCCTAGCACAAAAGGCCCGCCAAAACCTAGAAATAAACTGGGAACCTCTGTCGGACACAAAATTCTTCAGAATACCATGCAAACGAACCACATGCTGAAAAAACAACGGAACCAAATCTGAAGAGGAAGGCAATTTAGGCAAAGGCACCAAATGAACCATCTTAGAGAACCGGTCACAAACAACCCAGATAACAGACATCTTCTGGGAAATCGGAACATCCGAAATAAAATCCATAGAAATATGCGTCCAGGGCCTCTCAGGGACTGGCAATGGCAAAAGCAACCCACTAGCACGGGAACAACAAGGCTTGGCCCACGCACAAGTCCCACAGGACTGCACAAAAGAACGCACATCACGTGACAAAGAAGGCCACCAAAAGGACCTACCAACCAAATCTCTGGTACCAAAAATACCAGGATGACCAGCCGACACAGAACAGTGAACCTCAGAAATCACTCTACTAGTCCATCTGTCAGGAACAAACAGTTTCCCCACTGGACAGCGGTCAGGTCTGTCAGCCTGAAATTCCTGAAGAACCCGTCGTAAATCAGGGGAAATGGCAGAAAGGACCACCCCTTCTTTCAGAATGCCGACCGGTTCAAGGACCTCAGGAGAATCAGGCAAAAAAATCCTAGAGAGGGCATCAGCCTTAATATTCTTAGAACCCGGAAGATACGAAACTACGAAATCAAAACGGGAAAAAAACAAGGACCATCGAGCCTGAGGTTTGGCAGACTCGAGGTAAATCAGATTCTTATGATCGGTCAAGACCACAATACGGTGCTTAGCTCCCTCAAGCCAATGTCGCCACTCCTCAAACGCCCACTTCATAGCCAACAACTCCCGATTGCCGACATCATAATTGCGTTCAGCAGGCGAAAACTTACGAGAAAAGAAGGCACACAGTTTCATCAAGGAACCAACAGGATCCCTCTGAGACAAAACGGCCCCTGCCCCAATCTCAGAAGCGTCAATTTCAACCTGAAACGGAAGAGAAACATCCGGTTGGTGCAGCACGGGAGCCGAAGTAAATAGGCGTTTAAGCACATGAGAGGCAGAGACAGCCGCAGAGGACCAATTCGCCACATCAGCGCCTTTCTTCGTCAAATTAGTCAAGGGTTTAACCACGCTAGAGAAATTAGCAATGAAACGGCGATAAAAATTAGCAAAACCCAAAAATTTCTGAAGGCTCTTCACGGATGTGGGATGAATCCAATCATGAAAGGCCTGAACCTTAGCCGGATCCATCTCCATAGATGAGGGAGAAAAAATGAAGCCCAAAAAAGAAACCTTCTGCACCCCAAAGAGACACTTAGACCCCTTCACAAACAAAGCATTGTCACGAAGGATCTGAAACACCATCCTGACCTGTTGCACATGAGACTCCCAATCATCGGAAAAAATCAAAACATCGTCCAAATATACAATCAAGAATTTATCAAGATAAGTCCGGAAGATATCATGCATGAAGGACTGAAAAACAGATGGAGCATTAGTGAGCCCGAATGGCATCACAAGATATTCAAAATGACCTTCGGGCGTATTAAACGCAGTTTTCCATTCATCAACCTGCTTAATACGAACAAGATTATATTCCCCCCGAAGGTCAATCTTAGTAAACCAACTAGCCCCCTTAATCCTAGCAAACAAATCAGAAAGCAAAGGTAAAGGGTATTGAAACTTGACCATGATCTTATTCAAGAGGCGATAATCAATACAGGGTCTCAAGGAGCCAACCTTCTTAGCAACAAAAAAAATCCCGCTCCCAACGGTGAAGAAGATGGCCGAATATGCCCTTTCGCCAAAGACTCCTTAATATAATTCCGCATGGCGGTATGTTCAGGCACAGACAGGTTGAAAAGTCGGCCTTTAGGAAACTTACAGCCTGGAATCACGTCAATAGCACAATCACAGTCCCTGTGCGGTGGAAGGGAACTGGACTTGGGCTCATCGAATACATCCTGAAAATCAGACAAAAACTTAGGAATTTCAGAAGAGGAAGAAGAGGAGATTGACATCAAAGGAACATCATTATGAATCCCCTGACAACCCCAACTAGTCACAGACATAGACTTCCAGTCCAACACAGGATTATGTACCTGCAACCACGGAAAGACCAGCACGATAGCATCCTGCAAATTATGCAACACCAGAAATCGACAATCTTCCTGATGGACTGGCGCCATGCGCATGGTCACCTGTGTCCAAAACTGGGGCTTATTTTTAGCCAAAGGTGTAGCATCAATGCCCCTTAAAGGAATAGGGTTCTGCAAAGGCTGCAAGGAAAAACCACAACGCCTGGCAAATTCAAAGTCCATTAAGTTCAAGGCAGCGCCTGAATCCACAAACGCCATGACAGAAAATGATGACAATGAGCAGATCAAGGACACAGATAACAGAAATTTAGGTTGTACAGTACTGATGGTAAATGAACTAGCGATCCTCTTTGTCCGCTTAGGACAGACTGAAATGACATGAGAAGCATCGCCACAATAATAACACAACCTATTCTGACGTCTGAAACCTTGTTTTTCCGTTCTACACAGAATCCTATCACACTGCATTGGCTCAGGAATCTGCTCTGAGGACAACGCCACAGCGCACACAGTGAGAAGGGGGTGGAGAGAATCCCCTCTTCAGTGAACGTATCTATACCTATATGAATTTAATTAGGATTATAAAAGGTCTAAGTAAAGTTATGACCAAGTGGAGTGATAATACTCACAGCAGTGAGATTTGTAAATTGTAAGGTGCCAGTGCAGCCTAATAAGGGATCAAGGGGTTAAATTACCCTAACACATAAAAAACCCAAGAGTTAAATCGCTCAGTGGCATAGGCACATTACCTCCGTTGGCGTGGACCGGTTCCCCTTCTCACCCCCTTCTCCCACTGTGGATTATATTTATTTCCCTTATACCTATATGTTCCCTTTTTTCATGTAAACCCATAGCGCCATTTATCCGTAGGCTGGTCCGTATACAGTTTGCACAGTGTCTTCACAACCTTATTTTCTTCTGTTTTACAAAATGTGTTGATTTTAATAATTGATTGGAATAACATGTTTGCATTTTAAGGCGATAGCTTTCTTGGTTTTTTCGGATGTACAGAGTCGTGACACATACCTATGGGAAAATTCATTCAATGGGAGGCAAATTTTGCCATCTCAAATACTTTACATTTCTTAACTTTTTTTTCTTACACTTGTTATATAAATTCAAATAGATAAGTAATATTATGTCATCTGGTAATAGCAAGTTTGTAGCTAAAAGAGCAGCTCTATCATCTCTTTTTAACAAGAGTAAAAAGTAGCTACAAGAAGTTTCGATGAATTTGGTGGACAAGTTTATGAAACATTTTGTGTTAATTTTGTCCAGGAAAAAAAAAATCATTAGATCTTTCATCTCTATGGGGTTATGCATGTCTGTTTTTCACGTCCATGTCCACAAGCAATTGTTTTTTCACTTGAAAAAGAAGCTCGTTCACTATTGAAACATGTTGTGGAAATAAAAACTGTTCAACTTATCTTAGTCCAAAGGATTCTTTATTAGAGCAGCGCAGCGCAATATTGTGCTATCGTCCAAATTATTATTAATATTATTTATTATTATAGCACCATTTATTCCATGGCGCTTTACATGTAAGGAGGGGTATACATAATAAAAACAGGTACAATAATCTTGAACAATACAATTCACAACTGGCACAGGAGGAGAGAGGACCCTGCCCACGAGGGCTCACAATCTACAAGGGATGGGTGAGGATACAGTAGGTGAGGGTAGAGATGGTTGTGCAGCGGTTTGGTCTATCGGTGGTTACTGCAGGTTGTAGGCTTGTCGGAAGAGGTAGGTCTTCAGGTTCTTTTTGAAGGTTTCGATGGTAGGTGAGAGTCTGATATGTTGTGGGAGAGAATTCCAGAGTAGGGGTGATGCGCAAGAGAAATCTTGTATGCGATTGTGGGAAGAGGAGATAAGAGGGGAGTACAGAAGGAGATCTTGTGAGGATCGGAGGTTGCGTGCAGGTAAGTACTGGGAGACGAGGTCACAGATGTATCGAGGAGACAGGTTGTGGATGGCTTTTATGTCATGGTTAGGCTTTTGTACTGGAGTCTCTGGGCAATGGGGAGCCAGTGAAGGGATTGACAGAGGGGAGAGGCCAGGGAATAGCGGGGGGACAGGTGGATTAGTCAGGCAGCTGAGTTTAGAATAGATTAGGGGGGTGCAAGAGTGTTCGAGGGGAGGCCACAGAGCAGGAGGTTACAGTAGTCGAGGCGGGAGATGATGAGGGCGTGGACTAGGGTTTTTGCAGATTCTTGGTTTAGGAATGTACGGATCTGTGAAATATTTTTGAGTTGAAGGCGGCAGGAAGTGGAAAGGGCTTGGATATGCAGTTTGAAGGAGAAATCAGTGTCAAGGATTACCCCGAGACAGCGAGATTGTGGGACTGGGGAGAGTGGGCAGCCGTTTACTGTAATGGATAGGTTTGTTGGGGGGGGGGGTCGCGTGAGTTGGGGGAAAGACAATGAATTCTGTTCTGTCCATGTTAAGTTTTAGAAATCTAGCGGAGAAGAAGGATGAAATAGCGGATAGACATTGAGAGATTCTGGTTAGTAGGGTGGTGATATCTGGTCCAGAGATGTAGATCTGTGTGTCATCAGCATAGAGATGATACTGAAAACCATGAGATTCTATGAGCTGTCCCAGGCCAAAAGTGTAAATGGAGAAGAGCAGGGGCCCTAGAACTGAAACTTGCGGGACTCCGCTCAGATAGGGGGCGAGTTGAGGAGGTGGTGTGTGAATGGGAGACGATGATTGTTCGGTCAGTTAGGTAAGATGAGATCCAGGATAGGGCCAAGTCTGTGATGCCAGGGATGAGAGGATCTCTAGTAATAGGGAATGGTCCACTGTTTCAAAGGCAGAGGACCGATCCAGGAGGAGGAGGATAGAGTAGTGTCGCTTGCTCTTGGCGGTTAATAGGTCAACCAAATTGGTCAACTATCCTGGAGGAGACCATCCCCCAGCCACGAGGCAGCAGCAGCAGATATCTTTATATGTTCATAGGAGTTGCACTTGCAAACAACCTGCTCAGGTAAGCACCTTCCTTTTACTTTTCAGCTAGAAGGGTATCACCTAATGGTCTTGTTCGCTTTTGTTCTCCTACAGTTTTTTATACTTTCATGTCTGTGTGACATCCATAATTAGGAAAACAATAATAGACCTAATTCAGTTTTCTTTGTTTCTGTTACCCACCGGCCTAATCTTCAGGGCAGTGCTCCACTCCCTTTCCATATAGCTGCCGCTCTTTTATGTGCTCCATATTGAGTCTTAAAAGTGGCCCAGCTTTCTCCATTGACATCATCCTTTTAAGGCCCAACTAAGAACACTCCTGTGTCAGAGTACTGAGACTATAAAAAATGTTCAATTGCCATTTGTTTGTAGATTGCCACCATCCAGTGTCTATTGTTGTCACTATATCCTCACACTCCGACAATATCTACTATTAGCATCTGCTGCTTTTGTGATATTTTGGTTTGCCCATCGTTTCCTGTAAGCATCACAAATTGTTATTAGAGTCTGTTTACTTTTTGTTGCAATTTGTTGTGGATTTTCCTGCTTGCATGTGCTGTGGATTCTTCTACTTGCCTTTGCTGCTTCTGTGACCTGTAGTCAACCAATCGTTTGCTGTAAGCATCACAAAACTATTATTAGAGATTGTTCACAATACACTGCAATCTGTTGCGGATTCTGCTAGGTAAATATGAGTTCTTCGTCAGATCTGCCCTCCTGGTTCTATAGCTTCTGGTGTGGCCTGCCTTGCATGTTTGTCCGCAATCCTGCATAGCCTGTTGTCTAGCTCCTTACTGTTCCATGTGCTTTTCAGCCTGCTGGGCCAACTCCCTGGGTCCATGTGTCCACCCGAACTGCAGCTATGTGAACCCACGTCCCCAATTCAGCCCGACAGTCTAATAGATTAATGAAAACAAATCCTTTATGGATGGTTTTAATATAGCATCACTTTAACCCTTTGAGTTCCTTGAGGGTGTCATCTGAACTGCAGAGATTAGTTCATGCTGCCCATTTAGTTACATTGCTGTGTGCTAGACGTTTTGCACATGGACAGTACACAGACTGATAATACGCTCATCTGAATGTAGCCTTACACAAATTATTAATTATTATTAACAATTATTATTATTAAAAAATATCTGGTGGAAGTCAGAGCAACAGATCACTCGATCCCTGGGAAAGTCAGTGCCAACACCAGTGGAATAGACGCTATTATTTGACGAGGAGGAAACATATGGATTGAGAATGGGTTGTCTTAGCAGAGATCAACCCCCTTGAAGGGGTTTGTCTCAACGCTGACATTATAGGCATGATGCTAGGGTTTTCTACAATGTCTGATTGTTGGTGGTCTGACCCACTTACGTTGTTTTGTATCCGTCACAATGCTTCATTTTGGGAAAAAAACGCATCCTGCAAATTTGCCCGCAGGATGCGTTTTTCCCCCATAGACTTGTATTGCAGTCGGATCGCGACATATGGCCACACGTTGCGTCCGTCGTGTACTGGTTGCATCAGATTTTGGCGGCTCGTCGTCTGGAAAAACCCTTCAAGGGAACGTTTTTTCTGTGCGTTGCATCCTGTTTTTCCGTCTGCGCATGCCCGGCAGGAAATCTCACTCTGTCTCTTTCCTGCTCGGGACTGCAGACGGAAATGTGAAAGCACACACTTCTGTTGGTACGTCGCGCCGACGCTTTGTGACGGGCGACTACCGACGGAAATGTGAAAGTAGCCTAAGGCCGCATTTTCAGCCCATTGATAGTGCCTGGCAATTTCTGGAAAAAGCCAAGTGCGGCCCACATGCTTCTCCACCGCCATCGAGACTTACTTTTAGTGATCTACATAATTCACACCATATGGATCCGATATTAGTTGCATATCCTAGTGACAGGTCACCAAAGTCTTTGCCAGTTTCACAAACAGTATGTCATCACAGAGGCATTAGAGCAATTTTGGAAGACAAATATTATACGGTTACTATTACCAAGCAATAGGAAATCATCAATTAATGTCCACTGACCTGACCACTGAAGATCTCAGCCATCTACTCTTTAGAATGGGACATCATCATTTCTGGTCCTCCCCCCCAACAGAATACAGTTTCAGCCAGTCAGTATATTTTTATTTTACCATTCTATAACCATCACTTCATTTTGATTTTTTTTTTTTTGAAGCTCAAACTCATTTTAAGTTTGACGTGTGCGAACATACCTTAACAAGTGGTCAACTGGACTATCTCAATATTTAAGCTATAGAAGTCATGTTTAACTTCAAAGTTCTAAAAGTATAATATTTACAGAACATTCATTGACATTTCAAAATATCCTCTCTCTACTCATCACAAACAATACTAAATTTCCTTATAGCGACTCCCACCCCCCCAGCAATCAAATACAATCTGACCATTACAGTCTCCCTGTGGATTTGGTAGACCTTTCCCAGCAGACGCTGATCATTCTCCACGCCGCGGTGATTAATGATAGGATTTCACACTTTCACAACACTACACTATCTGTGTTAGATGCAGCATTGAAAGGTGGTCTGGTAATAGACGGATTTGTAGTCATGTAGCGTTCATTCCCCTGGTCTACGCTCCCCTCTCAGTGATATCTATTTTTATATTATCAGTTACATGGCCCAAAGCTTAATCACATGTAACTTTGAAACAAATTGTGAGGGTGCCTTTTGTAGTGCTTGACTCGATAAATCACACTTGGTACTCCAAAAAAGATGATCTCCGGTGGGTTTATACTGGCCAATTACAACACCCAGAGAGAGAGGAAAGAAAAAAAAAAATTCTACAATAGTCAGATTATTATTTAATTTTATGAAAAAATAAACGGAGGCAAGTAAAATAATTAAATTTTCATCACAGACGAATATTAGGGAGTAAACCTCACCCATCCCTTGTAGATTGTGAACCCTCGCGGGCAGGGTCCTCTCTCCTCCTGTACCAGTTGTGACCTGTATTTTTTAAAATTATTGTACTTGTTTTCATTATGTATACCCCTCCTCACATGTAAAGCGCCATGGAATAAATGGCGCTATAATAATAAAAAAAAAATAATAATAATAATAATAATAATAAACATTTGACATGTCTTAGCAGACAGCTTCTGTAAATATTAAAAAAAACAAACCTGTACTAGTGTGTGATATTTAAAAAAAATTCTATATTGTAGCTTCAGAACAGCTTAAAGAGATGCTATCCCCAATCTGATGCTGTCCTTTTTAAATTACGGTACTCAGACAATGGGCAGCACCAAATCGGTGATTTTTCTAAAGGTCATCTTATTAAAAAAAAAAAAAAAAAAGGGTCCCTAATGTCCCCTAAAAGAGTAAGACTTCCTAGAAAAAGTCGGACAAACAACGTTCGGGTTGTGGGATCCTGCGCATGCCGGGATCTTGGTCTTGGCGCTAATCCGGCTCTACTGCGTGCCAAGGACAGATTCACATTACGTTAACAGCAGCCCGTTCAACACATGCGTTAACGGGCTGCTGTTATCGGCACTTGCGTTATGTCGTCGCGCTAGCGCAGATAGAGCTAGCAGATGCTCCATCTGTGCTAGCAGTGACGGACCCAGAAATGCTGCAGCCCGAGTCCCAGAGTCCGTCACTCAATGACGGCACATCGCTAGCGCATGCCCATTGTATGTAGAATAGGGGGGTTGTATGTAGAATAACTACACCCTTTTGGGAATCTACAGGTGTAGTGACGATTTGGCTCCATGGGTGTTTTCCAGAAGCAAGCAACAGTAGATATTGCTGAGCAAAAATTGCAAACTGCCATTGTAGAGCCCAGTACATTGTAGTGCCCAGCCCGTGCTTCAGGAGACACACACCTCTAAATTAGGCGGGCTCTCATCGCTACAGACATGCTAAACATGTGGTTTAGGCACACTGGGGCTCAGAAAGGAGGGGGGCATTTGGGAATGTGCTGAATTTCTTTTGGGGGCGAGAAGCCATAGCACTTTTCCAGAGCCTTTGTGCTACCAGTAATGTGGAAGCCCCCTATATTTCCGTTAACAGATGATGGACCTGTGGGGGCTTTTTTTGTGGATTATGTTGAAGCTTTTGCTTGGAACATTTCACACAACGTTTAGGAGCACATTTATCCTGTGCTCTACGCTGAGCACTTACATCAGGGATTCCATCTAAATCTCCGAGTGACGTGATTCAAATGAAACCCCCGCATCCCTATATTTAGATGCGTATACGTTTTCCATATTTCGGCTGACAGAGTCATGTTATGCCTTGTTTTTATTTGCGGGACGAGCTAACGTTTTTATTGGCTTATTTAGGGCACAAGTCACCAATTTCTATTTCAATTTTTGGGAGCCATAATGAGCAAAAACCAGCAATTCAGAGACTGTTTTGGTTTTTTTTTTAACGACGTTCTGCATGTGACAAAATTGACAAAGCAGCTTTATTCTTCTGGTTAGTACGATTACAGTGATAATTATTTTTGCATCGCTTTATTCTGAGAGCTAAAAATTTTTATTTTTCCGCTGACTGTGCTATATGGCAACTTTTTTTTTTGAGGGGCAAGATGACATTTTCAGAGAGATCATTTTGTATTTATATTCGTTTTTTTGATCGGTGGTATGATGAGAAAGCATAATTTTTTGCCTCTTTTTTTTACGGAGTTCACTGAAGGGGTTAACCAGTGGGATAGTTTTATAGGTCGGGTCAATCTGGACGCATTGATACCAAATATGCATATTTTTTTTTCTTTATTCTTGTTTTTACATGAAAAAAAAAGTATTTATTGGATCCATTTTTGGGGGTATGTTGTGATTTATTTATTTTTATATTTTTAACATTTTTAATAACTTTTTTCCATTTTTTTTTTACTTTATCCCAGTATACGACATCAACTTTCCTTGCCCTGATCACTCATCTAATGCTTTTGCATTGCAGGGCGTTAGCACAGCGTCTCGCAGGCAGGGAGGAGTCATGTCAACACCTGCTCTGAGCATGAGCTTACAGGCCACCGTCCCTGGTTTTTCGGCCTGCTGTCACCATGGAGACTATCGGCACAACGCAATCACACACGCTCACAAGCTCTTTGCTATATAGCTTGCAAGTGCTGCTCTGAAGCTGGCCATACTGGATAGCTGCAATGGCCATGCGCTTCTCCAATGCTGCAAGGGCAAAGCTGCTTCTCAATGACCAATGGTGCAGCAATGCCACTGATGAAAACCATCAAACATGCGGAGCGTACCGCCCCCCAGCAAATAGGAAGCCTCTAGGCAGGAAAGTGGTACGGTTCCGAAGATGGAAGAAGAGAATAACCTATAAGGGCGCTGTCAGATGTACATATAAATCGGATGGAGATCGGAACGGAATGCTCGGACTGGCCGGCGGCTCCCGTGACCCGAGCATGACAGCTGCATAGAGATAAATGAAGATATGAAGATGTCACGCTCAAGTAGGGAGAGCTGCCGGCCAGTCCGAAAATATACGATCTCCATCTGATTTATACAGACCTCCGACTGCGCCCTTATGGTTAGTCTGAAGGAAAAAAATCATCAAGGTAAATCTCCTTTAAGGTGTGATACGAACAGAAAATAAATTATTGGGCAGTTCACCGACAAATGGGATAAAAGATAACCGGATAAAACAAAGTAATATAAAAATTCTGCAGCTTCTAAGCAGACTCATCGAGCAGGAGCACACCACAAACATCATAATTGACTTCAGAACCATAGCGAAAACGTTCACGTTATTAAGGCATTCTTCCATTTTATGGCTATGTTTAGTATATCAATGTAAATTACATTTTCTTAGAAACCGGTATTAAAATTAGAAAAAAAGAACCATTAAAAATAAACTTAAAAAGAAAAGAAAAGTTGCCTTGATCATTCATAAATAATTAGAAATTTGGTTCATCAAAACCGGTTCAGTTCCTTGTCTGCTTAACTATTCCCTGTAGGATATGAAATGACAACGTATAAAAAAAAAAAAAGAAAAAAAAAAATGGTAATTCACGTAAGAACACAGTACAAGACAACATTACCTTTCCGATGCGTTATTGCTTCCTATTATAAGAACTTAATTTCCAACCCCGCTCGCCGTTATAATAGGTTTCTTTTTAAAATTTCAAAGAGTATTACATTAAAGCCATACCTCACCTCCGAGCTATAATATCTGTCTTCCTTATTACAGTACTGCATTTCATAAATACTTCTCATTGACAAGCGAGCTAATTCAGGTTAATTTTATTGTGTTTTGGCGCTCTATCACATTTGTGTGCAATTACCTTTAATGTTTTATTGCAAAACCAGAAAGTAATCGGGGCAATTATTCGGAGAGGAGGAGGATTGAGGGAAAGGAAGGGAAGGGGTAGCTTATAAATTCTAAATCACCGTCTCTGGCATTTTCGATAAAATAGCAGCTTTATCTGAGAAAGTGGCAGGGATATCGGATAAATCATGCATCACTCAAGTGTAGCTGACCCCCCTGTGCATTGCACAATATAACAAGTGCTTCAAAAGAAACTTTCCTGGATCATCAATCATTCCTCATAATGCTACAGCGGCTATACCTAAACAGGAGGAGATTGGAAATTATATATATATATATATATATATATATATATATATATATATATATATATATATATATATATATATATATATACACACATACACACACACGATGGTTGAAAACTATTGGATCTGGGTTATTTAACTCCTCCACTGCCACAAATGTCCAAATACTACGAGGATTACTATCAGCGTTATTGCTATAGGGACAAGTTTCCCAACTATTAACTAGAAATGTAGGTAATAAATTGAACAAGTTGTGGCGGATTATCTACTGTCTACTTACAGGTCTTAGAGGGAAAGGCTTCATCAGGAGAAGACACAGTGCCATCCTGTTGCCCAGGGACCTCCGTGGCACCACAGTCCCCCTATTTGCAGCCCTCGGGGCCCGATAGGTTATTTAAAACTACTCAAAGAGAAGAAGTGCAGCTTAGCCGAAGTTTGGATAAGACTTGGGGTCTGCGCACACGTTGCGGATTTGCCTGTGGATCCGCAGCAGTTTTCCATGCGGCGTACAGTACCATGTAAACCTATGGAAAACCGAATCCACGGTGCACATGCTGCCGGAAAATTCCGCGCAGAGACGCAGCGGTTTATTTTCTGCAGCATGTGAATTCTTTGTGCTGATTCCGCAGCGTTTTACACCTGTTCCTTTATAGGAATCCACAGGTGTAGAAAGGCAGGCGAAATCCGCACAAAATCTGCACAAAATCCACAGAAAACCCGCAGGCAAAATGACCTCATTTTACCTGTGGATTCTGCGGAAAAATCCGCAACGTGTGCACGTACCCTTAAAGGGATTGTGCAGTCACGATGTGACTGCAGACTTGTGAATCCTTTCAGAGTGCACAGTGTGCGCTGTTAGGATTGAGCGGGCGGCCACGTGACTGCAATTATGCGATTTATATACTTCCACATTCCGACTAGACGTGTCCAGCCTTGCTCAATTCACATTGAGGGTGGACGCGGAAGTCTAGTAGGCATGTGACCGTATGTATGCTAATAGCATACTTGGGGCCATGCGCCCGCCTGCTCCTAGAGAATAATGACAGCACACACGCTGCGATGATTGACAAGTCTGCAGTCACTGAGTGCTTGCAGACTTGAACCCCAAGCCTGGACAACCGCTTTAAATGAAAAATGTTGGCCAAAACTGGGTGCAAAAAAAAATGGCCAACCTAGAGATGGTGTACAACTAGACAAAAGTGCCTAAAGATGCATCAAACATAACATAAGCTACTGGGATGAACTTGTGCATTTTCAGAATGTTTAGACTAAAGGCCCCCACTGATCGCATTATCTGAAAATTGTCCAAACCCGCTGATTTTAATGGGACCTCCTGAAACTTTCAAGGCAGATGTAAGGAGTAGGAACGAGCCATTGCAAAAATCAATGGCTGATCCTGTTGCTTTCAGGAGAGAGTTGTTTGGCAGAAACTTTCTCCTATTACACTGTGGAGAACACATGAAGGGCAGTGCTCGGATTTATGGTCAATTTTGGAGTGATGACGGTCTACGAAACAATATTCCATGTGTATGGGACAGCATTAGTAAATCTGCCCTATCTCCTCGGCAATTTTCCAAACTTTCCATACAGATGAAAGGAGAAAGAGGAACTTCTCTACTAACAGCATGGTACAACTGGGTCCCATCCTCTAGAGAGGTCCCACATCTAATAAGACATTTGTATCATATTCTGCAAATTTACAAGTCAGGGCCATATTGGCAACTCTCAATCGAATAAATGGAGAGAACCATGAATTGCTGAAAAGGACATAATGTGGCTCTATGTAACGGGACCACAGTCTAGTCACGTCTATCAGTGATTGTTGGATAACAGAAAACTGATCTTCCTGGGGAAGCGATATCGATGCGAAACGCGTGTTGGGGAACGTGGCCACTGTCCAGGTAGCACAACGTCATTTTAATTTACTACTTTTGTAATTGAAGACACAAAAAAACACAGTGAGGTCAGATTTTAAATACATCAGATAGGGATTATATACATTAGATAGGACTGCTCTATAAGGGTATACCTTGACGATTGGTGGAGCAGCTTAGTATACCTATTTTTGCAAAAAAAAAAAGGTATCAACTAAATTCCCTGTTTTTTTCCATCTTTTGACTAGCACTTGCTTATTACTGTGATTTATTTTACAACAGAGTATTTTTGACCTCACTGTGCTTTTTTGTGTCTTCAAGTTTTCTGGTGGTGTGAACAGGTTCCTACAGACTTGTTCAATATGCAAGTAGTCCATGTGTTTTTGGTTCTACTTTTGTAATTGGTACTATGTCCAACATGAGTTTTCTGTTATCCAACAATCACTGATAGACACTAGACTATGGTCCCATTGCATGGACACCCTTATACATGTTACCCTTGTTACCCATGCTTCCCTTATTGGGCAACATAGTGCATCAATTTAGTTTAGGGGCACTAGTTTATAGATAAATCTTTCATTATTATTATATGAACTTATAGCACTAGAATTTGGTTGATTTACAACTTATGTCCTGACCTATTCTATGGCCTTTTTACCCAAGGGTTCTAATCACCGATTCGCACATGTGCCCTTAATATTCATATACTGTTATTTGTTTACTTTGTAATTTTTGGTAAAAAATACCATTTTGTAATATTTTTTAGAACATTTGACTCTGGTTATCCTTGTAAATCATATAATGATGAGTTGCTAATATATTTGTAAGTTAATAATATGGAACTGGTATTTTTGTAAAGACCATTTTTTTGTGTTGATCCAATGCACACGAAGGAAATAAACATGTGTATAACAAAACGTGTAATTGCAATAATCATCTTGGAGAAATACTTAATTTTCTGGACAATTTCAAAGGTGCCAACACTTTCGGCCATGACTGTATAGCATACATACAAAATGTGGGGGGGATGGCTACTGTGTTTGTTGGGCAGGACCCCATTTTCTAGAAGAAGCCTTAGCTGGGGTTTCCTACAGACAGGAGTAACATGGGTTTCCAAAAAAAAAACAAAAAAAACATCAGCAACACAAATAATACATTCAAGGTGATTGTGACATTAAGCTCAGGTAACAAGACATGTATGCGGCATCTGATGGTTATATTTCCTGAATGAAGACGGAAATCAATAGACACGGGGTGTTGTTACACTATAGATTTATATACACTGAGACATGACATGGAGTAAGGTAGAGTACTAACACAGATCTACACACCAGCAATTTAGAAAACACAAGACAGCGTAGAACAGCAAGTAACAGTGATATCATCCTATGATAAGGAGAGGAAACAGAATGATCGTAATATACTGTACACCCATGAGTAAAAGTCATCTCATCAAAATCCTTAGACCCTTTAAAACATTTATAATAGGAAACTGAGTCATCAGGAAGTCTTTAAAGGTGTTGTCCAGGCTTGGGGTTCAAGTCTGCAGTCACTCTATGCAGTTAGCGCACTGTGAAGATTCTCTGGGGTCGGGAATGGGCGGGTGCGTGACAGCAAGAATGAAATTTACAAATATTCGGTCACGTGCCAACTAGACGTGCGCAGCCTCAGCTCAATACAAGTGAATTAAGTGAGGCTGGTGACATCTAGTTGGGATGTGGCGGGAAGTATGCTTCCAGTGCCGGCATCAAAGAATCCTGACAGTACACTTTGGCGATTGCAGCTGCAATTACCGTAAATCCTTAAAAAGTAGCAATCAGAGCTAGATCCGGTCACTGTCGTTACAAGCAAATGGCGCGGTTAAATCAAGCATCCTGTTTATTCTTTGGGCAACTTGGTTTGGAAGCCTCCGACTCCTATAATTAGAGGTAAGAGAACCTGAACTTAAAAGAGAAAAGAGAAAGACAGAAAAAAAAAAGAGAGAAAAGACAAAGAGAGAAAGAAAAAGAGAAAGGAAAAGAGAGAAAAAGAGAAAGAAAGAAAAAGAGAAAGAGAGAAAAGAGAAAAAAATAGAAAAAAAGAGAAAAAGATAGAGGAAAAAGAGAGAAAGAAAAAAGGAAAAAAAAGAGAGAGAAAAGGAAAAAAGAGAGAGAGAGAAAAGAGAAAAGAGAGAAAAAAGTTCAGGTGGTCATTGTTTTCAATGGGGGTTCAGGTTCTGTTTGAAGTTCGGGTACCAGAACCCACACTTACACGGGTCAGCTCATCCCTATCTACAATGTAAGATATAGACAAAAGGTGTTGCGAAAACGATGGCGAAACCCGGTGGCCGTTTCCTGAAGTGGCTTTATGAAAAAAAAAAAAAAAAAAACACTTGTATGAAAGGGAACCGGTCACCCCCAAAATGGAAGGTGAGCTAAGCCCACCGGCATTGGGGCTTAGTAATGCTGTAGATAAGCCCTCGATGTATCCTAAAAGATGAGAAAAAGAGCCTGGACCAAAACCGGACTGGGACCGTCCCTGGGTGAGTATAATCTAACTTCTTTTTCTCATCTTTTAGGATACATCGGGGGCTTAGTTCACCTTCCATTTTGGGGGTGACAGGTTCCCTTTAAAGACGCACAGACAAAATAGGGGTCTTCTAGGGTTATATTCTTTTAAAAGTAGCTGACCAGCATTTACATTACACGGTGGATTGAAAAATCTATCTAGATGAGCCGTGGTCTGCTCAGAGAGGTGGTCTTTAAGAGAGGCTTCATATTATTTTTATTAATATTTTCATGCAGCAATCATAATGAAATAGACTTGAACGCAGAGTGACCACATGTTAAAATGTCAACCACGGATCTGACATAATTGCAATATCTTTAAGAGTGAATGTGTTCTTTTAAAGTAAAGATTGAATCTAGTTTATCCCCATAGAACGAAAGGGAAAAAAAAAATGACACATTTAAAGTATTCCGTCAGGCTTCCCTAATGGGAGTTATTTTACGTAAACTCTAACATATATTAGAACAATTTAATATACCAAGGCTCAAGAGGTTATCAGCCGTGCGGTGGTTACCTGTACAAATTTATGTTTACTAAAATGCTATGTCCCAGGAGCTGTGGTATTAATAACCAAGCAACAAAATTATGTTTCCCTCTTCCTGTCATCCGAGATAAGTAACCATGAATTTGAAGAATATTTTCTCTCATTTTAAAGAAGTTATAGATATCATCTCTCGAGGAGCTTCTCTCAGAAGGCTACAGAAATATTGTTTTCTCGCTGAACTTGTCCTCTGTCCAACAGTGGGAGGAAAAGACAGCTGATACATAAAAGGCGACTTAAAAGTACAGACAGTAAATAATAAAATATACATAATCACATCATCATTATTATTATTTTGTTGTCCTGTTTGCTTACTAATAACCGAGTCCTTATCTTTGAGGCTATGTGCACACGTTGCGGATTGGTGTACGGATTTTTCCGCACTGTTTTTGCAAAATCCGCAAGTAAAACCGCACTGCGGACTACCCGCAGATTTACCGCGGTTTTTGTGCGGATTCCACCTGCGGTTTTACACCTGCGGATTCCTATTATGGAGAAGCTGTAAACCGCTGCGGAATCCGCAGATAGAATTGACATGCTGCGGAAAAAACACCGCTGCGTTTTCCCCGCTGTATTTTCCGCAGCATGTGCACTGCGGATTTTGTTTTCCATACGTTTACATGTTACTGTAAAAGCATGGAAAACAGCTGCAGATCCGCAGCGTCAAATCCGCTGTGGATCCGCAGCAAAATCCGCAACGTGTGCACATACCCTAAGAACCTAAAATGTTCTAAAAATATTTTCTTATTTAGTTACAAGTTCATTATAATAATAACTAATTATTAGACCGCACATAGATGATCAAACAGGATTAAAATGGAAGAAGCAAAAGGCCGGCTCGTAAAGTATTGTTATAAGCCGATACTACACGTTTGATTATAATACACATTTGATAATAATAGCAGAATAATTGGTCTAAAGGTACCTTCACACTGAGCAACTTTACAACGAGAACGATAGCGATCCGTGACGTTGCAGCGTCCTCGCTAGCGATATCGTTGTGTTTGACACGCAGCAGCGATTAGGATCCTGCTGTGACATCGTTGGTCGGAGCAGAAAGGCCAGAACTTTATTTTGTCGCTGTATCACCCGCTGACATCGCTGAATCGGCGTGTGTGACGCCGATTCAGCAATGTGTTCACTTGTAACCAGGGTAAACATCGGGTTACTAAGCGCAGGGCTGCGCTTAGTAACCCGATGTTTACCCTGGTTACCATTGTAAATGTAAAAAACAAACACTACATACTTACATTCCGGTGTCTGTCGCGTCCCCCGCCGTCAGCTTGCTGCACTGACTGTGAGCGCCGGCCGTAAAGCACAGCGGTGACGTCACCGCTGTGCTCTGCTTTACGGCCGGCCCTCACAGTCAGTGCGGGAAGCTGACGGCGAGGGACGCGACAGACACCGGAATGTAAGTATGTAGTGTTTGTTTTTTACATTTACAATGGTAACCAGGGTAAACATCGGGTTACTAAGCGCGGCCCTGCACGTAGTAACCCGATGTTTACCCTGGTTACCCGGGGACTTCGGCATCGTTGGTCACTGGAGAGAGCTGTCTGTGTGACAGCTCCCCAGCGACCACACAACGACTTACCAACGATCACGGCCAGGTCGTATCGCTGGTCGTGATCGTTGGTAAATCGTTTAGTGTAACGGTACCTAAAGGCTATGTTCACACCTTGTGTTTTTTATGCTACTTAAAAGCTGTTTTTTACAATACCAACAAACAATAGGAGATTTCAGAAATCTCACACACTTTTTTTTTTCCACGGGACCAAACTGGATAACTGCAGTCTTTTTTTTTTCTTTTTAAGGCTGTGTGCACACGATGCAGATTTGGTGCAGAATTTTCTGCATAAAATCTGCACTAAATCTGCATCTCCTGGCAGAATCCGCAGGTGCGTTTTTTATGCGTTTTTTATGCATTTTTTGTGCAGATTTTACCAATGGATTTCTATAATGGAGGGGTGCAGAAACGCTGCAGAACTGCACAAAATAAGTGACATGCACTTCTTTGAAATCTGCAGCGTTTCTGCGCAGATTTTTCTGCACCATGTGCACAGCTTTTTTTTTTTCACATTGATTTACATTGTACTGTAATCACACTGCAGTTCTGCAGCGTTTCTGCTGCAGAAAAATCTGCTGCAGTTCTGCACTAAATCTGCATCGTGTGCACATACCGGAAAAAGAAAAAAAAACAGCAAAAAAAAAATGCAACAGATGTTTTACCAACATTTCCAAATCGCTTTTGGTGAATAAAACTTTGTTAAAAATCTACTGTAAATAATGCACTTGAAAAAAGTTTACAAAAAAAAAAAAAAAAGCTGTGAAAACTCTGAAAAACAGGCATCTTGTATGCAGCGTTTTTATGGTTTTGGCTGCAGAAAAAAAATGCAGCTTCGGGTGAACCAAGCCTAAGGCTACTTTTCCACTGGGAGCTTTCAGTGAGTTTTTGATTTTGCTCATGTTTGCACTTATTAGGTTACTGTTTATTCATTGCATTTTTGAGTGTGTTTTTTTTTAACATGCATTTTTTTATCGTTTTTTTTCTCTTGGTAGATGGGATTTATAGAAATCTTATGCCCACTGTGCTTTTTTATCTACAGAGTTTAAACTGACTTGCGGTGGACATTTGAAATCCGCACCACCGAGCATCTGCAAAACTGCTGCGCATCAGCCTGGGATGGATGTCTGGGGGCTTTCACAACATGGCGGAGCACCCGCACCACCGAACCTGCCGCAGCATCCTGGGATGAGTCAGATCATCGCCAGACCACCGAACAACTCCTGTGACCCCGCTCCACCGCGCTCCTGATCACACCCTTACCCCCGGCAAGCTGAGTAAGTAAGACGGACGCTCATTTGACGCATTATTTATTTTTCCCTACTTTTCTTCTGAAAATTTGTGGTGCGTCTTATACTTCTAAAAATACATTAATGTGTAATAATAAAACTAATACTGCAATAGTATAAACAAAAATAAATTAAACAAATTTCCATTTTGTGATTTTTTTATAACTGTATTTGGCTCAGTTACGTAGAGCTTCACATCTCTTTTTCCTTTTCATTTTTAGTTCCCACCATGAGCTTGTGGTGCATATTTGACACAGCGCATATTTGCTGGGTCAAAAACACAGCGTCTTTCAGTTCTAGAAAAATGGATGGGATTTAGGCCAGCCTCACACTAGCGAGTTTTACGAACGTATGAGAGGTGCAGAAAATATGGGTTGCATACGGTAGAAAATCGCAGCACGCTGCGTTTGTCACCGTATTGCGCCAAAAATACGCCAATGAAAGTCTATGGGGGCGAGAAAAATACGGATTACACACGGACCAACAGTGTGATTTGCGAGAAATACGCAGCGGTATTCTATAGAAAAGCCGGCAATTCAGTGCGGTGTACAGTAAAATCACACTGACAGGTTAGAATAGAATAGGTAGAATAAATGTCTACACATAGTATAGGGGTATATATACAGTGGGGCAAAAAAGTATTTAGTCAGTCAGCAATAGTGCAAGTTCCACCACTTAAAAAGATGAGAGGCGTCTGTAATTTACATCATAGGTAGACCTCAACTATGGGAGACAAACTGAGAAAAAAAAATCCAGAAAATCACATTGTCTGTTTTTTTTAACATTTTATTTGCATATTATGGTGGAAAATAAGTATTTGGTCAGAAACAAACAATCAAGATTTCTGGCTCTCACAGACCTGTAACTTCTTCTTTAAGAGTCTCCTCTTTCCTCCACTCATTACCTGTAGTAATGGCACCTGTTTAAACTTGTTATCAGTATAAAAAGACACCTGTGCACACCCTCAAACAGTCTGACTCCAAACTCCACTATGGTGAAGACCAAAGAGCTGTCAAAGGACACCAGAAACAAAATTGTAGCCCTGCACCAGACTGGGAAGACTGAATCTGCAATAGCCAACCAGCTTGGAGTGAATAAATCAACAGTGGGAGCAATAATTAGAAAATGGAAGACATACAAGACCACTGATAATCTCCTTCGATCTGGGGCTCCACGCAAAATCCCACCCCGTGGGGTCAGAATGATCACAAGAACGGTGAGCAAAAATCCCAGAACCACGCGGGGGGACCTAGTGAATGAACTGCAGAGAGCTGGGACCAATGTAACAAGGCCTACCATAAGTAACACACTACGCCACCATGGACTCAGATCCTGCAGTGCCAGACGTGTCCCACTGCTTAAGCCAGTACATGTCCGGGCCCGTCTGAAGTTTGCTAGAGAGCATTTGGATGATCCAGAGGAGTTTTGGGAGAATGTCCTATGGTCTGATGAAACCAAACTGGAACTGTTTGGTAGAAACACAACTTGTCGTGTTTGGAGGAAAAAGAATACTGAGTTGCATCCATCAAACACCATACCTACTGTAAAGCATGGTGGTGGAAACATCTCTGTTTCTCTGCAAAGGGGCCAGGACGACTGATCCGGGTACATGAAAGAATGAATGGGGCCATGTATCATGAGATTTTGAGTGCAAACCTCCTTCCATCAGCAAGGGCATTGAAGATGAAACGTGGCTGGGTCTTTCAACATGACAATGATCCAAAGCACACCGCCAGGGCAACGAAGGAGTGGCTTCGTAAGAAGCATTTCAAGGTCCTGGAGTGGCCTAGCCAGTCTCCAGATCTCAACCCTATAGAAAACCTTTGGAGGGAGTTGAAAGTCCGTGTTGCCAAGCGAAAAGCCAAAAACATCACTGCTCTAGAGGAGATCTGCATGGAGGAATGGGCCAACATACCAACAACAGTGTGTGGCAACCTTGTGAAGACTTACAGAAAACGTTTGACCTCTGTCATTGCCAACAAAGGATATATTACAAAGTATTGAGATGAAATTTTGTTTCTGACCAAATACTTATTTTCCACCATAATATGCAAATAAAATGTTAAAAAAACAGACAATGTGATTTTCTGGATTTTTTTTTCTCAGTTTGTCTCCCATAGTTGAGGTCTACCTATGATGTAAATTACAGACGCCTCTCATCTTTTTAAGTGGTGGAACTTGCACTATTGCTGACTGACTAAATACTTTTTTGCCCCACTGTATATGTATATATATATATATACACAGTCATGGCCCAAAGTATTAACACCCCTGCAATTCTGTCAGATAATACTCAGTTTCTTCCTGAAAATGATTGCAAACACAAATTATTTGGTATTATTGTCTTCATTTAACTTGTCTTAAATGAAAAAAAAACACAAAAAGAATTGTCCTAAAGCCAAATTGGATATAATTCCACACCAAACATAAAAAAGGGGGCGGACAAAAGTATTGGAACCCTTCGAAAAATCATGTGATGCTTCTCTAATTTGTGTAATTAACAGCACCTGTAACTTACCTGTGGCACCTAACAGGTGTTGGCAATAACTAAATCACTCTTGCAGCCAGTTGATATGGATTAAAGTTGACTCAACCTCTGTCCTGTGTCCTTGTGTGTACCACATTGAGCATGGAGAAAAGAAAGAAGACCAAAGAACTGTCTGAGGACTTAAGAAACCAAACTGTGAGGAAGCATGAGGAATCTCAAGGCTACAAGTCCATCTCCAAAGACCTGAATGTTCCTTTATCTACCGTGCGCAGTGTCATCAAGAAGTTTAATGCCCATGGCACTGTGGCTAACCTCCCTAGATGTGGATGGAAAAGAAAAATTGACAAGAGATTTCAACGCAAGATTGTGCGGATGTTGGATAAAGAACCTCGATTAACATCCAAACAAGTTCAAGCTGCCCTGCAGTCCGAGGATACAACAGTGTCAACCCATACTATCCGTCGGCATCTGAATGAAAAGGGACTGTATGGTAGGAGACCCAGGAAGACCCCACTTCTTACCCCGAGACATAAAAAAGCCAGGCTGGAGTTTGCCAAAACTTATCTGAAAAAGCCTAAAATGTTTTGGAAGACTGTTCTCTGGTCAGATGAGACAAAAGTAGAGCTTTTTGGGCAAAGGCATCAACATAGAGTTTACAGGAGAAAATAAGAGGCATTCAAAGAAAAGAACACGGTCCCTACAGTCAAACATGGCGGAGGTTCCCTGATGTTTTGGGGTTGCTTTGCTGCTTCTGGCACTGGACTGCTTGACCGTGTGCATGGCATTATGAAGTCTGAAGACTACCAACAAATTTTGCAGCAGAATGTAGGGCCCAGTGTGAGAAAGCTGTGTCTCCCTCAGAGGTCATGGGTCTTCCAGCAGGACAATGACCCAAAACACACTTCAAAAAGCACTAGAAAATGGTTTGAGAGAAAGCACTGGAGACTTCTAAGGTGGCCAGCAATGAGTCCAGACCTGAATCCCATAGAACACCTGTGGAGAGATCTAGAAATGGCAGTTTGGAGAAGGCACCCTTCAAATATCAGGGACCTGGAGCAGTTTGCCAAAGAAGAATGGTCTAAAATTCCAGCAGAGCATTGTAAGAAACTCATTGATGGTTACTGGAAGCGGTTGGTCGCAGTTATTTTGGCTAAAGGTTTTGCAACCAAGTATTAGGCTGAGGGTGCCAATACTTTTGTCTGGCCCATTTTTTGGAGTTTTGTGTGAAATGATCAATGTTTTGGTGATGCGCCCTCTGCTGGATGTCCTCATATGAACTTGAGCCTGGGAACTTTTCAGAATATTTTCCCAGGCTCGAGTTCATACGAGGACATCCAGCAGAGGGCGCATCACCGCAACTCGAGGCAACTACAGGTCATTCACCTACATTCCATTCATTCGCCGGGTCAGACGCCTCTCACCCAGCCAAACCCAGATCTCACCCTTTGCACTGGCGAGGGGTAGTACCCCGAAACAGTGTCTACAAATCAAGATTCTGGTTTTAGCTTTTATCCTACATCATGTGACAAGGCTTGTTAGAGAGCCAATATTGACTTTTATGATTGCTACTTCCTATGGGTGCCGCAGGAGTTCTAGTCCTCTTCCTCTCTGAACAGGCAATCTGCATATTTCCCACAAAAGCATTGCAAAGCTTTAACCCCTTCCCGACCCATGACGCCACGTAGGCGTCATGAAAGTCGGTGCCATTCCGACCCATGACGCCTATGCGGCGTCATGGAAAGATCGCGTCCCTGCAGATCGGGTGAAAGGGTTAACTCCCATTTCACCCGATCTGCAGGGACAGGGGGAGTGGTAGTTTAGCCCAGGGGGGGTGGCTTCACCCCCTCGTGGCTACGATCGCTCTGATTGGCTGTTGAAAGTGAAACTGCCAATCAGAGCGATTTGTAATATTTCACCCATTATAACGGGTGAAATATTACAATCCAGCCATGGCCGATGCTGAAATATCATCGGCCATGGCTGGAAATACTAGTGTGCCCCCACCACACCCCACCGATCGCCGCCCCAAGCCACCGATCTGGCCGGTACACTGCTCCGGCTCCCCTCCGTCCAGTGCTCCGCTCCCCCCCGTGCTCGTGCCCGCTCCCCCCGTGCTCCAATCACCCCCCCGTGCTCCAATCACCCCCCCTGCACTCCGATCCACCCCCCCCGGTGCTCCGTTCCACCCCCCCGTGCTCCATTCCAGCCCCCCCGTGCTCCGTTCCACGCCCCCCGCGCTCCGTTCCACCCCTCCCGCGCTCCGATTCCCCCCCCCGTGCTCCGATCCCCCCCCCCGTGGTCCCCCCCCACCCTATCATACTTACCGATCCAGCCGTGGTCCCGTCCGTCTTCTCCCGGGCGCCGCCATCTTCCAAAATGGCGGGCGCATGCGCAGTGCGCCCGCCGAATCTGCCGGCCGGCAGATTCGTTCCAAAGTGCATTTTGATCACTGAGATATAATCTATCTCAGTGATCAAAATAAAAAAAATAATAAATTACCCCCTCCCCTTTGTCACCCCCATAGGTAGGGACAATAAAAAAATAAAGAATTTTTTTTTTTTCCACTGTTAGAATAGGGTTAGGGTTAGGGGTAGGGTTAGGGTTAGGGGTAGGGTTAGGGTTAGGGGTAGGGTTAGGGTTAGGGGTAGGGTTAGGGGTAGGGCTAGGGGTAGGGTTAGGGGTAGGGTTAGGGGTAGGGTTAGGGTTAGGGTTAGGGCTAGGGTTAGGGTTAGGAATGTGCACACGTATTCTGGTCCTCTGCGGATTTTTCCGCTGCGGATTTGATAAATCCGTAGTGCTAAACCGCTGCAGATTTATGGCGGATTTACCGCGTTTTTTTCTGCGCATTTCACTGCGGTTTTACAATTGCGATTTTCTATTGGAGCAGTTGTAAAACCGCTGCGGAATCCGCACAAAGAAGTGACATGCTGCGGAATGTAAACCGCTGCGTTTCCGTGCAGTTTTTCCGCAGCATGTGTACAGCGATTTTTGTTTCCCATAGGTTTACATTTAACTGTACACTCATGGGAAACTGCTGCGGATCCGCAGCGTTTTCCGCAGCGTGTGCACATACCTTTAGAATTAGGCTATGTGCACACGGTGCGGATTTGGCTGCGGATTCGCAGCAGTGTTCCATCAGGTTTACAGTACCATGTAAACATATGAAAAACCAAATCCGCTGTGCCCATGGTGCAGAAAATACCACGCGGAAACGCTGCGTTGTATTTTCCGCAGCATGTCAATTCTTTGTGCGGATTCCGCAGCGTTTTACACCTGTTCCTCAATAGGAATCCGCAGGTGAAATCCGCACAAAAAACACTGGAAATCCGCGGAAAATCCGCAGGTAAAACACAGTGCCTTTTACCCGCAGATTTTTCAAAAATGGTGCGGAAATATCTCACACGAATCCGCAACGTGGGCACATAGCCTTAGGGTTAGGGTTGGAATTAGGGTTGTGGTTAGGGTTAGGGGTGTGTTGGGGTTAGGGTTGTGGTTAGGGGTGTGTTGCGGTTAGGGTTGTGATTAGGGTTATGGCTACAGTTGGGATTAGGGTTAGGGGTGTGTTGGGGTTAGTGTTGGAGGTAGAATTGAGGGGTTACCACTGTTTAGGCACATCAGGGGTCTCCAAACGCAACATGGCGCCACCATTGATTCCAGCCAATCTCGTATTCAAAAAGTCAAATGGTGCTCCCTCACTTCCGAGCCCTGACGTGTGCCCAAACAGTGGTTTACCCCCACATATGGGGTACCAGCATACTCAGGACAAACTGCGCAACAATTACTGGGGTCCAATTTCTCCTGTTACCCTTGTGAATCTAAAAAAATGCTTGCTAAAACATAATTTTTGAGGAAAGAAAAATGATTTTTTATTTTCACGGCTCTGCGTTGTAAACGTCTGTGAAGCACTTGGGGGTTCAAAGTGCTCACCACATATCTAGATAAGTTCCTTGGGGGGTCTAGTTTCTAAAATGGGGTCACTTGTGGGGGGTTTCTACTGTTTAGGCACACCAGGGGCTCTGCAAACGCAACGTGACACCCGCAGACCATTCCATCAAAGTCTGCATTTCAAAAGTCACTACTTCCCTTCTGAGCCCCGACGTGTGCCCAAACAGTGGTTTACCCCCACATATGGGGTATCAGCGTACTCAGGAGAAACTGGACAACAACTTTTGGGGTCCAATTTCTCCTGTAACCCTTGGGAAAATAAAAAATTCTGGGCTAAATAATTATTTTTGAGGAAAGAAAACGTATTTATTATTTTCACGGCTCTGCATTATAAACTTCTATGAAGCACTTGGGGGTTCAAAGTGCTCACCACACATCTAGATAAGTTCCTTTCAGGGTCTAGTTTCCAAAATGGGGTCACTTGTGGGGGGTTTCTACTGTTTAGGCACATCAGGGGCTCTGCAAACGCAACGTGACGCCCGCAGAGCATTCCATCAAAGTCTGCATTTCAAAACGTCACTACTTCAATTCCAAGCCCCGGCATGTGCCCAAACAGTAGTTTACCCCCACATATGGGGTATCACCGTACTCAGGAGAAACTGGACAACAAATATTGGGGTCAAATTTCTCCTGTTACCCTTGGGAAAATTAAAAAATTCTGGGCTAAATAATTATTTTTGAGGAAAGAAAACGTATTTATTATTTTCACGGCTCTGCATTATAAACTTCTATGAAGCACTTGGGGGTTCAAAGTGCTCACCACACATCTAGATAAGTTCCTTTGGGGGTCTAGTTTCCAAAATGGGGTCACTTGTGGGGGGTTTCTACTGTTAAGCCACATCAGGGGCTCTGCAAACGCAACGTGACGCCCACAGAGCATTCCATCAAAGTCTGCATTTCAAAACGTCACTACTTCACTTCCGAGCCCCGGCATGTGCCCAAACAGTGATTTACCCCCACATATGGGGTATCAGCGTACTCAGGAGAAACTGGACAACAACTTTTGGGGTCAATTTCTCCTGTTACCCTTGGGAAAATAAAAAATTGCAAGCTAAAAGATCATTTTTGAGAAAATAATTTTTTTTTTTATTTTCATGGCTCTGCGTTATAAACTTCTGTGAAGCACTTGGGGGTTCAAAGTCCTCACCACACATCTAGATTAGTTCCTTTGGGGGTCTAGTTTCTAAAATGGTGTCATTTCTGGGGGATCTCCAATGTTTAGGCACACAGGGGCTCTCCAAACGTGACATGGTGTCCGCTAATGATTGGAGCTAATTTTCCATTTAAAAAGCCAAATGGCGTGCCATCCCTTCCGAGCCCTGCCGTGTGCCCAAACAGTGGTTTACCCCCACATATGGGGTATCAGCGTACTCAGGACAAACTGGACAACAATATTTGGGGTCCAATTTCTCCTATTATCCTTGGCAAAATAGGAAATTCCAGGCTAAAAAATCATTTTTGAGGAAAGAAAAATTATTTTTTATTTTCATGGCTCTGCGTTATAAACTTCTGTGAAGCACCTGGGGGTTTAAAGTGCTCAATATGCATCTAGATAAGTTCCTTGGGGGGTCTAGTTTCCAAAATGGGGTCACTTGTGGGGGAGCTCCAATGTTTAGGCACACATGGGCTCTCCAAACGCGACATGGTGTCCGCTAACAATTGGAGCTAATTTTCCATTCAAAAAGTCAAATGGCACGCCTTCTCTTCCGAGCCCTGCCGAGTGCCCAAACAGTGGTTTACCCCCACATATGAGGTATCGGCGTACTCGGGAGAAATTGCCCAACAAATTTTATGATCCATTTTATCCTACTGCCCATGTGAAAATTAGAAAATTGAGGCGAAAAGAATTTTTTTGTGAAAAAAATTACTTTTTCATTTTTACAGATCAATTTGTGAAGCACCTGAGGGTTTAAAGTGCTCACTAGGCATCTAAATTAGTTCCTTGGGGGGTCTAGTTTCCAAAATGGGGTCACTTGTGGGGGAGCGCCAATGTTTAGGCACACAGGAGCTATCCAAACGCGACATGGTGTCCGCTAACGATGGAAATAATTTTTCATTCAAAAAGTCAAATGGCGCTCCTTCCCTTCCGAGCCTTACCATGTGCCCAAACAGTGGTTTACCTCCACATGTGAGGTATTGGTGTACTCAGGAGAAATTGCCCAACACATTTTAGGATCCATTTTATCCTGTTGCCCATGTGAAAATGAAAAAATTGAGGCTAAAAGAATTTTTTTGTGAAAAAAAAGTACTTTTTCATTTTTACGGATCAATTTGTGAAGCACCTGGGGGTTCAAAGTGCTCACTATGCATCTAGATAAGTTCCTTGGGGCGTCTAGTTTCCAAAATGGGGTCACTTGTGGGGGAGCTCCAATTTTTAGGCACACGGGGGCTCTCCAAACGTGACATGGTGTCCGCTAAAGAGTGGAGCCAATTTTTGATTCAAAAAGTCAAATGGCGCTCCTTCCCTTCCAAGCCCTGCCGTGCGCCAAAACAGTGGTTTACCCCCACATATGAGGTATCAGCGTACTCAGGACAAATTGGACAACAACGTTCGTGGTTCAGTTTCTCCTTTTACCATTGGGAAAATAAAAAAATTGTTGCTAAAAGATAATTTTTGTGACTAAAAAGTTAAATGTTCATTTTTTCCTTCCATGTTGCTTCTGCTGCTGTGAAGCACCTGAAGGGTTAATAAACTTCTTGAATGTGGTTTTGAGTACCTTGAGGGGTGCAGTTTTTAGAATGGTGTCACTTTTGGGTATTTTCAGCCATATAGACCCCTCAAACTGACTTCAAATGTGAGGTGGTCCCTAAAAAAAATGGTTTTGTAAATTTCGTTGTAAAAATGACAAATCGCTGGTCGAATTTTAACCCTTATAACTTCCTAACAAAAAAAAATTTTGTTTCCAAAATTGTGCTGATGTAAAGTAAACATGTGGGAAATGTTATTTATTAACTATTTTGTGTCACATATCTCTCTGGTTTAACAGAATAAAAATTCAAAATGTGAAAATTGCGAAATTTTCAAAATTTTCGCCAAATTTCCGTGTTTATCACAAATAAATGCAGAATTTATTGACCTAAATTTACCACTAACATGAAGCCCAATATGTCACGAAAAAACAATCTCAGAACCGCTAGGATCCGTTGAAGCGTTCCTGAGTTATTACCTCATAAAGGGACACTGGTCAGAATTGCAAAAAACGGCAAGGTCTTTAAGGTCAAAATAGGCTGGGTCTTGAAGGGGTTAAAGTCTCCTCATCTTGGCATATCAGGCTTGACATATCACTCTCTTCGAGGAGAATCGCTACCCCTTGGACCACCATACCAGTAAATGCACAACAAGAATACAAGCACCTGATCAAATCCCATTGAAATCAAGTGTGTTCTTGGCAGTTTGGGTCCTCCTGACGCTAGATCCGCAGCAGCATCATGGCTTCTTTTATACACAGTTGCATAAATTGTCATACTGCGGATGTGACATTTGCAGCATCGGTCAATTTATGATGTGGATTTTCTCCACGGCGTTTGTAAAGTATCATCGACGATGCAGCAAATATTCTGTCCTGATTTTCATTGCAGGTGTGAACATGCTCCAAGCGTCTACCCTGCAGTCCCGTCGTTCTAGGAAGATCAAGACGGATGGCGTCCATGGTGGAGAGCAGCTCAATCTGTGCAGGTACCAAACATGGTGGCATCGGCGGCTGCGGCTTTTCGAAACAGCTCTTTAATATACGGAATTTTTTCTATACTTGAAAAAGACAGATCCATAGTAAGAAGAAAAAAAAAGGAATAGTGATGCCTATTACCGGCCATGTCAGACTGAGTACAATTTACACAGCAGCATCAATCATGTCAAGTGGGGACTTAACACCAACCGCTGGACGCCGGGGAATACCAAATCTCGTTACGTGAACTCTCTTGTAAAGCATTTACAGTGCACCTGCGGGGGGCGACGAGCCCGCTGAAACTTACTTTTAGTACAGGTCCAGCAGCCGCTCTTGTAGTCAATGACGAAGCTCTGCCTACGAAAAAAAAAGGGGGGGAAAAAAAGTGCAAATGATAAATACTGTCAGCGAACGATAAGCCCAAATGTCATATACGGAGCATGTCAATGTTATCACCGCCGCCGCCACGTATATATAATGTGCTGCATGAGAAAAATGGGCTCTGGGCTTCAGAGCATAATATCACGGGCTAGGAGATTTCTCTCTAAATATATTTTTCCTAGAGCAAAAACAGGAATTTCAGGGTTCAGCGGGTCATCTATCATCTGTAATGAGTCATAATCAACAGATGAAGCTCGCTGAAGTCCCCGCTCATCGCGGAGCAGCAGAACTTTGATCTGCGGATAACGATCTACTGTAAGACATAATGGAGCCTGTAAAAACATGGCATATAAATAAACAGCGCCTTAATGCTGCAGATAATCAGAGTGCCAGCCTTTCACACAAGTGCCGGCATTTTTCTCTTTACAGGGGAAGATCAGATCTATGATCTCCACTTCCCCATATATTATCCATCAAGTCCTTTAATATAGTATTTTTTTTTTTTTGTATTTTTGAAGAACGGAATATGGAAGCATTTTTTTTTATACTGAAATCTCCTAAAATCTCCTGAAATCTCCTAGTTTTGGGCACCGGTGCTCAGGAAGGATATAATGGAACTAGAGAGAGTACAAAGGAGGGCAACAAAATTAATAAAGGGGATGGGAGAACTACAATACCCAGATAGATTAGCGAAATTAGGATTATTTAGTCTAGAAAAAAGACGACTGAGGGGCGATCTAATAACCATGTATAAGTATATAAGGGGACAATACAAATATCTCGCTGAGGATCTGTTTATACCAAGGAAGGTGACGGGCACAAGGGGGCATTCTTTGCGTCTGGAGGAGAGAAGGTTTTTCCACCAACATAGAAGAGGATTCTTTACTGTTAGGGCAGTGAGAATCTGGAATTGCTTGCCTGAGGAGGTGGTGATGGCGAACTCAGTCGAGGGGTTCAAGAGAGGCCTGGATGTCTTCCTGGAGCAGAACAATATTGTATCATACAATTATTAGGTTCTGTAGAAGGACGTAGATCTGGGTATTTATTATGATGGAATATAGGCTGAACTGGATGGACAAATGTCTTTTTTCGGCCTTACTAACTATGTTACTATGTTACTATGTAACGTTTAGTTTTTAATTAAATTTAATATTGCCTGTTATCAGCCACCTAAGCAATAGCAAAAGACTCCTTGATATTTCCTACGAAAGGACTGAAAGTCCGCTACCGCAGGCATCACTGCCGGGAAAAAGGCACTCTGCTTCCCTCAGCTGCCCCCCAGAGCGGAGGCACTTATGCGCTCATGTCATGACGAGGCATTTTATAGCCTCAGGATCGGAAAGAGGTTGGACCCCACCAATCCACAAGTGATCACCTATCCTGTGATAGGTGATGGCTTCACAGGTTAGGTATAACCCCTTAAGGGGCTGTCCAGTCCAACATTTGAAGAAATTACTGTAGAGGTAAAAATGTACCTCACAATAAATAAAGCCCCCACCACATTGGTACGCATGCTCCCCGCAGGCGTTTATTTTCCTGGAGCGATGACATGTCATATATCCACATGAACCACTGAAGCTGATCACAGGTGTCCATGTTCTCCTTGCAGTACATGAAGAAATCATTATCGAGACGGCGGTCACATGGATATATAGCATGGCATTGCTCCAGGACAAAAGAGACGGTCAGGAAGTCCCACTGGAATTTTAATAGGTGAGCGATGGCAGTTTTTTAAATTGGAATATTTGGCGCAGTTATTATACTTTCTTCAACTGCCAAACAACCCTTTTAGACGTAGACAATTGCCACGGATGGGTGGTAAAAGTTCTGAACAAAAACAAAAACTAGAGTACTGTAAAGTTGTTGGTTGACATACATTTTGAAAACAACCAACCTCAACCCGGCGAATTCTCCCTACACCGTGCTTAGGGAAAGACCTGTCAATCATTGGGAGACCGTTCAGTCATTGGGACTGGGGCACGTAGAAGTCGTTGGGGATCGTCTTTGGACTAGTCCTTCGAGACTCACAGTCCCCGGCCAACTTTACAAAGCAAGTTTTCTCTAAAACAACGCAGCATTTTAGAGTAGCACATACAGCAGTTCAGTAACTCAGCCCGTGTCCAATTTATCCTGCTAGTGATTTAGGCAGCATGAATCAGATAATCCGTACTTTCAAGTAACTTTTCGGAACAAGCAATACGGTCAGTGCATGAGGAATAGCTGCATTTCTAGCCATTATATGACTTGTATCCTGCATTTTCATCTCTTTATTCCTTGTCAGGCTCTATTTTTAATTTGAAATCTTCTCTGACCTGGTGGTGTTGAACTAGCTGTTGTGATGTCTCCAATACAACCACATACAGACGGGAAGGGTTCCTACTCTTTATTTCGTCATTCATTTTTTAGCACACAGAAAGAAGCAGCAGCAGTAAGAAGGACATTACTGAGCAACAGTGATCAGTGTACATATTAATCCAGCTTTGGGGTGAGGTAAAAGACTTGTTATAAAGCTCAGCACGATCTTTCTGTGTCTCCCACTGCCTGTTTCCTCACTCTGCTCCTTTCTCCTCCTCCCCTCTCTATAGAGTATAATGGACTGTGTCATATGACACTTTATCATAGTAGCAGTCAATCTTGTCTGAGCAAAATGGATTTGAGGGGAAAGGTAGCATAATGTATAGAATGTGTTTTGTGGGATATTAAGAGCTCAAATTTAAGAAAAGGAAAGGTTGGACAAATCTGTATGAATGAGAGTTGCCCAATTGGGACACAAGTTTTAAGTAAATCACTAAAAAGGGGTTTTCTGGTTTCAGAAAACCAGGTTTCCCCCAACAATAGTTTGTTTTAAGAAAATAGTGCTTTATATGCAGCATTGAGTCTTCGCCGTCTGTTTCTGTGTGAATGTCTGATTGACAGTGCTGCAGACAATTAGTGAACTCTGCAGATTGTGCCGTCAACTCGGGCAGAATTGCTGAGCTCAGCTATGGACCCATCCGAATCCAGTTTTCTGGAGGGTTTAGGCATAAGACCCGACAGGACCCACGAACGTGAAGATAAATGCAATATGAATGCACCCTAACAGACCCGGGGAGCAGAGGCGCAGTCTCAGGGGAGGGTTTTTAAAACAAACTCTGGCCGGGGAACAGAGGTTTTCGAAAACCACTTCAAGAGAAATGCAAATAAAATGTCTCTTAAATACTAACTCATAGAGAACGTAAATCGGTACGCGGTGCGTAGGAGTGGAACTCGCCACGTGCGTCATTAGGATGTATGAACGCGAGCAGGTATAAACCTTTGCTACCTAGGAAGCGGCTGGAGATTCTGTTCACGTTATGCTTGCTTCATACCTCCTCAGAGACTGTATGCAAATAATATAAAGTGCCCACATTTCATACCCCATTAGTTTATCAACATTTCCACATCAACTACGGGGCAGCGCCGTCGAGTCAGTGCTTTCATATTCCTGCTGACCTGATATGCAAGCCTAAATGCATGAGTGGCAAAATAACCCTTTCAAAGGCGCCGCCGCATGGAAAAGAAGCAGTGAAGGATGCATGAATCTGTCATACAGCCGATGCTTAAGCCTGATTTCTGTCACTGGAACATAATGTATCACGCCGAGCATCAGGACGCAACATTCCCGGGTTTGAGATGATCAATGAAGATGGGTGGGAGCAAACAGCAGCTGCTCCTCAACTACAAAGAGACCCGAGTGATCAGAAAAGTAATTAAATGTAACAGATGAACAGATAAAACAATAGAAATATACATAGGTGGTTTATTAATACTGCGAAAAGATTCTAATGGGAATCATTTTGTAAAAACGGAATTGTGTTTGTTTGTTATTGAGGCTTAGATACCAACGGATCATTTGGGAATATTGTACCCAGGAGGGAAGATTAATTGTGTGCATAACCTCATATATTTATACAGACATAATAGGAAAAAAATAGGGGTTACCGTATATACAATTCCAAACCATACTAAGGACACTTTAATGTGAAGTTTCTGGGGTGAGAGGGTGCGGTGGGTCAAAGCTGCCCGCATTTTCCACCAAATTCTGAGCAAATCCAGGAAAATCATCTAAAAATACATATGGTTTGCCTGTAATCAGCTCTGCAAACACCACAATCTTAGGTTATATTCACACGTTGCGTTTTTGCAGCATTTTTTAATGCAAATTTTAAACTTCATTTTACCAGCAAAGTCTATGAGATTTCAGAAATCTCATCCTTTTTATTTATTTATTTTTTAAATCAACTCCAAGTTTTGGCTACAAAACTTTCCAATGTTTTTTTAATCATGAGCATTATTTTTTTTTTTAACTCCAAAACTCTGCAGCCACGTTATTTTAAAGAAATGGTCTTCACCTTGTCACTCACCGGATGTTCCAATACTACAACTACCGGCATGCTAAGACCACCAATGACTGTTTTGCCACTGTGGGACAGCCTCAGGTTGGACACCACAGCTCTGAAGGGTTATTGCATTCCCATTATTAAAAGTTATTAGTATCTAAAAGATAGGTGATATATTGGGGATCCGTTCTGAAGAAGCATTTTGAGAACCCTGATCTCAAGATCAGTGGTGGTCCCTGTGCTCAGACTCCTATACTGGGGATCCATTCTGAAGAAGCATTTCAGAGCCCTGATCTCAAGATCAGTGGTGGTGGTCCCTGTGCTCCGACTCCTATACTGGGGATCTGTTCTGAAGAAGCATTTCAGAGCCCTGATCTCAAGATCAGTGGTGGTCCCTGTGCTCCGACCCCTATACTGGGGATCTGTTCTGAAGAAGCATTTCAGAGCCCTGATCTCAAGATCAGTGGTGGTGGTTCCTGTGCTCCGACTCCTATACTGGGGATCTGTTCTGAAGAAGCATTTCAGAGCCCTGATCTCAAGATCAGTGGTGGTCCCTGTGCTCCGACTCCTATACTGGGGATCTGTTCTGAAGAAGCATTTCAGAGCCCTGATCTCAAGATCAGTGGTGGTCCCTGTGCTCCGACCCCTATACTGGGGATCTGTTCTGAAGAAGCATTTCAGAGCCCTGATCTCAAGATCAGTGGTGGTGGTTCCTGTGCTCCGACTCCTATACTGGGGATCTGTTCTGAAGAAGCATTTCAGAGCCCTGATCTCAAGATCAGTGGTGGTCCCTGTGCTCCGACTCCTATACTGGGGATCTGTTCTGAAGAAGCATTTCAGAGCCCTGATCTCAAGATCAGTGGTGGTCCCTGTGCTCCGACCCCTATACTGGGGATCTGTTCTGAAGAAGCATTTCAGAGCCCTGATCTCAAGATCAGTGGTGGTGGTTCCTGTGCTCCGACTCCTATACTGGGGATCTGTTCTGAAGAAGCATTTCAGAGCCCTGATCTCAAGATCAGTGGTGGTCCCTGTGCTCCGACTCCTATACTGGGGATCTGTTCTGAAGAAGCATTTCAGAGCCCTGATCTCAAGATCAGTGGTGGTGGTTGCTGTGCTCCGACTCCTATACTGGGGATCTGTTCTGAAGAAGCATTTCAGAGCCCTGATCTCAAGATCAGTGGTGGTCCCTGTACTCCGACTCCTATACTGGGGATCTGTTCTGAAGAAACATTTCAGAGCCCTGATCTCAAAATCAGGGTGGTCCCTGTGGTCAGACTCCTATCAATCTGCAAATGATCACCTATCCTTTCTTTTTATCAAGCATTGAATTAATTTTATGTGCTTCTCCAGCGTCTATATTTTGGGAGGTTGGGGACTCAATTTTCCACGGGCCCATTCTGGTGTCTATATTAAAAGAGTTTTCCCAAAAGTCACCTTAATCCAAAGGGTAGGGGACTTACTGATCGCTGAGGGTCCAAACACTAGGACACCCAACGATCTGAAGAATGGGGCTCTATCTCTGTTTGAACTGATAAGAGGTGGAGCATGCACGGCTCCGCTTCATTCATAGTCTACTGTGGGACAGCCAGGTATAACCAGGTATAGCCAAGGACTGTACTCCGCTTTCTCCAGCAGTTCCACAGAGAATGAATGGAGCCGAGGTGCTCAAGCTCGACGTCTGCACCATTCAGATGGGGTTCTGCACAGTCCTACTTGCGAGATCACTGGGGTCCAGTAAGTTATCTCCTTTTCCTAAAGATAGGGTTTTTAGGGATAGCTTTTAGGGTATGTGCACACGTCAGGATTTCTTGCAGAAATTTTCCTGACAAAAACCGGAGATTTCTGCCAGAAATCCGCATGCGTTTTTACCGCGATTTTGACGCGTTCTTGACGCGTTTTTGGTGCGTTTTTCCCCAAATGCATAGAATTGCGCAGAAAATCCGCAAAAATAATGAACATGCTCATTTTTTTACCGCGATTCGTTTTTTCGCGGAAAAAAACGCATTCATGTGCACAAAACATGCAGAATGCATTCTAAATGATAGAATGCATAATGTATGCGTTTTTTATGAGTTTTTATAGAGTTTTTAGAGCGAAAATACGCGAAAAAAACGCGAAAAAACCTGTACGTGTGCACATAGCCTTAAATTGGGAATTTTAGGAACCCTTTCACGTTTTAGGAGTTTTGGTCTGGGGTGGGGTATGAATAAGTTTAGCACTGTAGGGTCTTATCTGAATCCATTCATGGGTACGGTTTACCTGTGAACATGAAAATAAACCTAAACTTACCTAGTTCTACAAAGTTTGTGAATCTTTTCTAAGAACACATTTTTAGGTCGTGTTTCAACGTTGCGTGAATGCTGATTTTTTTTTTTTTTTTTTTTTTTTTATGCAGGTGTCAACACCAAAATCCGCATTTTTTATGCATTTTCCCCTTTTATTTTTGGAGGTTTGATGCAGTTTTTTTTATGTGTTTTTCATTGATTTTTCACTAACATACGCAATGACATTTTTTAAATGCATTTTTTAAGTTATAGTGAAAAAGGCACCGAAAAAAATTTGTACAGTTCAACAGGATATCTGAACATATTGGGCGTGAGTTTTCATGAAGTTGCATCCACTTTGCTTAAACTGTTCAACACAGCAGAAAAGAAAATGCAGCTTTTACGCCAAGTGTGAACATGGCTTTACTGATGGCAGGGCCCTCGCCTGACCACAGACCTTTGCTACGACTTTGCCCCTGCAGAATAGGATCTGTAAAAACCAATGGCCGGGTTAGAATCACTGATACAGAAAACTGCAGCTTCAGCACTGGCACAATAAAACAGAATTGGTATAGTATCTACAGTGCATTAGACGGCACGCCATCAACAGCTCCGAACAGCAACATTCCTGCCAAATCTACGGCCATTTGTATTACTTTATCTGACAAACAAACTGGCCTCGTAAGAGTGATCGAGGGAAAGTATCTATAAAATGGAAATAAAGGCAGAACGCCGCTGTTTAGCATAGGATTTTGCAGGACGAAGCAACTTTGGGGGGGTTTAACCGCTTCGTGAAAAAAAACAAAACAAACAAGGTGTCTTCTATTTCAATGCAGAGGAAAAAAAAACGCAACCTAATCCATCATGATTACGTCTCGTGTGTACATTACCACTAATGCATCTTAGTCAACATGATTGATGGCGCGTTTGCCTAAACACATCAACAAATATTTAATATTCCATAGGTTACTCAGACCTTAGCAAATGCAAAAAAGTCTTGAAAACCATAGTATCTAATTAGCGGGGTTTTCGTGCCCCACTAAGCAAATATATGCATTTGTATATTCTTTCAATTAGATTGTTAGGAACCTTTAATGAGCTAAAAGAGAGGTTTTACGTGAGGGTTTTGAGACCCCCAGTATTTTTCATTAAAGGGTTGTTTTCATGCGTTTCAGGAGCCGATGCTATGCTTCCCAGATTTGCGCTAGCTGATCGATTTGCAGTCTGTGCAATTATCATTATAGTGCTGCTGGTCCGAACTGTAAGCTCTTCCATGTTACAAGCAGAGGCAGCTTTGCCTCTGCAGCACTGGAGACGCGCAGGGTCACTGATTCTGGATGCAATTGTTTTTTCACTTGAAAAAGATGATAGTCAAGTACTGAAATGCGTTTTGGAAATAAAAACCATTCAACTCATCTTGGTGCTAAGTATTCTTAAATTGGTCATGTTGCAAGCAGAGGCAGCTTTGCCTCTGCACCACTGGAGAAACACAGGGGCACTGATACTGGATGCAATTGCTTTTTTTTTCACTTGAAAAAGACGCTAGTCCAGCATCGAAATGCGTTGTGGAAATAATAACCGTTCAACTCATCTTGGCCTTAAGGATTCTTAAATTGGTCATGTTGCAGGCAGAGGCAAGTTTGCCTCTGCAGGACTAGAGAAGCACAGGGGCACTGATGCTGGCTAGGTCCAAACTTTGGCTAGCTTCAGAGCAGCGCTTCCAAGCTCTATAGCTGCGCTCCAAACCTAGAAAACTGTCCACCACTGATAGACTGTTCTTGGGAATGCCAGAGAGGCGAGTATTTCATTTTTTTATGCATGGAGCAATATATTGGGCCAATTCTGTATGGAGCAAAATATGGGGCCCATTCTGTATAGAGCAGTATATGGAGTACATTTTGTATGGAGCATTATATGGGGTCCTTTCTGCATGGAGCATTATATGGGACCCATTCTTTATAAAGCATTTATGTATGGAGTATTATATCGGGCACATTCTGCATGGAGCATTATATGGGCCCCAATAAGTATGGCGTATTTTATGGGCCCATACTGTATGGAGTAATATATAGAACCCATTCTGTATGGAGCATATGGGCTACAATCAGTATGGAGTATTATATGAAGCCCATACAGTATGGAGCAATATATGGGGCCCATTCTGTATAGAATATTATATGGGGAACAGTCTGTAAGGAGTATTATATGGGGCTCATATTGTATGGAGCAATATATGGGGTCCATTCTGTATTGAGTATTATACTCCTTACTGTATTGAGCATTCTGAATGGAAAATTATATGGAGCATTCTGTATGGAGCATTATATGGGGCCCAATCTCTATGGAGCAATATATGGGGTCCAATCTGTATGGATTATTATATGGGGCCCATTCTGCATGGAATATTATATAAAGCCCATTCTGTATGGAGCAATATATGGGGTCCATTATTCTGTATGAAGAAATTTATGGGGTCCATTACACTGTACGGGCATTATACGGGAGTCCAATATTCTGTATGAAGCAATATATGGGGTCCATTATACTGTATGGAGGACTATGTGGTGCCCATTATAATGTATGGAGGACTATGAGGTGCCCATAATGATAATACTGTATGGACGACTATGTGGTGCCCATAATACTGTATGGAGGACTATGTGGTGCCCATAATACTGTATGGAGGACTATGTGGTGCTTATAACACTGTATGGAGGACTATGTGGTGCCCATAATACTGTATGGAGGACTATGTGGTATCCATAATACTGTATGGAGGACTATGTGGTCCCCAGTATACTGTATGGAGGACTATGTGGTGCCCATAATACTGTATGGAGGACTATGTGGTGCCCATAATACTGTATGGAGGACTATGTGGTATCCATAATACTGTATGGAGGACTATGTGGTGCCCATTATACTGTATGGAGGACTATGTGGTGCCCATAATACTGTATGGAAGACTATGTGGTATCCATAATACTGTATGGAGGACTATGTGGTGCCCATTATACTGTATGGAGGACTATGTGGTGCCCATTATACTGTATGGAGGACTATGTGGTGCCCATTATACTGTATGGAGGACTATGTGGTGCCCATTATACTGTATGGAGGACTATATGATGCTCATAAAACTGTATGGAGGACTATGTGGTGCCCATAATACTGTATGGAGGACTATATGGGGCCCATTCTGCATGGAATATTATATAAAGCCCATTCTGTATGGAGCAATATATGGCCCCATTCTGTATGGAGTATTATATGGGGTCCATTATTCTGTATGAAGAAATTTATGGGGTCCATTACACTGTACGGGCATTATACTGGAGTCCAATATTCTGTATGAAGCAATATATGGGGTCCATTATACTGTATGGAGGACTATGTGGTGCCCATTATACTGTATGGAGGACTAAGTGGTATCCATAATACTGTATGGAGGACTATGTGGTGCCCATTATAATGTATGGAGGACTATGTGGTGCCCATTATACTGTATGGAGGACTATGTGGTATCCATAATACTGTATGGAGGACTATGTGGTGCCCATTATAATGTATGGAGGACTATGTGGTGCCCTTTATACTGTATGGAGGACTATGTGGTGCCCATTATAATGTATGGAGGACTATGTGCGGCCTATAATACTGTATGGAGGACTATGTGGTATCCATAATACTGTATGGAGAACTATGTGGTGCCCTTTATACTGTATGGAGGACTATGTGGTGCCCTTTATACTGTATGGAGGACTATGCGGTGCCCATTATACTGTATGGAGGACTATACTGTGCGCTGCGAAGATCTGCTGGTTTCTGAGCTTTGTAGAATTTACAATAGATATCACTCATGTAATGTAAGAAGTGTAATCTGTGGCATTGTACTATACCTATATTTCTCTGCCGTATCTGTGCATCATGAATCCTGTCAGGTGTTAAATTGGCCCAATGAGACTCTTTGAACCGGTGCCCACGAAAACCTGGAGCCGGCCCTGCCTCTGAGGATAAGACTGCGAACAAGAAGGGGCAGAGACACACATTCTACCTTTGACATTTTAAAAAGTGAAATTCGCGCTTACACCTGCAAAAACAATTGCCGTGCCGCTCTTCATCCTGCAGCTCCTGTCAATTTCCATTACAGACATATTTCGCCATTGAGAAGCCTCAGCCGCTGTCGCTGTAAAGCGCAGCAGATATGCCATAATCAACCATGAAGAATCCGTGTATAAACCACGAGGCGTGGACCGATCGCAGGTTTCTCACCCAAATTTGATTAAAAATAAATAAATTGGGTTTCTGCCATCATTATGGTACACGTACAAGTTTAGCCCGCCGTACACGCACCGCTCTGGAGCAGAACTTTTCTGTAACTGTCCAGTTATCCGGAATGTGTTGTGTTCCGAATTATAGGAATTGTGCTGTCACCCTGATATGTGCCAGTTATCCTCGCTATACCAGTATACACCAGTACTAGGTGCACGATAGGAATCAGACAAGTCCAGGCATCCTCCTCCTCCCCACACACTGAGCTCTCCTCGTGGACTCCCTAAACTTATGGGACCCCTGTGAGGAGGAGCAGCAGCAGCAGCAGCAGCAGCTTCAGCTCCCACCACCTTCCCCTACCAGCAGCTGCAGACAGATGACAGACAGCAGGAGATAAAGGGTTAACAAAAGCGCAGGAGCCGAGGTGCAACACGTCTTACCACGCAGCAACAGCAACAGCTCCACACTGACTGCTCTGCTCTGGGACTACAACTCCCACAATGCAACGCTGCACGGCGGCCAGAAACCTGTGTGCGCATGCTCCGCCTATTTCCTGCTCCTGTGCTGCAGGGAAAGTCAGAGCACTCAGTTAGCAGCAGTGCAAACAACATGTGTGTAATAGTCACCTGCAAGAATAAAATATATATATGTGTGTGTGTGTGTGTGCGTATATATATATACTTATCTGTGTAGATATAAACTATATGTGTGAGAATATATATATATATATATATCTGTATATATTGTGGAAGGTGAAATCTGGGTTGCTATGGGCAACTGCTTCATTCCTTTGCACTATATTTACAATAAAATTGCACAGTGGATGAGGTTCAGAAGTATAGGTGCTAGATACAAGCAAAGTGGTGGACCATAGCAACCAATTAGAACATCGAAACAATAAGATTGGTTGATATGTGGAATGTCTCCCTAGTAACCTATTGAGACATGCAATCAACAAGAGCAGATTGGTTGCTATGGGCAACTTCTCCATAGCGACTAAGTGGGAAATCTAATATGAACAGATTGGTTGCTATGGGCAACATATATAGATATGTTACCCATAGCAACCAATCTGTTCATATTAGATTAGCAACCAATCTGTTCATATTAGATTTCCCACTTAGTCGCCATGGAGAAGTTACCCATGTCTACCAATGGGAACTCCATAGCAACTAATTTGGGAAATCTAATAAGAGCTGTTTGGTTGCTATGAGTAACTTCTCTGTAGCAACTAATTGGGAATTCACTGCTTCCAACAGGTGGCGCTAGAGTTCTAGTCCTCTTCCTCTCTGAAGTGATTATTTGCATATTCAATTTCCCAGAGGAACATTCCAAGGCCTATAAGTCTCCTCACTCTGACGTACCAGGCTTGGCTTATTATTCTCCACAAGTAGAAATGTTACCCCCTAAACTCCAGTCCAGAGCCTCTCACCTAGCCAAATCAGATCTCATACTTTGCACTGATGAGAGCAAGTCCCACAAAACACCATGTCTGCAAATTGAGATTCTGGTTTCGCTTTTATTCTACATTATATGACAAGGCTCGTTAGCGGGTCGGATAATGGCAATCACTGTAGTTCGCTGTTGTCCTCAAGCTTAAGAAATGGCTTTATAACCTTTTCCAAACTAAAAGAGCTCAATTATTTTGTTTTATCATTTGTTCGAGAATTTCTTTGGATCGCAGCATGATGTTTAGCTACTTGGGCTACTTCACTTTGTCAGGCAGGTCCTATTTAAGTGATTTTTTGATTGAGCACAGGTGTGGCAGTAATCAGGCTTGGGTGAGGCTAGGGAATTTGAACTCAGTTTCCGAAAAATGTGATAAACTACAGTTAATTTATGTTTTAAGAGGCGGTGGGCAATCCTTTTTTCACACAGGGCCCTGTAGGTTTGGTTTTCTTTTTCCCTTAATAATAAAGACCTTCATTTAAAAACTACATTTTGCAATTACTTGTGTCCTCTTTGTGCAATTTTTACATTTGTTTGGTGATCTGAAACATTTTATTGTGACAAACATGCAAAAGAATAGGAAATCATGAAGGGGGCAAATACTTTTTCACACAACTGTATATAATGGGAAGGTAAGTAACCGCGCCAATGGAAATGCGCTACCAGGAGTGCACACCGTTTTGGGTATCCCGGTTATGTCATCATCAAAGACGTCACCGAGAGTCTTTATGGTCACTATATTAGGTCAAGGAATACAATACCAGCGGTAATTTTTGTGCATTGATTTCTCTTTCCCATTGTTTTAGTATATTATGCGGCAGTTAGTAGAAACTACTCATCGCCCCCCCCCCCCCAAAAAAAAAAAAAAAAAACAACCCTAATATGGCTATGTTCCATTGAAAAATGAGAAAGTTGTGGCTCTTGGAAAAAGAGGAGAAAAAAATTAAAATATCAAAATTCATGTTAAAGGGAACCTGTCATGTCAAAAAGCTTAATTTGTAGATATGGGGTTAAACTTTATTGACATACTTAGGTGCAGATTAGATGCATTTGATATATGTGCATTTTTTTACATCTAATGCAAGTCTATTGGAAAAACCTGCACCTAAAACTCAGCGAACCGCGGCAGGAGATATTGACTTGCTGCAGGTATGATACACGCATTGAGGGTCAGGTTACACTGAATAAAAAGTAAAGCACAGCGGGCAGAAGAATTTTATAAATCCCTTGGCCTCTCTGACCTTTCCCGGCGCTTGCGCACTGCAGGACTTTGCTCTGTTCTCAACAGGGCAGATAAGTACACCTGCGCAGGAGCGCGATTCCGGGGAGCCTGTGTGGATGACGCAGGGACACGTCATCCACATGAAGCATGCAGGAGGACGGAGATTTAAGAAGATGGGAGACGCCGAACCAAAAAGAGCGACACCCATCGGACCGGACCGACCCGTAGGTGAGTATAATAAAAGTTATCTTTCTTCTCTTACCGGTCTGATCGGGGGCTTATATACAACATTATAGAATGCTGTCTATAAGCCCTGAAAGGCGGCGGCCGTATCTTATATCTGCTAAACCTGGTGACAGGTTCCCTTTAACCTGCAGATTAACACCATATCTGCAGGTTAAAAGTGTTTGGGGACATATCGGGTTCCTTTTAAATAATTACTCTCCCCAAAAAATCAAGTCATACTCTATCCAAAAGATGTGATAACTTACTGGTCACTGGGATCCGACCACTGGGACCCTCAGTCATCCTAGGTTTGGGAACCCGAAAATGGGTCTCGATAGCCCCATCCTGAGTGAAGTATAGATGTGCTTGTGCGGCCAGGGCTAAACTCATAGCTTATGGGACTGCCGAGTACATTGCTTTGGCAGACCCATGAACCATGAATGGAAGATGCGCACCCACACTTCTTTTCTGACTGGTTGCAGAACTCCATTTTTGGGGTTTGAAAGCCCCAATTTCAGGATCTGACCACTGGGACCCTGAGTGATGAAGTTGTCCTCTACCTACTGTATAACGTGAATGTTGGGAATAACCCTTTAGCGGAGGATGTTTGCATGGAGACTTCGGTTAACAATCAGAGGTGCTTGAAGGCCTCGTTATGGTTTTGCTGTGTCCCTCCGTCCTTTACAAATATTTCCTTTTTAAAGTATGCATTTATAAAAAAAAAATAGCAACGTATAAATTCAACGAGGTGCTATGAAGCGTTAAACCTCATATTTGGAGCAAATAATATTCACCAATCCATTCCTACTTGGGTTGCTATAGTAACCAAATAATTGGTGGGGGTCTTCTTTTTTTTTTTTTAATATAAAGTCCCAATGGCCCAGGGTGTAATTATAAAATATACGTGAAATAACCAAAATTATCTTTACAATGCCCCATTTCCAATGCGATCAATACGTGTGCATCTCCACCTGGCTGTTATGACAGGAGGTATTATTGCTTTTGTCTACATTAACATGCTTATATACTCCAAGCTACAACCACCAATAATTATTTCAATCTAATCACCCTCTCCGAATCCATCAGGTAACAAACCAATGCTAATCTCGTCAGTACGCTCTGTATACAGCTTTGAACATAATAAACTAATATATGCTATACCATTTTACTTCTGATATTGATTTCACAGATATACAGAATCGGTCTTTACTAATTATATTACCAAATGACCCCTCCGGGTTAATCATATTCGAGAAGGCTGGTTTTCCAAATTAAGTCATCATGGCCGCGCTGCATAGAGAAATAATGCATAATCGAATCATCACACGTACGGCCCTGTTAAATAAGCATGGAGAAGCCTGATATAAAAAATTAAACCATAATGTATTTTAAATTGTATAATATATGTGCAAAATATCAAACTAATGATACAGAGAACCTCCCGGGTCAGGACTGGGTGATGTATGCACAGGTTATAATATCAATCTATATGGGTCCGAGATAATGAGGGTTTATGAGGACACTTCATTATTCAGGGCTAACGCTGATATTTTTTTAATGTAGGAACTAACTGACAACCTATAGAGAAGGGAAACCAGCGATGAGAGAACAAAGACCGCAGGGCGGGCTACCAGCACTGATGAGAGTCTAACAAGTTAGACTTCAAACTCTTATTCGGGGAGGTAGTGGCACAACTCTTAGCACTGACAGCTCAAATCCTCCTCTTTACCTAATAGATGCAGAATTGGGTTTGTCACTGTTGGAAAACTGGGGACCAAACCCATGGGCAGCTATAAAAAAAAATCAATGCCTGGCATTCTTTCATAGGGCACAAGCATGTAATCTCTTGCAAGCCATTTTTTGGAAGAATAATGTTCAGTGTAGCCTAACCCTTGAAGCAGGGAAGGACATACCATTTATGCAACCTGTACCATGTTAGGTTCACTTGGTGAGGTGGATCCTATAAGCCCAAGATTCGGGTGGGCCACGGGCATTAGTGTATGACCAGGTGAGGCACATGAGAGAAAGATAGCAAAGATACTGGAGACCATAGGTAAATAGGAGACTGAGGGACTGGAAGCCGTAGACAGCCAGGAGACGTCCTGGAGACCACAGACAGGGAAATGTGCACAGACATGCTAAAAATCCTAATACCAAGTCACAGGTGTGTCTCTTGGTAGGCCTTATGTAGGCCTAGTAAGCTAAACATCTGGGAGCACGCAGTGTTACTTGGAAAGCCTGACGTGGAGAACAAGATAGTTTAGGGAACCGGGGTGTAGGGGGCAGTGCCCAGAGCCAGGACAGATATACAACATAAAGTTGCGTGGGAGCCCAATAGGTATAGGGGCCTACCTTCACCAATAAATCAGGTAGAATTGTGCCATATGATGAGCTATTGGACTGCAAAGGCTCATGTATTGTTCTTGAACAGGACCGTCTTCTGTCTGTGAAATAAGAGGAGACTGAGAGGAGACTTAATAGCTGTCTACAACAAGGGCTGTCACATTGTAGAGGGATCATCTTTATTCTCATTTGCACAAGGAAAAACTAGAAGCAATGGGATGAAACTGAATGGGAGGAGACACAGATTAGATATTAGAAAAAACTTTTTGACAGTGAGGGTGATCAATGAGTGGAACAGGCTGCCACGAGAGGTGGTGAGTTCTCCTTCCATGGAAGTTTTCAAACAGAGGCTGGACAGACATCTGTCTGGGATGATTTAGTGAATCCTGCTTTGAGTAGGGGGTTGGACCAGATGACCCAGGAGGTCCCTTCCAACTCTACCATTCTATGATTCTATCTATGATTCAATAAGAAGGCCCTACAGGTATTAAGGACCAGTCTCACAGCTTATGTCTTTCTCATGATATTTGATTAGGCTGTTAGCCAAGCACCGTCTAGTTCTCAGACATCATTCAGTTCTAAGAATCAGAAATCAATGGTTGTAGCAGGGGCATAACTATATAGTATGTGCAGGGGCACCTGGCACAAAAGGTCAATTTGACCTATGTGAGAAGGTCAATATTACAAAAGACTAGTAATAGTTCGGTCTCCTGTTGGAGATTTTGCATAGAGTCTCAGAAATTCAAGTTATGCTATTGGTCATAGAAGGTCTACATAAATTGCCCGAATGATTGAGAGAGGCACCTCTAAGGCTACACACTCTGAAAATCCTTGTGACATACAAATGTAAAAAGTCAGTCTATGGTGACATAAAATTTATGTGATAAGTAGCAAGAGTCTGACCAGAGTAACAATAGATTCCTGATATTCAGCTAAAAGGTCAAAGCAAGAATAGAACCGAATGCCCATAAAAGTGGAAGAACAAAGTGTGTGTGATGTGCGAATGATCAGTGGGATCCCATCCCAATGCTATACGGTAAGAAACCTTACAGTTACCATTACAAAGGCATTCAAACTTCTTACACCATGGGTTGAGTTAGCTGGAAGCTGGTTGGCCAAGGACATGCGTTAAAGTCAGCGAAATACATCTAGTACTTTGAAGTCTCTTCCATTGGCCTTTCCACCACTGATAAAAGCAGGTGATACACTTGAGCTCAGTGAAAAACCCGAGAAACTGATCGTGAAGTACAGTCTAAAACTGGACTCGGATACAAGTTTGCTGGTTGTTGCTGGTAACCTTCAAAAGCTTGTTGTCAGTCCAATCATAAAAGGATTTCCAGGGCTTTAACATTAATTCACTATCATTTGAACAATCCATTAAAGTTTGGACACTAGGGATCTTACTGTTGGGACTTGCAGTTCAGTACGATGAAAAGCCACTTCACTCAAAGTCTAAGAGACTAATAGATAGTGGGTGCTATAATCCTGTGATGTCTCACATAATGAGGTAGCTTCTCAAAGGCCTTGGTCAAGATGAGAAGTTGTCATACAGCACAGATGATATTGGTGCAGCAGAGAGACCTAGATGTGGTGGCCGAATAGCAGCGGGAATCATGGCATCTGATGAAGCAGATTTGTTGTCCACAATAAAGAAGAGACTCGGCGATTTAGCAGAGCTGAAGTAGGCAAAAGGATCTAAGGCAAGACTGGATCAGCAATGTAGCTGAGTTAATTGAGTGAAGTAGCAGATCTGAGTTTGCACAAGATCAATGTTGAGTTGACACAGCTGTCCATCACAGCTGACTTACAGATACAGCAGACCTGAGTTTATCAGAGTGTCCAATGTAGAGCTGGCAGCTGTAAGGCCAGGTTAACCTAGTGATGTAGCAGAACTTATTTTATGACAAAGTCCAAAGCAGAGCTGGCACAGGTATGACAGAGTTGACTGAGTGATATAGTACAGTTGAGTTGGCCACAGTGTCCAATTCCGAACTTACTAGCGGTAGAGCAGAGAACCAAGTGATGTAACAGAGCTAGGTTTATCACAAGACCAAGGTAGAGCTGACCAGCTGTTTACCTGAGTACCCAGCAATATATCAGAGCTGTCTATCTTACAAGTCCGAGGCAGCGCTATTCAGTGCTCTCGCAGAGTACCCAACGATACATCACAGTTAGCCACATAGATCTAGGAATCCAGAAACAATAAAGCAGACTTCAATAATAGTATGGATACCAAGCACCTGAATACTCAGATGGCGTGCCTCTGCCTGAGCCAACCTGCAAAACTTCAGAACGTGGTGTCAGAAGTAGGCATCAGTTTGCCAAAATGAAGTACCATAGAGCAGAGGGAGCTGGCTGAAGGAGGAGGACGCAACGCTTGGATCTGAATCCAGAAGAGGTAAGGATTGGAACAACTACTCTATCTTTATCCTTATCTTGGGACCACCTTTCGCTACATCTGTGAGGATCCAAGTGGTGGGACCCCCAGTGATCATCAAGTTATCACCAAACTTGTAGATGGAGACAATCACCGAATTGTGACTATAGTTCTTGACTACAATACAGGCTTTAACGTAGGATCAGTACAAGAAAAGTAATACAATATTTTGTATACTGTATTTCTATATGTAAAGTAAAATAGTGTTTGAAAGTAAACATACCCTTTAATATATTAAAACATTGTTTTACATGTATCATACAGAGCCAAAAGGATATAGAGAGATGAAACAATAGGAAAAGAAATCTGTGAAGAAGGCTTTTATCACAAGGTGACCTGTTCTCTTGAATCACTCGCATTTGTGCTCCATCCTTTGAACATGTAGGATGTTAATTGGCACGTTTTCTTTGTTATGTGCTTTTCTCTAATACAAATATTCATCTTTTAATACTGTCGTGTGTTAGTTTTTGTTGTCTTGTTTTGTACGGTCTCCTCTTGTACTGCTTTCATTATCGCTTTATGATCTTTCTTTTGCTAGTGTATATAAAGTTCCCTTCTGTTGTTTGACTTTTTTTTTTACAAGTTCGTAGTTTTTTAAGCCACTACCAAATGAAATGGGATTAAGAAAGTAATTTAAAATAAACCACATAGTTTCACATTAGTACTTTGATTACTGGAAAGATAGCTGTAGTCACGTCATTACCCTAAATGTTGCTTTGATGCACTAGTGCAGAAAAGCTGATTCAAGTGAATTTAGGGTGGGCGAGGGGGGCAGCAAAAATGTGTCGAAGTTTAGAGTGAACCTTGTAAACTTTGTGTTGGAAGAGTAGATTAAAAGAGGAGATTTTCTTCTTTATCAAAGAGCTACTTACTGAAGATCCGGTCGCATGATGAATATGTAATATTAATTTTCACATGCACATGATGTAAAGGCTGCTGTTCTTCTGAATCTGATGTTGCAAGCCTTTTGTTCCTGCGCTTCTCCATTACTGAGATGTGGCCTTTTCTTCCATGCACAGTATGTAATTCTTATCTTTTTAGCCAAATGGATGTGGTTTCAGCTCTCTTACATATTGTTGAGGACTGTCTCTTTACAGGAATTGGGGGATGTGTTGTGAATTCTGTGGCAGAGCTCCCTCCTGTGGTCACAAGTGGTACTTCGGATGATTCTCTCTGTGAGCTTCCGTTGGTGGAGGAGAGTGGTACTGCGGCTTCTGAGTTTCCTTCCTCAGGTGATGTGGTGAAGTTGTTAGGTGCTGCTCTATTTAACTCCACCTAGTGCTTTGATCCTGGCTTCCAGTCAATGTTCTAGTATTGGACCTGTCTCCTCCTGGATCGTTCCTGTGGCCTGCTGCTCTGCATAGCTAAGTTCCGCTTTTGCTATTTTGTTTGCTGTTTTTTCTGTCCAGCATCGCTTATTTGTTTTTTCTTGCTTGCTGGAAGCTCTGGGACGCAGAGGGTGTACCTCCATGCCGTTAGTTCGGTACGGAGGGTCTTTTTGCCCCCTTTGCGTGGTTGTTTGTAGGGTTTTGTGTTGACCGCAAAGTTACCTTTCCTATCCTCTCTCTGTTCAGAAAGTCGGGCCTCACTTTGCTAAATCTATTTCATCTCTACGTTTGTCTTTTCATCTTAACTCACAGTCATTATATGTGGGGGCTGCCTTTTCCTTTGGGGTATTTCTCTGAGGCAAGGTAGGCTTATTTTCTATCTTCAGGCTAGCTAGTTTCTCAGGCTGTGCCGAGTTGCATAGGGAGCGTTAGGCGCAATCCACGGCTGCCTCTAGTGTGTGGTTGGAGAGGATTAGGGATTGCGGTCAGCAGAGTTTCCACGTCTCAGAGCTCGTTCTATATTTTTGGGTTATTGTCAGGTCACTGTATGTGCTCTGACTTCTATGTCCATTGTGGTACTGAATTACCAGATCATAACAGGGATGGCTTATATCCCTATACTGGAAGCGTTATTGGAGCTCTGTCTCTTTACAGGAAGTGGGGGACGGCTTATATCCCTATACAGGAAGTGCGGGTGGAGCTCTCTCTTTACAGGAAGTGGGGGACGGCTTATATCCCTATACAGGAAGTGCGGGTGGAGCTCTGTCTCTTTACAGGAAGTGGGGGACGGCTTATATCCCTATACAGGAAGTGCGGGTGGAGCTCTGTCTCTTTACAGGAAGTGGGGGATGGCTTATATCCCTATACAGGAAGTGTGGGTGGAGCTCTGTCTCTTTACAGGAAGTGGGGGATGGCTTATATCCCTATACAGGAAGTGCGGGTGGAGCTCTTTACAGGAAGTGGGGGATGGCTTATGTCCCTATACATGAAGTGTGGGTGGAGCTCTGTCTCTTTACAGGAAGTGGGGGATGGGTTATATCCCTATACAGGAAGTGCGGGTGGAGCTCTGTCTCTTTACAGGAAGTGGAGGATGGCTTATATCCCTATACAGGAAGTGCGGGTGGAGCTCTGTCTCTTTACAGGAAGTGAGGGATGGCTTATATTTCTATACATGAAGTGTGGGTGGAGCTCTGTCTCTTTACAGGAAATGGGGGACGGCTTATATCCCTTTACAGGAAGTGCGGGTGGAGCTCTGTCTTTTTACAGGAAGTGGGGGATGGCTTATATCCCTATACAGGAAGTGTGGGTGGAGCTCTGTCTCTTTACAGGAAGTGGGGGATGGCTTATATCCCTATACAGGAAGTGCGGGTGGAGCTCTTTACAGGAAGTGGGGGATGGCTTATATCCCTATACATGAAGTGTGGGTGGAGCTCTGTCTCTTTACAGGAAGTGGGGATGGCTTATATCCCTATACAGGAAGTGCGGGTGGAGCTCTGTCTCTTTACAGGAAGTGGAGGATGGCTTATATCCCCATACAGGAAGTGCGGGTGGAGCTCTGTCTCTTTACAGGAAGTGAGGGATGGCTTATATTTCTATACATGAAGTGTGGGTGGAGCTCTGTCTCTTTACAGGAAGTGGGGGATGGCTTATATCCCTATACAGGAAGTGCGGGTGGAGCTCTGTCTTTTTACAGGAAATGGGGGATGGCTTATATCCCTATACATGCAGTGTGCGTGGAGCTCTGTCTCTTTACAGGAAGTGGGGGATGGCTTATATCCCTATACATGCAGTGTGGGTGGAGCTCTGTCTCTTTACAGAAAGTGGGGGATGGCTTATATCCCTATACATGCAGTGTGGGTGGAGCTCTGTCTCTTTACAGGAAGTGGGGGATGGCTTATATCCCTATACATGCAGTGTGGGTGGAGCTCTGTCTCTTTACAGAAAGTGGGGGATGGCTTATATCCCTATACATGCAGTGTGGGTGGAGCTCTGTCTCTTTACAGAAAGTGGGGGATGGCTTATATCCATATACAGGAAGTGGGGTGGGGCTGTGTCTCTTTACAGGAAGTGGGGGATGGCTTATATCTCTATACAGGAAGTGGAGTTGGGGCTTTGTCTCTTTATAGGAAGTGGGGAACAGATGTGCGGGGGCTCCGGGATTTCCACAAATGATCATCTGCCAAACTGTCACGCATCAGCCTGGGGTGTGTCTCCTTTTAAGTGCATCTCGACCATAAGACGCACCCCTATTTTCCCACAAAACTTTTTGGGAAAAAGGTGCATCTTATGGTCTGAAAAATACAGTATGTATAATATTGCATAAACCCCAAAATAAAAAGACATGACTAAATATCAAAACTGTGTAATTTGATGAAAGTGCTGCATCTAGATTTTTTTTAAGTGACTCTGTAGTCAAGGATCTTGGGGTTTGCACCCACATTTTCACTGGTTTGGTTCTGCCAAATATCTAACATAGATAGTTTGCTTGTTTGTCACCATGCTTTTTAATTTCCCTGGTTCGTAATAGAAAAAAAAAATGCAACATACAGCTATCACTAAAACGTTGCTCTTCTAGTTGCTGTCATGTACTGTTTCTATTTAGAAATCTCCAGTCTCCAATGTGGCGATGGCTGCGTTCTCTATTAAAGCTCAATGGGTAGGACTGGAACAATCAAAAAAGCGAATGGCTGACACACCGAGAGCAACCAAGGTGAACATGAACAGACAATGAAAGCGAGCGGGTACATTTGGTGTGGCGTGGAGGGCATACTGTGCAAGAAAAGACAGACTTCTATCTGAGCAAATTTTACATCCTCCTATGCGTCAGTAAGCCAGATGCTCGGAGGTCATCATGGTCACTAGTAATATGTGTATTGTCTTAATTTAAGTCTAAATTACATTAAGGGTCTGTAATGTAACTGGATCATTTTTAGCAAGAAAATAGCCAGAAAGTCATTAGAGAATTTGCATGCCAAAACTTAAAAAATCTTGGGAAAAGCTTTCTCCTTTTCACAGCAAAAGTGAAGAAACGCTTACTGAGTTATTTATCTTTATGGTCGTGGTATCCAAAAATCAGTAGGGAGACATAAGAACGTGGCAAACATTAAAAAAATGAATACCTATATACACTGACAAGCAAAAGGGATTAACGAATCAAGAAATTGAAGGAACTGTCAAGTTCGGTGGAGGAAGCCTGATGATATGGGTTTTTTTCACAGTCAAAGGCATTGGATACTTGACCAGGATCCATAATGGTATCGATGCTGAGCTATATGTGAGTATGCTACAAGACGAGTTACTTCGTATACTCGAGAACTATGGGTATGAAAAGGACGACATAGTGTTCCAGCATGATAAGGTCCCAAAGCATATGTCGAGATTCGCAAAGAAATGGTTCAATGATAAAAAAGTAGAAGTGTTGGATTGTCCTCCAAAGTAACTAGACCTCAACCCAATTGAAAACTTGTGGGTAGAGTTGAAGAAAAAGATGTTTACTGACCCTAGTGAGTCGACCAGTACGCACCAACATTGGGAACGTGTAGAAGAGACGTGAGATCAAATTTCGGTCAAGACATGTTTGAATCTGATCCAGAGCATGCACAGAAGGATTCAGGCAGCCAAAGGTTGATTTACAAAACACTAACAAAACAATAAAAATTCAAATTTAGATTTTTAGGAGTAAAACAGTAACAATTCAGTGACATGACAAGAATCTGTATAACTATAAAATAATGGTAGTATCACTTTCAAAACAGTAGTGGATGGTGAGATATGGAGGCAGAAAGTCAAAAGTTCAAAACCTTGTTACCCTTCTATTCGTCAGTATAGAAATATGCCAGGTTCAAAGTCAAAATCAATAAAAAATAAATTCTTTATTGGATACTTTTCTTGTCATGGAAACCACTGACATGTAGCAGCGTTACCGGAAGCCGCAGACAAGCAGGTGAAGTACAGTTTTCCACTGACATGTACTCGCACAGACAACTAAAAGTGTGTGTCTTGGGAGGTCTTATATAGGCCTTGGAAATACAACACATAGGAGCACGCCTGGCTACTTACAAAGCTCAATGTGGAGCACAAAGTCTTTCGGAGTGGGGTGTTGGAAGCAAAGCACGGATCTGGGAAAGGTGCGTAACACCATGTCAGTTGTCGACAAATAAAGGGTGGTGGAGATCAAGTGATTGCGTAGAGAATGTTTTCTTGGCATACTAGCATACCATAGGTCCCCTTGTACACATGGATGGACATTGGGACAGCATGGCATTCCTAAGTATTGTGGCCAACCAAGTCCAACCCCTCAGAGCAGATGTGTACACTATGCCTTAAGGACACTTTCAGCTGGGCCATGTCACAAGGGTTATTTAACCACGGATTAATTCCAGTAACATGACAGTGAGTTTTTCTTGCCTTCATACTCTTCACAGTCAACCGATCTTAATCCTATAGATCATTTCGAGGAGTCGATAGATCGGGCTAAATGTCAATGCTTCATATTTTATTATAAGAAATAGCACACTATACAAGCAATGTAAAAAACACAACCTAAAGGTGAAAAAAATATATATCACCAAGCTTGATAAGGGGTAACTATATGAATGGCAGACCATTCGGCAAAGCTAGAGCAAAAAGAAACGGACAAACTGAACAAAAGAAGTCCAAGAACGAAAAGATAAGCACACAATAATCTATGAAATCATCAAAATGTAAATTTTATTCATGGTACATGGGGACAAAAGAAGAAAGAAAAATATGGTAATGCGGTACCAAAACACAATGTGTATCAGTCCACACAGAACACACCTAGTAGGTATATCACAAATATAAATGGACAAAATGCGAGATAACATCTGTCACTAATATAGCCCATAGAAACTATGAAAACAAACATATATACAAAGTACAAAGGGCATATAAATGTACATACAAATGTCCATATAATATAAAAATAAATGAACAGGCAACCAATCAACAAAAATGAAGGGCAGGATAGTATCTGCTAACTCACATAAGTGCATATGTACTAAAGATAGAATGGTCACTAAACATGTAAAAGTAAAATGTATCTGCATCTGGTACCGCTTGTAGACATTTTACTTTTACATGTTTAGTGACCATTCTATCTTTAGTACATATGCACTTATGTGAGTTAGCAGATACTATCCTGCCCTTCATTTTTGTTGATTGGTTGCCTGTTCATTTATTTTTATATTATATGGACATTTGTATGTACATTTATATGCCCTTTGTAACATAGTAACATAGTAACATAGTTAGTAAGGCCGAAAAAAGACATTTGTCCATCCAGTTCAGCCTATATTCCATCATAATAAATACCCAGATCTACGTCCTTCCACAGAACCTAATAATTGTATGATACAATATTGTTCTGCTCCAGGAAGACATCCAGGCCTCTCTTGAACCCCTCGACTGAGTTCGCCATCACCACCTCCTCAGGCAAGCAATTCCAGATTCTCACTGCCCTAACAGTAAAGAATCCTCTTCTATGTTGGTGGAAAAACCTTCTCTCCTCCAGACGCAAAGAATGCCCCCTTGTGCCCGTCACCTTCCTTGGTATAAACAGATCCTCAGCGAGATATTTGTATTGTCCCCTTATATACTTATACATGGTTATTAGATCGCCCCTCAGTCGTCTTTTTTCTAGACTAAATAATCCTAATTTCGCTAATCTATCTGGGTATTGTAGTTCTCCCATCCCCTTTATTAATTTTGTTGCCCTCCTTTGTACTCTCTCTAGTTCCATTATATCCTTCCTGAGCACCGGTGCCCAAAACTGGACACAGTACTCCATGTGCGGTCTAACTAGGGATTTGTACAGAGGCAGTATAATGCTCTCATCATGTGTATCCAGACCTCTTTTAATGCACCCCATGATCCTGTTTGCCTTGGCAGCTGCTGCCTGGCACTGGCTGCTCCAGGTAAGTTTATCATTAACTAGGATCCCCAAGTCCTTCTCCCTGTCAGATTTACCCAGTGGTTTCCCGTTCAGTGTGTAATGGTGATATTGATTCCCTCTTCCCATGTGTATAACCTTACATTTATCATTGTTAAACCTCATCTGCCACCTTTCAGCCCAAGTTTCCAACTTATCCAGATCCATCTGTAGCAGAATACTATCTTCTCTTGTATTAACTGCTTTACATAGTTTTGTATCATCTGCAAATATCGATATTTTACTGTGTAAACCTTCTACCAGATCATTAATGAATATGTTGAAGAGAACAGGTCCCAATACTGACCCCTGCGGTACCCCACTGGTCACAGCGACCCAGTTAGAGACTATACCATTTATAACCACCCTCTGCTTTCTATCACTAAGCCAGTTACTAACCCATTTACACACATTTTCCCCCAGACCAAGCATTCTCATTTTGTGTACCAACCTCTTGTGCGGCACGGTATCAAACGCTTTGGAAAAATCGAGATATACCACGTCCAATGACTCACCGTGGTCCAGTCTATAGCTTACCTCTTCATAAAAACTGATTAGATTGGTTTGACAGGAGCGATTTCTCATAAACCCATGCTGATATGGAGTTAAACAGTTATTCTCATTGAGATAATCCAGAATAACATCCCTCAGAAACCCTTCAAATATTTTACCAACAATAGAGGTTAGACTTACTGGCCTATAATTTCCAGGTTCACTTTTAGAGCCCTTTTTGAATATTGGCACCACATTTGCTATGCGCCAGTCCTGCGGAACAGACCCTGTCGCTATAGAGTCACTAAAAATAAGAAATAATGGTTTATCTATTACATTACTTAGTTCTCTTAGTACTCGTGGGTGTATGCCATCCGGACCCGGAGATTTATCTATTTTAATCTTATTTAGCCGGTTTCGCACCTCTTCTTGGGTTAGATTGGTGACCCTTAATATAGGGTTTTCATTGTTTCTTGGGATTTCACCTAGCATTTCATTTTCCACCGTGAATACCGTGGAGAAGAAGGTGTTTAATATGTTAGCTTTTTCCTCGTCATCTACAACCATTCTTTCCTCACTATTTTTTAAGGGGCCTACATTTTCAGTTTTTATTCTTTTACTATTGATATAGTTGAAGAACAGTTTGGGATTAGTTTTACTCTCCTTAGCAATGTGCTTCTCTGTTTCCTTTTTGGCAGCTTTAATTAGTTTTTTAGATAAAGTATTTTTCTCCCTATAGTTTTTTAGAGCTTCAATGGTGCCATCCTGCTTTAGTAGTGCAAATGCTTTCTTTTTACTGTTAATTGCCTGTCTTACTTCTTTGTTTAGCCACATTGGGTTTTTCCTATTTCTAGTCCTTTTATTCCCACAAGGTATAAACCGCTTACACTGCCTATTTAGGATGTTCTTAAACATTTCCCATTTATTATCTGTATTCTCATTTCTGAGGATATTGTCCCAGTCTACCAGATTAAGGGCATCTCTAAGCTGTTCAAACTTTGCCTTCCTAAAGTTCAATGTTTTTGTGACTCCCTGACAAGTCCCCCTAGTGAAAGACAGGTGAAACTGCACAATATTGTGGTCGCTATTTCCTAAATGCCCAACCACCTGCAGATTTGTTATTCTGTCAGGTCTATTAGATAGTATTAGGTCTAAAAGTGCTGCTCCTCTGGTTGGATTCTGCACCAATTGTGAAAGATAATTTTTCTTGGTTATTAGCAGAAACCTGTTGCCTTTATGGGTTTCACAGGTTTCTGTTTCCCAGTTAATATCCGGGTAGTTAAAGTCCCCCATAACCAGGACCTCATTATGGGTTGCAGCTTCATCTATCTGCTTTAGAAGTAGACTTTCCATGGTTTCTGTTATATTTGGGGGTTTGTAACAGACCCCAATGAGAATTTTGTTACCATTTTTCCCTCCATGAATTTCAACCCATATGGACTCGACATCCTCATTTCCTTCGCTAATATCCTCCCTTAAAGTGGACTTTAGACAAGACTTTACATAGAGACAAACCCCTCCTCCTCTCCGATTTTTACGATCCTTTCTAAACAGACTGTAACCCTGTAAGTTAACTGCCCAGTCATAGCTTTCATCTAACCATGTCTCGGTTATTCCCACTATGTCAAAGTTACCTGTAGATATTTCTGCTTCTAGTTCTTCCATCTTGTTTGTCAGGCTTCTGGCGTTTGCGAGCATGCAGTTTAGAGGATTTTGTTTTGTTCCAATCTCCTCACTGTGGATTGTTTTAGAAATGTTCTTACCTCCCTTCTGAGTATGTTTTCCTGGGTCGTCTTTGTTCGAGTCTAATGTTTTTCTTCCCGTCCCCTCTTCTTCTAGTTTAACGCCCTCCTGATAAGTGTAGCGAGTCTTCTGGCGAATGTGTGTTTCCCAGGTTTGTTGAGGTGTAGTCCGTCTCTGGCGAGGAGTCCATCATACCAGTAATTCACACCGTGGTCCAGGAATCCAAATCCTTGTTGTCTGCACCATCGTCTTAGCCAGTTGTTTGCATCAAGGATCCTGTTCCATCTCCTGGTGCCATGCCCGTCTACTGAAAGGATAGAAGAAAAAACTACCTGTGCATCCAGTTCCTTTACTTTCTTCCCCAACTCTTCAAAGTCCTTGCAGATTGTCGGTAGGTCCTTCCTTGCCGTGTCATTGGTGCCAACATGTATCAGAAGAAATGGGTGGACGTCCTTGGAGCTGAAGAGCTTTGGTATCCTATCGGTCACATCCTTGATCATCGCACCTGGAAGGCAGCATACTTCTCTTGCAGTTATGTCCGATCTGCAGATGGCTGCTTCGGTGCCTCTCAGTAGTGAGTCTCCCACCACCACCACTCTTCGTTGCTTCTTGGCTGTACTTTTTGCTGTCACTTGTTGCTGTGTGCCCTTTTCTTTTTTGCTTGCTGGTATTGCTTCATTCTTAGGTGTGCCATCTTCATCCTCTACAAAGATTTGATATCGGTTCTTCAGTTGTGTGGTTGGTGATTTCTCCATGGTCTTCTTGCTTCTTTTGGTCACATGCTTCCACTCATCTGCTTTTGGAGGTTCTCTGACACTTTTTGCACCTTCTGTGACCAGTAGAGATGCTTCTGTTCTGTCTAGAAAGTCTTCATTCTCTTTGATGAGTTTCAAAGTTGCTATTCTTTCTTCCAGACCCCGCACCTTTTCTTCTAAAAGGGCCACTAGTCTACACTTCTGACAGGTGAAATTGGATTCTTCTTCTGGTCGATCTGTGAACATGTAGCACATGCTGCAGCTCACCATGTAGGTTGTCACATCTGCCATGTTGCTCCTAGATCCTGCTGACTTGCTGTGTGTTTTCCTTCTTGTGTAATCTACTCAGCCAAGCTCTCTTGCAATAATGTCCTACAGGCAAAAATTCGCGCGCCGTAAGGTTTGGTGATGCTTTCGAAGCAGCTGGTCCCGGCTGTACCCAACGATCTTCTAGCTTAGGGAGACTTCGCTTCTCCCAGAAGGCACCTGGAATATGCAAATTAGCCTCCTGAAGCTTGAATCCCTGGTTTGGTGATGCTTTCGAAGCAGCTGGTCCCGGCTGTACCCAACGATCTTCTAGCTTAGGGAGACTTCGCTTCTCCCAGAAGGCACCTGGAATATGCAAATTAGCCTCCTGAAGCTTGAATCCCTGGTTTGTACTTTGTATATATGTTTGTTTTCATAGTTTCTATGGGCTATATTAGTGACAGATGTTATCTCGCATTTTGTCCATTTATATTTGTGATATACCTACTAGGTGTGTTCTGTGTGGACTGATACACATTGTGTTTTGGTACCGCATTACCATATTTTTCTTTCTTCTTTTGTCCCCATGTACCATGAATAAAATTTACATTTTGATGATTTCATAGATTATTGTGTGCTTATCTTTTCGTTCTTGGACTTCTTTTGTTCGGTTTGTCCGTTTCTTTTTGTTCATATTTTATTAGCGGAACCAAGTGAAGCTATCCTGTCCGCATGGGCCAATATTCCCAAGGAGCCATTTAACCACCTTATGGAATTTACGCCACTGCAAATTGGTGCGATTCTGAACCTCAGAGGAGGTCCAACGTGCTACTGAATGGCGGTCACTAATAAAGTAGGAATTCAATGTACAGTTATTGCTCAAGATGCAATTAGAAAACCTGCATTCCTAAAATAATACAACGTTTATACAAGGTTTATATTTTATTCTGGTTATGCATATGATATAATGGCCAATTTTTTTTTTCTATTCCCATGGCCAGCAGAGATCGTTCTACTCATATCATAGTTGTATTCTTTGCAAAGTAGCGAAATATTAAACATAAGAGAATGGCCCCAAGAGACAAGAACTACCACGTCCGTAAATGTGAATATTTATGGACTCAATATGAAGTTATCTCATTTTTAATGCACATAAGTGGTGCTGGTTGAGCTAATAAGTCACTTTACAGAATATTTTTTTTTTCCCTGTAACAATAGACTAAAACAATTCTTAAAGGTTCTCTATCCCAGGCAGTAAAAATGTCTTTCTACTCCTGAGTTGGTTACAAACGCTGTGTTTTTGCTCCCCAGGGACACTGATTCAGCTCCTATTTCACTAATCTAACAGAGAACCACAAGTGCTGTTTGAACTATGTTGCAGCATTCAACATGCAGGGAAGGGTGTCTCCTTTTATATCAGTAGCCTAGGGATACGGAGAGAAAAGAATCGAAATTGTGCAGCCACAGCATGACTTGTGGTAGTAGCTTTCAACTATTCTATTTTTGAATATGACAGTGTCTTTTACATTAACAATACAAGCTGGTAGATATATTCCTATAATAATAATTATTGGTCTAAAATTCCCATACACTGAGCATGTCCAAATCAGCTTTCTTTCCAAATGTAAATTTCTATCTCTTATCACTCAAAACATAGCTCCATTTATTTCTTAAAGGCGTCGTAACACTCTTAACATGCTTTCTTATTTATGTGCAGCATGTGATCAAGGAAGAAGAGATGAGGAGGTTGATACATAGGTTTGTGGGAAAAGATTTAGGGCCTGATTAATCATTTGCAGCTTTTTAATTTTTCCTATTTTGTCTTGTAGTGTTCGACTTTTTTTTTTTGCACCAAATTAAATCCTATGATTTATGAATTTTGTGCCAAACAAAAAATGTTCTTTATTTCTGTCTTTAAAGGGAATTTGACAGAAGGATTGTACTCAGTAAACTACAGACAGTGTCAGGTTGGCGCTGTTATACTGATTGAAATGATACTTGGGTTGATTAAATCCATCTTGTGGTTGTTGTTTAATCTTTGCCTTGGGGTCATCCTTGATTCTGACCTTTCATTCACCCCCCACATCCAATCACTGGCTCGCTCTTCTTACCTGCATCTCAAAAACATTTCTAGAATTCGCCGTTTTCTTACTTTCGACTCTGCAAAAACTCTTACTGTTTCACTTATTCATTCTCGTCTGGACTATTGTAACTCTCTACTAATCGGCCTCCCTCTTACCAAACTTTCCCCGCTCCAATCTGTCCTGAATGCTGCTGCCAGGATCATATTCCTCACCAACCGTTACACCGATGCCTCTACCTTGTGCCAGTCATTACACTGGCTACCCATCCACTCCAGAATCCAGTACAAAACTACTACCCTCATCCACAAAGCACTCCATGGCTCAGCACCACCCTACATCTCCTCTCTGGTCTCAGTCTACCACCCTACCCGTGCCCTCTGCTCCGCTAATGACCTCAGGTTAGCATCCTCAATAATCAGAACCTCCCACTCCCGTCTCCAAGACTTTACACGTGCTGCGCCGATTCTTTGGAATGCACTACCTAGGTTAATGCGATTAATCCCCAATCCCCACAGTTTTAAGCGTGCCCTAAAAACTCATTTGTTCAGACTGGCCTACCGCCTCAATGCATTAATGTAAGGATCCCTGTGTGGCCTACTTAAAAAAAAAAAAAAATTGTTCTCATTCACTTTATGCAGTTAATAGCCCTCTGTGTCTGTACTGCTACATATTAGGCAGTTAACTGGTTCATGCAGCTTTACATGAACACCCGATTCTTACACTATGGCCGGTCCGAATAACTAAAGCAATTGTTTCCATCCACCTCTCGTGTCTCCCCTTTTCCTATAGTTTGTAAGCTTGCGAGCAGCAGGGCCCTCACTCCTCTTGGTATCTGTTTTGAACTGTATTCCTGTTATGCTGTAATGTCTATTGTCTGTGCAAGTCCCCTCTATAATTTGTAAAGCGCTGCGGAATATGTTGGCGCTATATAAATAAAAATTATTATTATTATTATTATTATTATTATTTATTTGTAGTTTTTAGTAAATTAGATTTTTGTGCTTCGGGACAACCTGTGGGTGAGGCTGAGGGTGGGTATGTGGACGGCCTGTGGGTGAGGCTGAGGGTCGGGCTGTGGGCAAGGCTTTATGTGGTGCTCTACTTACATATTCATCTGTATGAGTTTATGACAGGTCACTAATCCCTCACTGACCTGCCTCCTATTTTACATGCTGCATAGAATATTGTGTTTAAAAAATAAAAAATAAAAAATTAACATTAATCTCGCAGGCGCCGATGGCGGCGCCTGCGCTGTAGCATGATACAATGGCTAATTTGCATGTATTCATTTATGATTTAGTCATATAGTATTGTGGGGAAAAAAAAAATATCTACATCAAAATGGCAGCTGCGCCATTCCGATAGATACTACTGCGCAGGCACCACCAGTGCCATTTTGATAGAGGAAAAAAAAATTGGCACCATCAAATGGTGCCGGCAGCACCTGTGCAGTAGCATCTATTGCAATTCTCTAGATGTTACTGTGCAGGCGCCATTTTGCTAGAGAAAAATAAATTTGGTTCATCAAAATGGCGCCGCGGTGGCTCCTGCGCTGTAGCATCAATCGGCATTCTTAGCATACTTTGGAATGTATTACTTTAACCCCTTAATCCAATATGACGTACTATCCTGTCGAGGTGACCTGGGACTTAATTCCCAGTGACGGGATAGTACGTCATATGCGATAGGCCACACTCACGGGGGAGCTCGGCCGATCGCTGCCGGGTGTCAGCTGACATCCGGCACTATGTGCCAGGAGTGGTCACGGACTGCTCCTGGCACATTAACCCCTGGAACACTGTGATCAAACATGATCGCAGCGTTCCGGCTCCACAGGGAAGCATTGCGCAAGGAGGGGGCTCCCTGCGGGCTTCTTTGAGACCCTCGGTACAATGCAATGTGCTCGCGTTGTACTGAGTGTCTCCTCCCTGCAGGCCCCGGATCCAAAATGGCTGCGGGGCTCCTTCCTGGTCCTGAAAGGAGGTGACTTGCAAGCACCTGCTCAGAGCAGGCACCGGGCAAGCATGCAGCACTGCCTGTCAGATCGTTTATCTGACACAGTGCTGTGCAAAGTATCAGATCAGCAATCTGACACTATAACATGATGTTCCCCCCCCTGGGGCAATGTTATAAAGTTAAAAAAAAAAAAAATTTACATATAGAAAAAAAAATCCTAAATAAAGAAAAAAAAATATTGTTCAAAAATTTAATTTCTTTATCTAAATAAATAAACAAAAACAATAAAAGTACACATATTTAGTATCGCCGCGTCCATAACGACCCGACCTATAAAACTGTCCCATTAGTTAAAAAAAAAAAAACGAGGCAAAAAACAGCGCTTTATTATCATACAGCGAGAAAAAATAGTGGAATAACACACGATCAAAAAGACGGATATAAATAACCATGGTACCGCTGAAAACTTCATCTTGTCCCGCAAAAAACGAGCCACCATACAGCATCATCAGTGAAAAAATAAAAAGTTATAGTCCTCAGAATAAAGCGATGCAAAAATAATAATTTTTTATATAAAATAGTTTTTATTGTATAAAAGCGCCAAAACATAAAAAAATGATATAAATGAGGTATCGCTGTAATCGTACTGACCCAAAGAATAAAACTGCATTATCAATTTTACCAAACGTGGAATGGTATAAACGCCCCCCCCCTGGCTCCAAAAAAAAAAAGAAATTCAGGAATAGCTGGTTTTTGGTCATTCTGCCTCACAAAAATCGGAATTAAATGCAATAAAAAAAGTCACGTGCCCGAAAATGGTACCAATAAAAATATCAACTCGTCCCATAAAAAACAAGACCTCTCATGACTCTGTGGACCAAAATATGGAAAAATTATAGCTCTCAAAATGTGGAGACGCAAAAACTATTTTTCCCAATAAAAAGCGTCTTTTAGTCTGTGACGGCTGTCAATCATAAAATTCCGCTAAAAAAACCACTATAAATAGAAAATCAAACCCCCCTTCATCAACCCCTTAGTTAGGGAAAAATAATAAAATTAAAAAAAAATGTATTTATTTCCATTTTCCCATTAGGGTTAGGGTTGGGGCTAAAGTTAGGGTTAGGGTTGGGGCTACTGTTAGGGTTAGGGTTGGGGCTACAGTTAGGGTTAGTGTTGGGGCTAAAGTTAGGGTTAGGGTTGGGGCTAAAATTAGGGTTTGGATTAACCCCTTTACCCCCATGGGTGGTTTGCACGTTAATGACCGGGCCAATTTTTACAATTCTGACCACTGTCCCTTTATGAGGTTATAACTCTGGAACGCTTCAATGGATCCTGGTGATTCTGACACTGTTTTCTCGTGACATATTGTACTTCATGACAATGGTAAAAATTCTTTGATAGTACCTGCGTTTATTTGTGAAAAAAACGGAAATTTGGCGAAAATTATGAAAATTTCGCAATTTTCCAACTTTGAATTTTTATGCAATTAAATCACAGAGATATGTCACACAAAATACTTAATAAGTAACATTTCCCACATGTCTAGTTTACATCAGCACAATTTTGGAACCAAAATTTTTTTTTGTTAGGGAGTTATAAGGGTTAAAAGTTGACCAGCAATTTCTCATTTCTACAACACCATTTTATTTTAGGGACCACATCTCATTTGAAGTCATTTTGAGGGGTCTATATGATAGAAAATACCCAAGTGTGACACCATTCTAAAAACTACACCCCTCAAGGTGCTCAAAACCATATTCAAGAAGTTTATTAACCCTTCTGGTGCTTCACAGGAATTTTTTGTATGTTTAAATAAAAATGAACATTTAACTTTTTTTCACAAAAAATTTAATTCAGCTCCAATTTGTTTTATTTTACCAAGGGTAACAGGAGAAAATGGACCCCAAACATTGTTGTACAATTTGTCCTGAGTATGCCAATACCCCACATGTGGGGGTAAACCACTGTTTGGGCGCATGGCAGAGCTCGGAAGCGAAGGAGTGCCATTTGACTTTTCAATGCAAAATTGACTGGAATTGAGATGGGACGCCATGTTTTGTTTGGAGAGCCCCTGATGTGGCTAAACATTGAAACCCCCCACAAGTGACACCATTTTGGAAAGTAGACCCCCTAAGGAACTTATCTAGAGGTGTGGTGAGCACTTTGACCCACCAAGTGCTTCACAGAAGTTTATAATGTAGAACCGTAAAAATAAAAAATCATATTTTTTCACAAAAATTATCTTTTCGCCCCCAATTTTTTATTTTCCCAAGGGTAAGAGAAGAAATTGGACCCCAAAAGTTGTTGTACAATTTGTCCTGAGTACGCTGATACCCCATATGTGGGGGTAAACCACTGTTTGGGCGGATGGGAGAGCTCGGAAGGGAAGGAGCGCCGTTTGACTTTTCAAAGCAAAATTGACAGGAATTGAGATAGAACGCCATGTTGCGTTTGAAGAGCCACTGATGTGCCTAAACATTGAAACCCCCCACAAATGACACCATTTTGGAAAGTAGACCCCCTAAGGAACTTATCTAGAGGTGTGGTGAGCACTTTGACCCACCAAGTGCTTCACAGAAGTTTATAATGCAGAGCCGTAAAAATAAAACAAAATTTTTTTCCCACAAAAATTATTTTTTTAGCCCCCAGTTTTGTATTTTCCTGAGGGTAACAGGAGAAATTGGACCCCAAAATTTGTTGCCCAATTTGTCCTGAGTGCGATGATACACCATATGTGGGGGGAACCACTGTTTGGGCACATGGGAGGGCTCAGAAGGGAAGGAGTGCCATTTGAATGCAGACTTAGATGGAATGGTCTGCAGGTGTCACATTGCATTTGCAGAGCCCCTAATGTACCTAAACAGTAGAAACCCCCCACAAGTGACACCATTTTGGAAAGTAGACCCCCTTAGGAACTTATCTAGATGTGTGCTGAGCGCTTTGACCCACCAAGGGCTTCACAGAAGTTTATAATGGAGAGCCGTAAAAATAAAACAAAAATTTTTTCCCACAAAAATTATTTTTTAGCCCCCAGTTTTGTATTTTCCCAAGGGTAACAGGAGAAATTCGACCCCACAATTTGTTGTCCAATTTGTCCTGAGTGCGCTGATATCCCATATGTGGGGGGAACCACTGTTTGGGCGCATGGGAGGGCTCGGAAGGGAAGGAGCTCCATTTGGAATGAGGACTTAGATGGAATGGTCTGCATGTGTCACATTGCATTTGCAGAGCCCCTAATGTACCTAAACAAGTAGAAACCTCCCACAAGTGACACCATTTTGGAAACTAGACCCCCTAAGGAACTCATCTAGATGTGTTGTGATAGCTTTGAACCCCCAAGTGTTTCACTACAGTTTGTAACGCAGAGCCGTGAAAATTAAAAAAAAAAATCTTTCCCCCCAAAATTATTTTTTAGCCCCCAGTTTTGTATTTTCCCGAGGGTAAGAGGAGAAATTCGACCCCAAAAGTTGTTGTCCAATTTGTCCTGAGTACGCTGATACCCCGTATGTTGGGGGAAACCACCGTTTGAGCGCATGGCAGAGCTCGGAAGGGAAGGAGCGCCATTTGGAATGCAGACTTAGATGGAATGGTCTGCAGATGTCACATTGCGTTTGCAGAACCCCTAATGTACCTAAACAGTAGAAACCCCCCACAAGTGACCCCATATTGGAAACTAGACCCCCCAGGGAACTAATCTAGATGTGTTGTGAGAACTTTGAACCCCCAAGTGTTTCACTACAGTTTATAACACAGAGCCGTGAAAATAAAAAATCTTTTTTTTTCCCACAAAAAATATGTTTTAGCCCCGAGTTTTGTATTTTCCCAAGGGTAACAGGAGAAATTGGACCCCAAAAGTTGTTGTCCTATTTGTCCTGAGTACGCTGATACCCCATATGTTGGGGTAAACCCCTGTTTGGGCACACGGGAGAGCTCAGAAGGGAAGAAGCACTGTTTTACTTTTTCAACGCAGAATTGGCTGGAATTGAGATCGAACGCCATGTCGCGTTTGGAGAGCCCCTGATGTGCCTAAACAGTGGAAACCCCACAATTATAACTGAAACCCTAATCCAAACACATCCCTAACCCTAATCCCAACAGTAACCCTAACCACACCTCTAACCCAGACACACCCCTAACCCTAATCCCAACCCTATTCCCAACCGTAAATGTAATCTAAACCCTAACTGTAACTTTAGCCCCAACCCAAACTGTAGCCCTAGCCCTAACCCTAGCCCTAACCCTAGCCCTAACCCTAGCCCTAACCCTAGCCCTAGCCCTAACCCTAGCCCTAGCCCTAGCCCTAACCCTAACCCTAGCCCTAACCCTAGCCCTAACCCTAGCCCTAACCCTAGCCCTAGCCATAACCCTAGCCCTAACCCTAGCCCTAACCCTAACCCTAACCCTAGCCCTAACCCTAGCCCTAACCCTAGCCCTAACCCTAACCCTAGCCGTAGCCCTAACCCTAGCCCTAACCCTAACCCTAACTCTAACCCTAGCCCTAATGGGAAAATGGAAATAAATACATTTTTTTAATTTTTCCCTAACTAAGGGGGTGATGAATGGGGGTTTGATTTACTTTTATAGCGGGTTTTTTAGTGGATTTTTATGATTGGCAGCCGTCACACACTGAAAGACGCTTTTTATTGCAAAAAATATTTTTTGCGTTACCACATTTTGAGAGCTATAATTTTTCTATATTTTGGTCCACAGAGTCATGTGAGGTCTTGTTTTTTGCGGGACGAGTTGACGTTTTTATTGGTAACATTTTCGGGCACGTGACATTTTTTGATCGCTTTTTATTCCGATTTTTGTGAGGCAGAATGACCAAAAACCAGCTATTCATGAATTTCTTTTGGGGGAGGCGTTTATACCGTTCCGCGTTTGGTAAAATTGATAAAGTAGTTTTATTCTTCGGGTCAGTACGATTACAGCGACACCTCATTTATATCATTTTTTTATGTTTTGGCGCTTTTATACGATAAAAACTATTTTATAGAAAAAATAATTATTTTGGCATTGCTTTATTCTCAGAACTATAACTTTTTGATTTTTTTGCTGATGATGCTGTATTGCGGCTCGTTTTTTGCGGGACAAGATGACGTTTTCAGCGGTACCATGGTTATTTATATCTGTCTTTTTGATCGCGTGTTATTCCACTTTTTGTTTGGCGGTATGATAATAAAGCGTTGTTTTTTGCCTCGTTTTTTTTTCTTACGGTGTTTACTGAAGGGGTTAACTAGTGGGCCAGTTTTATAGGTCGGGCCGTTACGGATGCGGCGATACTAAATATGTGTACTTTTATTGTTTTTTTTTTTTTATTTAGATAAAGAAATGTATTTATGGTAATAATATTTTTTTTTTTCATTATTTTGGAATATTTTTTTTTATTTTTTTTTACACATTTGAAAATTTTTTTTTTTACTTTTTTACTTTGTCCCAGGGAAGTACATCACAGATCAGTGATCTGACAGTTTTCACAGCACTCTGTCAGATCACTGATCTGACATGCAGCGCTGCAGCCTTCACAGTGCCTGCTCTGAGCAGGCTCTGTGAAGCCACCTCCCTCCCTGCAGAACCCGGATCCGTGGCCATCTTGGATCCGGGGCTCGAGCAGGGAGGGAGGGAGGTAAGACCCTCGCAGCAACGCGATCACATCGCGTTGCTGCGTGGGGCTCAGGGAAGCCCGCAGGGAGCCCCCTCCCTGCGCGGTGCTTCCCTGCACCGCCGGCACATCGCGATCATCTTTGATCGCGGTGTGCCAGGGGTTAATGTGCCGGGGGCGGTCCGTGACCGCTCCTGGCACATAGTGCCGGATGTCAGCTGCGATAGGCAGCTGAAACCCGGCCGCGATCGGCGGCGCTCCCCCCGTGAGCGCCGCCGATCACGCTGGACGTACTATCCCGTCCATGGTCATAGGGGCCCACCCCACATGGACGGGATAGTACGTCCGATGTCAGAAAGGGGTTAAATTTACGGTGGGGATTAGGGTTAGGGGTGTGTCAGGTTTAGGGATGTGGTTAGGGTTATGGTTGGGATTAGGGTTAAAGTTCTCACAACACATCTAGATAAGTTCCTTGGGGGGTCTAGTTTCCAATATGTGGTCACTTGTGGGGGGTTTCCACTGTTTAGGTACATTAGGGGCTCGACAAATGCAATGTGATGCCTGCAGACCATTCCATCTAAGTCTGCATTCCAAATGGCGCTCCTTCCCTTCCGAGCTCTGCCATGCGCCCAAACAATGGTTTACCCCCACATATGGGGTATCAGCGTACTCAGGACAATTTGGACAACAACTTTTGGGGTCCAATTTCTCCTGTTACCCTTGGGAAAATACAAAACTTGGGGCTAAAATATAATTTTTGTGGAGAAAAAAAAGAATTTTTATTTTCATGGCTCTGCATTATAAACTGTACTGAAACACTTGGGGTTAAAAGCTCTCACAACACATTTAGATAAGTTCCTTAGGGGGTTTACTTTCCAAAATGGTGTCACTTGTGGGGGGTTTCAATGTTTAGGTACATCAGGGGCTCACCAAAAGCAACATGGCGTCCCATCTCAATTCCAGTCAATTCTGCATTGAAAAGTCAAACGGTGCTCCTTCCCTTCCGAGCTCTGCCATGCGCCCAAACAGTGGTTTACCCCCACATATGGGGTATCGGCGTACTCAGGACAAATTGTACAACTTTTAGGGTCCAATTTCTCCTGTTACCCTTAGTAAAATAAAACAAATTAAAGCTGAAGTACATTTTTTGGGAAAAAAAGTTAAATGTTCATTTTTTTTTTAAACATTCAAAAAATTCTTGTGAAACACCTGAAGGTTTAATAAACTTCTTGAATGTGGTTTTGAACACCTTGAGAGGTGCAGTTTTTAGAATGGTGTCACACTTGGTTATTTTCTATCATATAGACCCCTCAAAGTGACTTCAAATGTGATGTGTTCCCTAAAAAAAAAATTATCTTGTAAAAAGGAGAAATTGCTGGACAAATGTAACCCTTATAACTCCCTAACAAAAAAAATGTTGGTTCCAAAATTGTGCTGAAGTAAAGTAGACATGTGGGACATGTTACTTATTAAGTAGTATTTTGTGTGAGATCTCTGTGATTTAAGGGCATAAAAATTCAAAGTTAGAAAATTGCGACATTTTAAAATTTTTGCCAAATTTCCATTTTTTTTTAGAAATAAACGTAGGTAATATCAAAGAAATTTTACCACTATCATGAAGTACAAAATGTCATGAGTAAATAATGTCAGAATCAGCAGGATCCGTTGAAGCGTTCCAGACTTATAACCTCATAAAGGGACAGTGGTCAGAATTGTAAAAATTGGCCCGGTCATTAACGTGCAAACCACTCTTGGGGGTTAAGGGGTTAAAGGGCCCCATACACATTAGATGAAAGTTAGCTAAACCCGCTGAATATGAGGGATATAAAGATCGGGCCCTTAGAGTTTGAATGGCCTATCCTTTTGTTTTCAGTAAAAATAAGCCACTGCATAGAGTCTGGGAGAAGCTCTCTTCTCACTCCGCATTAAAAGCACATGAACACTCAGGCAATCGGAGCACTTGTGTATTGGAGAGTTGGGAGACATATCTGTTATATGATCAACTTAAAGGGAACCTGTCAGCTCTTTTGGCCGATATAAGATGCGTCCAATGCCTTTCAGGGCTTATCTAGAATATTCCATAATACTATAGATAAGCCCCTGGTCCGACCTGCAAGATAAGAAAAATGTTTTATTATTCTCACCCGAGGGCGGTCCGATGCCGTCCGGTCTGATGGGTGTCACAGGTCTGGGTCCAGCACCTCCCATCTTCTTATGATCGCTGCCCTCCTGTTGCTTCATCGCTCCCCAAAATTGTGCTCCTGTGCAGCCGTACTTCTGTTGAGGGCAGAGTAAAGTACTGCAGTGCGCAGGCGCTAGGCCTCTCTGATCTTTCCCAGCGCCTGCGCACTGCAGTACTTTACTCTACCCTCAACAGGGCGGAGAAGTACGCCTGCGCAGGAGCGCGATTCCGGGGAGCGATGAAGCAACAGGAGGATCGGGGGCCCAGACCTGCAACACCCATGGGACCGGATCGCACCACTTTCCCAAGTTTTTCCATCTACAAAGAATGGAGAGGTCTGTAATTGTTATCGTAGGCACACTTCAACTGTGAGAGATAGAATCTAAAAATAAAAACCAGAAAATCACATTGTATGACTTTACATAATTAATTTGCATTTTATTGCATGAAATAAGTATTTGATCACCAACCAAGCAGCAACAATTCTGGCTCTCACAGACCTGTTAATTTTTCTTGAAGAAGCCCTCCTACTCTGCACTCATTACTAGTGTTGAGCATTCCGATACCGCAAGTATCGGGTATCGGCCGATATTTGCGGTATCGGAATTCCGATACCGAGTTCCGATATTTTTGTGATATCGGGAATCGGTATCGGGATTAAGATTCATGTGTAAAATAAAGAATAAAAATAAAAAATATTGATATACTTACCCTCGGACGCGCCCTGGTTGTCACCGCTGCAACCGCCATGCTTGCGTTCCTAAGAATGAGCGCGTTAAGGACTTTCGATGACGTCGCGGCTTGTGATTAGTCGCTGAGCGGTCATGTGACCGCTCAGCGACCAATCACAAGCCGCGACGTCATCGAAGGTCATTAACGCACTCATTCTTAGAAAGGGAAGCATGGCGGTTCCAGCGGTGACAACCAGGGCGCGTCCGAGGGTAAGTATATCAATATTTTTTATTTTTATTCTTTATTTTACACATCAATATGGATCCCAGGGCCTGAAGGAGAGTTTCCTCTCCTTCAGACCCTGGGAACCATAGAGGATACCTTCCGATATTTGTGTCCCATTGACTTGTATTGGTATCGGATATCGGTATCGGCGATATCCGATATTTTTCGGATATCGGCCGATACCATCCGATATGATACTTTCAAATATCGGACAGTATCGCTCAACACTACTCATTACCTGTTTTAATAGCACCTGTTTGAACTTGTTACCTGTATAAAAGTCACCTGTCCACACAACCAATCAATCGCACTCCTACCTCTCCACCATGGCCAAGACCAAACAGCTGCCTAAGGACACCTGAGACAAAATTGTAGATCTGTACAATGCTTGGATGGGCTACAGGACTATAGGCAAACAGCGAGAAGGCAACAACTATTGGCACAATTATTAGAAAATAGAAGAAACACAAGATGACTGTCAATCTCCCTCAGTCTGAGGCCTCGTGGGGTAAGGATGATTCTGAGAAAGGTCAGGACTCGGCCTAGAACTACATGGGAGGACCTGGTTAATGGCTTGAAGATAGTTGGGACCACAGTATCAAACATTACCATTAGTAATACACTTTGCCATCATGGATTAAAATCCCGCAGAGCATGCAAGGTCCCCCTTCTCACTCCAGCACATGACCAGGCCCATTTAAGCTTCGCCAGTGACCATCTGGGTGATCTAGAGGAGTCATGGAAGAAAGTCATATGGTCAGAAGAGACTAAAATAGAACTATTTGATATCAACTCCACTTGCCATGTTTGGAAGAAGAAGAAGGATGAGTGCAACCCCCAAAACACTGTCCCAACTGTGAAGCATGGTGGGGGAAACATCATACTTTCTGCAAAGGGGATAGGATGACTGCACCAGATTAAAAGGAGGATGGATGGGGTCATGTTTTGCGTGATTTTGGCCAAAAACCTCCTTCCCTCAATAAGAGCATTGAAGATGAGTCATGGTTGGGTCTTCCAGCATGACAATGACCCAAACCACGCAGTCAGGGCAACTAAAGAGTGGCTCCATAAGAAGCATTTCAAGGTTCTGGAGTGGCCTAGCCAGTCTCTAGACTTGAAACCAATAGAAAATCTTTGGAGGGAGCTGAAACTCAGTGTTGCCCCGTGACAGCCCCAAAACCTGAAAGACCTGGAAAAGATTTGTATGGAGGAGTGAGCCAAAATCCCTACTGCAGTGTGTGCAAACTTGGTAAAGAACTACAGGAAACATCTGACCTCTGTAATTGCAAGCAAAGGTTTCTGTACCAAATATTAAGTTCTGTTTTTCTATTGTATCAAATACTTATTTCATGAAAAAATTAATTATGTAAAACTCATGCAATATAATTTTTTGGATTTTTTTAAGATTCTGTCTCTCACAGGTGAATTGTACCTAACGATAAAAATTACAGACCTCTCCATTCCTTGTAGATGGGAAAACTTGCAAAATCGGCAGTGTATCAAATACAAATTTTCCCCACTGTATATGCACATATAGTGAGCTGTCTGTCTATATGTGTATGTAGCAGAACTATGTGTGTATAACACTGCAGAGAGATACTAACAACAGCTTTATTACCTTCCTATGTTACCCTAGTACATTAAAATTAGTGATATGACTAATGATGAGCGAGTATACTTGTTGCTCGGGTTTTCCAGAGCACGCTCGGGTGACCTCCGAGTATTTATGACTGCTCGGAGATTTAGTTTTCATCACGGCAGCTGAATGATTTACAGCTACTAGGCTGCTTGATTACATGTGGGGATTCCCTAGCAACCAGCAACCCCCACATGTAGTCAACCTGGCTAATAGCTGTAAATCATTCAGCTGAGGCGATGAAAACTAAATCTCCGAGCAGTCATAAATACTCGGAGGTCACCCGAGCGTGCTCGGGAAAACCTGAGGAAAGAGTACACTCGCTCATCACTAATAATGACCTCTCCACTTTAACCGCCAGGGAAATTTTAATTAACAGTAAAAAATGTTTTTCCTATTTTTTGCTGCCTAAACATGGAGTGCATCTTATGTTAAGGCGTGTCTTATAGTCCAAACCATCCGATATATATATATGTTTGATGCATTAAAATCTGAGGTATTTATACCATACACTTACTGTGAGTTCTCCAATAACCAACCTAGTGGTGAAAACAGCTGCAGCCTCGTCCATCACTCTTCTGTACATTGCGTAATTGTCCTGACTAGTGTTGAGCGATACCTTCCGATATTTGAAAGTATCGGTATTGGATTGTATCGGCCGATATCCGAAAAATATTGGATATCGCCGATACCGATACCCAATACCAATATAAGTCAATGGGACACAAATATTGGAAGTGATCCTGGAATGGTTCCCAGGGTCGGAAGGAAACTCTCCTTCAGGCCCTGGGATCCATATTCATGTAAAAAATAAAGAATAAAAATAAAAAATATGGATATACTCTCCCCTCCGGCGGACCCTGGACCTTAGCAGTGTAACCGGCAGCCTCCGTTCGTAAGATTGCAGGGTGAAGGACCTTCGATGACGTCGCGGCTTGTGATTGGTCGCGTGACCACTCATGTGACCGCTCACGCGACCAATCACAAGCTGCGACGTCATCGCAGGTCTTTCACTCGCTCATTCTTAGGAACGGAGACTGCCGGTTGCAGCGGTTACAACCAGGGCGCGTCCGAGGGTGAGTATATCCATATTTTTTATTTTTATTCCTTATTTTACAAATGAATATTCATCCCGATCCCGATTCCCGATATCGCAAAAATATCGGAACTCGGTATCGGAATTCCGATACCGCAAATATCGGCCGATACCCGATACTTGCGGTATCGGAATGCTCAACACTAGTCCTGACGATTGGAGGCAGCAGAGTTGCGTCCCCTGACAAATCGGTGGCAGCGGTGGGATCTGCTCAATCTTTCCGCTGTTATCCCTGACATAGACAGCTCTGGCAAAAATTAAGAGACCACCACATCAAAACCCTGTCATGGGCAGCCCAATCTCCAGACCTGAACCCCATTGAAAACCTCTGGAATGTAATCAGGAGGATGATGGATAGTCACAAACCATCAAACAAAGAAGAACTGCTTACATTTTTGCGCCAGAAGCAGTGTGAAAGACTGGTGGAAATCATGCCAAGACGTATGAAAGCTGTGCTAAAAAATCATGGTTATTCCACAAAATATTGATTTCTGAACTCTTCCTGAGTTAAAGCATTAGTATTGTTGTTTCTAAATGATTATAAACTTGTTTTCTTTGCATTATTTGAGGTCTGAAAGCAAAATAAACAAAATTTATTGCTTGGAACTTCGGAGACATGTTGTCAGTAGTTTATAGAATAAAAGAACAATTTACATTTTACTCAAAAATATACCTATAGAGAGAAAAATCAGACAAACTGAACATTTTGCAGTGGTCTCTTAATTTTTGCCAGAGCTGTATAAATACATCCAATGGATGCTATCCCTCACCCATATTTCAGTCATAAGTCCAGTGTTGATAAATTCTTTTTTTTTTACTGAATGACTGTTGATGGAGATTCCGTATGGTATACCATAAGATCTTTCGGCCGACAGCCATATAATGTGTATGGTTGGTCTAAGGGTAGACACATCTGTACACTGTTGGAACCAGTAGACTTGAGAATATCCGTGCAGAAGGTGCTCCTGTCTTTTTGGGATGCCAACAATGCCAAACACCTATTCTTCTTAACAAAAAAAGATTAATCTTGCCCCATAACACTGGACAGCGAGTATACTACTTTGCTTGTCTGTGCCTTGATTTCCTAGAAGACGTCCTTGAAATTGTGCTGGTATGAATAGTTTCTTAACTTGATGGGAAATTCTAATGTTCTATTTCTACTCAAACAATCCTTGGTGGGTCATATACTGTCCATTGACCAGACGTTGGTAACTTCTGATCTACGGCATCATTTGGCATCCAGCTTTTTCAAATTAAATTTTCATTTTATGTCCTTGTCTGTGTGTGTTCATACACATTGAGCCGTGTTCTGGGGAGCTGCAATTGCTGGCATACTATTGTTCCTTGCATTCGAGTTTTATTCAGTGTAGTCCTTGTTACATATATTTTGATTTTAGTATGAAAAGGTCATTCTTTTTTTCTTACAAATCTTTTTTGTACTGACAACTTTATTAGAAGTAAAAGCCAAAAAGATATGTATGAAAACCTTATCGGGGACATAAAAATGAAATATAGCAACAAGAAAATATAACTCGGAAGGGTGAGTGGCACTGCACATAACAAAAAGTAAAAAACAAGAAGTCAAGTGGCAAGTACGTGAAATGCGTTGGCTCGAAAAAAATCAAATATATTATTCTTTAATTTTGCTTTCCTTAAGACAGCGTAAAAATAATTTCAATAATCAGTAAAGCTCAACGTGTATTTAGATAAAACGAGAGGTTATTGTACTAAAGGCGTGTGATTTCGAAGGTACAACCAAATTATAATATTTATGCTGACAAGCCGAAAATACTATTAACCACTCTATGGGCTTTTTAATTCATTTTTTTCTAAAAAATGTATATTTCACTGATGAATGATAACTTAATGTTGCATGACAAAAATACGTTTTAAGGCTTTTCTTCATCTAGGGAAAGATTTCCCGGTTCAAGTGACTTTCAGGAATTGTCCTCTGTATTCCAAATGACTAAACGTTCCAAGGTAGGAAATCATTTAGAGACTGGAAATAATGCAGACGTCATTAGAACGTTTTTTATATACCATTCTCATTTAATTCTATTGGTGTTCCGAATGACATTGAAGATTACTGCAGGCGTAGCCAATGTCTTTTTGATTCATTTGTATTCTTGTACATTAGAAGAATCCCTTCAAATGAAGTTACCTCTCACCCAAGGCCTCCAACTACACATAAATCTACGTTCTCCATGAAGTGTTGTAGTTTGATGATTACAAAGGTTAATTTTGTTTCATAAGAAAGAGCTCACACCCTGCCCATTACGTTCCTCATAGAGGCTCCTTCAGCTATTTCTCTGTACAACATTTTGATAGCTTGAGTTTTATTCAGGGAACATACTAATGAAATCCTGAAGCTTTTTTTTATAGTGAGTTTTTGAAAATTCAGGAGAAACACCCCTTCAGTCAAAAGCTGGCCGTAAACCTTAGATAGTTCAGTCAGCCGACAGCTATTCCTTATGGGCCCTGGAAGGGAATTGTCAACTGATTGGTGTTGCCCGAGCTATGGGGAGCATGAATTAGAGACTAGCTCCATAATTACAGCCAGGTAAAGCATGTTTCAGACATTGCGGCACAGAATAAATACATTGAAGAAGTGACTAGGATGAGTTGTCCAAGAAGCATGTGCCTGGTGACTTCTCCACACCGCCCTTCCTGAAGTTGACCGTTCTCTTCCTGTGTGGGTATATAGGAAAAGATCTTTCAATCAATAAGAGCAGGGCAGGAACCAGCCTCTTGTACAATTTATCCTAGTTGCATCATCAGCATTTAAAGTTTTTTTAAAGTTTGAAAGTGAAACATGCATAGCTACAATATTGGATCCAGTCTCTGATTTATGATGTCCTTGGTATTGGCAGCATGAATCCGCTGATAGCTTCTCTCTAAAGGAGTTGTCCACATCTCAGACTGCCCCTTCTCATTATGTTATATTCCCCCATACAGAAAAAAATAGCCTATCCTCAACCTTGATGTTGGCACCATTTCCACGGTGTCGGCGCCATGTCTCTTGGAGCTTGTGTAATGTTGGTATACCACGTGATCCAATCAGTGACCATTTCACTGTACTGAAATCCGGAGGAAGCCAGAGAGCAGCAGCAGCTCTCACTTCTTCCATGTATCAGTTTTATCCAAAGGAAGTGAGAGTGAAGTGGCCCATTAGCAGCCGCTGATTGGCTGCAGGGCTCACGTAACATAACATCATCTCAAGAGCCCCGTGAGATCCAGTGCTGGCACTGGAGGCAAGTATCGGCTGTTTTAATTTTACACAGGGGAAAATAACAATTGAGAGTGGGTCGCCTGAGAAGAGGGCAACCCCTGTAATACCCATGCAAACTTATGTCAATGGGGCATGCATTTTTTTACAATAAGGAAAGGGGGCAAGCTGCCGACAGACATCTATGGATCCTGCAAAAGTCTGTTGAGAGCAAGGGATCTGGCATGTTAAAACAAATTATTCTAATGTTCATGGCCACCATTACAATTGCCTGGGCCCCATTTGGGGCATTACTAGACTTTTAAATGACCTGCAACACCTTGACACCCATGGCCGCCATAGGCTGACCCCATGACCACTGCATAGTGTCACAATTCCTCCACTCGCTGTGTTTTGGATGCATTAATTGACAGATCAGTCATCCAATTTAGTACAGGGGCGTGCTGAGCTGTCAGGATTTTGATTGGCTGCTCATTCGTCCAATCTAGTGCAGGGGTATGCTGAGCTGATGGTATTTTGATTGACAACTCAGCTATCCAATCTGAGACTGGGTGATGCCGAGCTGCCTTCAGGGGTTCCCTGTTCCAAGTGATTACCCAGCTACTTAGCTGTCAGTCCCAGATTTCTGCCAGACGTAGCATTTGGTAGTTTTTTTGCATTGTATTTCTGTGCTCTGTTTGTTGATCTATGGCTGTTTGACCTTGGACCTCGTTCTGATCATCTGTTTGCCTAGCCCCTTTGCTCTGATCCGCTATCTTCCTAGTATTCTGAACTCGGATCGTGACCTGACTTAGCCTTTGTTTTTTCCCCTTAGCTTACTATGTGCTCTCTTAGTATCTGACCCTGGAACGTTTGACGACTCTGCGGCTTGTTCATGAGTAGTGACAAACGTCAAACATAGTAAGTATAATCCAATACACCTGTCTTTTTGTAGATGCTCTGACCCATTCATGTTACTATTTAGCCCTTGTCATCGTTGTTCAGAACTTTACGTTGGCTCATTTTTCCATCTTGCAACGCATCAGCTGCAAAAACTGCCCTGTTCAGTTGCTGCCTACTATTTCCTAACTTTCTGTCAGTGGTTATAATGTTATAGCTGATAATTATGTATCCCACAATACAAATTTGATTAAAGCATACACAAAACAATTGGTATGGCAGACAATCCCACTAATTTCTCAAAAATTAAGCTAAAACAAGTGCAGAGACCATTTATTCACCACAAATCCCTGACTGCTAAATGGTACGTAATTGGCCTAATAAAGACTTACTGTTCTTTCAGTTGGAGGCTAAACTATCATCGATTCTGCTGAACTGAAAATCGATTTGGATAAACAGAGACACTGAGAACATTGTTGGAGAATAGACTCCCGGAATTCTGCTATGTTTTGGTCTTGGTCCTCCAAGAAAATATAGTACAGTGTTGCCTGAGTTTTTGCCTAAAAATCATTTCTGCCGTTGTTTTTTTTTTAACCTTTAATCAGGCGCATGGGGTCCATTGGACCCCAAGCAAGTTTGTTTTCATCATATTTCCGCAAGTATGGATGGTTGATAACTGTCCGTTTACTAGCCCAGGCACCCCTCCCTTCTCAATGCATCGCAAGATGTGGCATCGGCTACATGTGCTACAGTGAGGTGCGTGTGACAAATAGTGTAAGTATTTTGGAGTGACTAACTGAAGGTTAAAAAAAAAGGTTGCACCACTTACCTTATACCTATACCTACCTATAGTTTGTGGATTAGACTGTCCAATACTGGCTGCAGAGTGAGTCAGCAGAGTTCGCTCAGATGGGAGAGCTCCTACGGACAGATTATTTCACTGTCCAAGTTTGTGTCAGGAGACTCATGGTCAATCCATAAAGGTACGGATGATTGACCTCGTGGAGACCAAAACATCCAACACCGCGAAGTCACCATCACGTGTTTCTCAACGCAGTGATCCAGAACACTGCCCCCAAATATGCAAATGCAAGTAGAGGAGCTGCGGAGACACCATCACGTGTTTCTCAACGCAGGCAGTGAATAGCCAGCCCTTTCACCGGGAAGGAACAACCAAGGGAAGGGCAGCATCCAATAAAGGAAAACATCCAATAAAGGAAAACCACCTATGCCAAGCATGGTATCCATCCCTTCCCTTGGTTGTTCCTTCCCGGTGAAAGGCCTGGCTATTCACTGCCTGCGTTGAGAAACACGTGATGGTGTCTCCGCAGCTCCTCTACTTGCATTTGCATATTTGGGGGCAGTGTTCTGGATCACTGCGTTGAGAAACACGTGATGGTGTCTCCGCGGAGTTGGATGTTTTGTTCTCCACGAGGTCAATCATCCGTGCCTTTATAGACTTTCTACTAGGCACTGCTCCTGATAGCCAGTTTCCTACTCCACACTGATGAGGGGCAAAAACCCCGAAACAGCTGTCTGTGGATGGATACCATGCTTGGCATAGGTGGTTTTCCTTTATTGGATGTTTTCCTTTATTGGATGCTGCCCTTCCCTTGGTTGTTCCTTCCCGGTGAAAGGCCTGGCTATTCACTGCCTGCGTTGAGAAACACGTGATGGTGTATCCGCAGCTCCTCTACTTGCATCATGGTCAATCCAATCATTCAGGTGTCCATACCCCGGCCTAATTCTTGTCCTCTTACTTCTAAGCTCCTCTCAGCTTATTTTTGATCACATGAAGTTTCAGCTTAAATTTATGATTATAAATGAACTAAGAGGTACTTTTAAGATGGTAAGTAAACTCTCTCCATCACAACAAGCTCACTGACTAATTCCCATTTAACGCCTTCTGCAGTCAAAAAGAGACAGCAGTACAGTGGTTATACAAGACAAACGGTGCAAATGAAACCCAATTGAAAAAAATATTTTTAGCCACAAATTCATGTGTTTAACTAAGAAATTAGACTGTAGGTATTTTTATATAATTTTTTTTTAACAGAGGAGCTGTCACCAGATCAAGTGGACAGATGTTGATCTTGTTTTAGTCCCACTACTTCCCTGAATATTCTCTTTTTGTTTTACAGTTCCAGAGATATGGGCCTTTTTATTTAGTGCTAATCTTTATAGGCTTTGCCAATGGCGTGTGGCTCACAGGATCCTCCAGGGAGAGTCTTTAGGCTGCTCTACATAATTACCATTTGAGCCACACCCCTTTGTTAAAATTATCACTGAATAGAAAACGCTCACATCTTTTGAACCGTATTGCGCATATACAAAAAAAAACAACAACACAATATTCAGGGGAGTAACAGGAATAAAATAAAATAATTTAATTGACCACTTTTCAACTAGTGACAGGTTATCTTAAATCTAGTTTTAGCATTATTATAAGTGGTGGTATATTGTAAGATTTGAGGTTGTGCCACTGTCACAGCTTATTATCTGTTCACAAGATAGGTGTGGAGTCCCAAGGTCAGTGAGTTAACTCGTCCACTGGCTCAGCTGTCATTACATTAGGGCCCACTGAATGCCCACACTTCTTTCCCATGGGCATAATACTAATCAGATAAGACAGGGTGAGGGTAAAATAGTGTGGCAATATTTTATTGAAACACCAAACAGACAATAACATATAGAACAGTCCCAGCATATACACAAGGTGGTGTAAATTACAAAGTCTCACTCTTTCGCTCACTCACCAGGATTAGAGCAGTTGCGACTTCGGGGCTTCCAGGGTCGACTACCCTCCCAGTAGCACCACACTTTTGGCAGGCACCCACAGAGAGGAGGTAATGACAAGCTTAGGAAGCTGCCAGTCCATTTAGGTATGTGACCAGGCGACTGCAGGGTCCCAACTTGGCTTCTCAGAATGTCTCCATGGGGCTAGGTGACCAGAAGCTCCCAACCTAGCTTCTCTGAACATCTCCATGGGGCCAAATGACCGAAGGGTCCTAACCTGGCTTCACCAAACATATCCATGGGGCCACAGGTGACCGGAGGGTCACAATCTGGCTTCTCCAAGTGTCTCCATGGGTTCAGTGATGGTCAATAAAGCAGATCTGTATTCTTCCAGCTAGTGCTGTGGTCCCTTAACCTGGCATCCTGTAGAATGTCAAATCTGTGTTCCCCTTGATGGAGCCATGGTATTTGGGGACTTTTTTAAAAATTTTTAATGTAACTTATTTATATGTATTTGGGACTAAAATTATTTTTTGCTTTTAGGTTTAATTAAACATTTAGCACTTTTTGGATTTTTCCGACTCTTCCTTTTCCTGCACATTTAACTTTGATGTGGTCTGTGGTCATAAATCAGTTGAGAGGAGCTTAAAAATCGAAAACCCTTTTAATGTCCAAAAATAATGTTACATCATACTGCCCATCTCTGCCAAATATAATTTTATTCATAGTTGTCACTCCACTCAGTGCGTTTTTGACTGAGGTGACTGACAGCTCAGTCGTCCAATCTGGTGCAGGAATGTGCTGAGCAGTTGGTGTTTTGATGGACAGCTGAGCTGTCCAATCTGAGTCTGGGAGGTCCTGAGCTTCTTACAGGTGTTCCATGTTCCAGGTGATTACCCAGCTCTTTGCTGGGCTGTCAGTCAAAACATAGCATCTGCTCAATGGTTTGCCTTGTATCTGATCTATTGTTAACTGACCTTGGACCTCATTCTAACCATCCGTTTGCCTAGCCCAGTGGTCCCCAACTCCAGGCCTCGAGGGCCGTCAACAGTGCAGGTTTTCAGGATTTCCTTAGTATTGCACAGGGGTTGGAATCATCACCTGTGCAGATGATCACATTACCACCGATGCAATACTAAAGAAATCCTGAAAACCTGCACTGTTGGCGGCCCTCGAGGCCTAGAGTTGGGGACCCCTGGCCTAGCCCCTTTGCTCTGATTTGCTATCTTCCTAGTATTCTGACCTCGGACAATGAGCTGACTTCACCTTTGTCTTTCCCCTTTAGTTTACTACGTGCTCTCTTGGTATTTGACCACCAAATATTTGACTACCCTGCCTCACGGCTTGTCCATGAGTAATAACTGGTGTTACATTAGTGACATAAAAGGGACAGAGCAAGATAAGTTTGTGAATAACATATTTTGCACAAGGGTTGAGCAAAGAAATCAGGGATGCCATGAAAGCTGCCTCCAGTGAAGGTGAGTTTAAAAGGTAAGCACAAATGATATTTTTGTCAAAAAGCCTTGCCTAGAGGACCCAGGTTTTAAGAACTGAATTTGGAAAAATGTGATCTGACAATTCAATTTTTCATATACCTCTGGACCCTTTCCCTCTAAGGCTTTGTTCACACGTTGCGGTTTTTACCGCGGATCCGCAGCATTTTTGAGGCTGCGGATCTGCAGCAGTTTCCCATGCGGTTTACAGTACCATGTAAACCTATGGAAAACCAAATCCGCTGTGCACATGCTGTGAAAAAAAACACAGCCTTTTTTTTCCACAGCATGTCAATTCTTTGTGCGGATCTGTAGCGTTTCTGCACCCATTGACTTGTATTGAGACCGGCACTTCTGCAGCAAAACCGCAGATATAAAAAAGATCTGCGGTTTAGCTGTGGGTGAAACGCTGCAGATCGGGAGGGGGGAAGAGAGTGGGCTCAGTGTAGGCGGTGCGTGGGCGGAGACTGAGTGTGTCTGTGTGTGCGGGCGGGGTCTGTGCGGGACCGTCAGTGGTCTGTGCGGGCCTCTCGGGGGTCTGTGCGGGCCTGCCGGGGGTCTGTGCGGGCCTGCCGGGGGTCTGTGCGGGCCTGCCAGGGGTCAGTGCGGGCTGATGGGGGTCTGTGCGGGCCTGCCGGGGGTCTGTGCGGGCTGCCGGGGGTCTGTGTGGGCCTGTCGGGGGTCTGTGCGGGCCTGTCGGGGGTCTGTGCGGGCTGCCGGGGGGTCTGTGCAGGCTGCCGGGGGGTCTGTGCGGGCTGCTGGGGGTCTGTGCAGGCCTCTTGGGGGTCTGTGCGGGCCTGTCGGAGGTCTGTGCGGGCTTCTCGGGGGTCTGTGCGGGCCTCTCGGGGGTCTTTATGTGTGTGTGTAGGCATCGTCCGATGAGACTACAAGTCCCATCGGGCTATGTCTGCTACAATGACAGTGATTGACACATTAGCCAATGATGGGACAGTAGTAGTCCCATCATCTGGCTAATGTGTTGAATGTAAAAAACCACATACATACTACATACAACATACTACATACATATAACATACATAATACATACATGCATACTAGATACATACAACATACTACATACATACATACTACATACATACTACATACACACAACATACATACAACATCATACATACATACAACATACTACATATATACTACGAACATACAACATACAACATACTACATACATACATACATGCTACATACATACATACAACATACTACATACATACAACGTACATACTACATACATACTACATACATACATACATACTACAGACAATACATTCATACATTACATGCAATACATACATATAACATACAGTACATATAACATAGAGTACATACTCACCATCACTTGTCACTTTGATCCCCGAAGCCAGTGTCACCTGTAAAAAATATTAAAATAATAAACAAACACTATACTCCCTGATCTGCAGAAATCCAATAAAAACGAGTGTCCCACGACGATCTTCCGTGGAGAGCAGCAGCATCAGCTGATGCGACCGCTCTCCAGGGGCTCCAGGAATACAATGACGGAAGATATCCTTCTGCACTGTATTCCTCCACAAAAGGGGAGAAGCCAGCGAATATAAAAATCGCAGAGCAGGACTGCCCCAAGAGATTGCCGTGACGTGGCGGGGTGGCTCAAAGAATTGATCAATTGTTTGCTAAATATCTCATTTTGATATACAGTCAGAATTTAATATGCGCATTTGCGCTTTTCAAATTGCGTTCTGACCACAAGCAGCGCTGGCTTCTCTCTTTTTGTTTTGTATTGGTTTGTTTTGTATTGGTTTGTGGCTGACCACCACTGTTGCCGTGCGCGCTTGGGTCATTTACGCCATTCTTTCTGTTTTCATTGTGATTGATCTAGGCTGCTGTACACACTTACAGCAGCCCTGCCCTGCCCGGGCTCTGTTTTAATTAGTGCACCTGTGCCTGGGCCTGTCTCTCTCTTTATGCCATGGTGCTGGTCAGGCATTGTGGAGGTCAGATCTGACATGTCCATGCTTGGACCTGGTCGACCGTTATTGTCGCATACCCTTTCTGGCGCCATGGGAGTGATTCGGAAAAGCTACAGGTACGGTTTGCATTCAATATGGTCCCGCTTTTAACACATTTAGGAGGCCGTAATGGCACAGTAAGTAAAACATAAAAAAACTTACAGCGGGACTAATGTGGTCTTTCTCTCAGCATATTAAAGAGGCCATAATGGCACAGCGAATATAAAAATCGTAGAGCAGGACTGCCCCAAGAGATTGCCGTGACGTGGCGGGGTGGCTCAAAGAATTGATCAATTGTTTGCTAAATATCTCATTTTGATATACAGTCAGAATTTAATATGCGCATTTGCGCTTTTCAAATTGCGTTCTGACCACAAGCAGCGCTGGCTTTTCTCTTTTTGTACTGTATTCCTCCGGCAGTAAAAAAATATTATTTATTATTGACGCCTCTCCATTATTAACCCGGCTTAATGTCACCTTACAGTAGCAAGGTGACATTAACCCCTTATTACCCCATATCCCACCGCTACTCAGGAGTGGGAAGAGAGGGGCTAAGTGCCAGAATTGGCACATCTCACAGATGCGCCATTTCTGGAGTGGCTGGGGGCTGGTATTTGTAGCCGTGGGGGCCAATATCCATGGCCCCTCTCTAGGCTGTGAATATAAGGCCGCAGCTGTCTGCGTAGCCTTTCTGGCTATAAAATATCCACATCATTTTTTTTGGGTGTCCCCCTATTTTAATAGCCAGTAAAGGCTACAGAGACAGCTGCAGGCTGATATTCATAGCCTGGGAGGGGCCATGGGTATTAACCCCTTCCCAGGCTACAAATATTGGCCCCCGGCCGTCAGCTTTCCCCCTCTGGCGCAGAAAATTTCAACGGGGGGCCCACGCCATTTTTTTCTGTTTTTTTTTTTTAATTAGGCGCTCATTAAGAAACATCGGCCTTTCTATTATATATCTATGGTATATCGATCTATAGATATATTTATAGATAGATATATCTATAGATATATAGATATATCTATCCGTATATCTGGCTGCTTTCACACATCAGGTTTTTGCCATCAGGCACAATCCAGTGAGTTTGGAAAAAAAAACGGATTCGTGTTTTTTTTCGCCGGATCCGTTTTTTTCTTATAGAGTTGTATTAGCGCCAGATTACGCCTGATGGCCACACGTTTCATCCATTTTTTGCCGGATCCTTCACAAAAGCTGTTTCCGTCGGACGGAGAAAACGTACAGAAGAACGGTTTTTCTGTCCGGCGAAAAAACGAACAGCGACAGATCCGGCGAAACATGTATGAAACTGAGATGTGAAATGAAGAATCCGGCCTCCGAATCTGGTTTTTCATGCATTTTTTTCCATTGAAATCATGCACATCTTACATTCTCTCTCTCTAAAAAAAACAAACAAAAAAATTGATCAGTTGCATCAGTTTTTCACTATTTGCAACGGATCCGTTTTTTCAAAAATTCGCCGGATCCTGCCTGATGGATAGATGTAGATAGATATATGGATAGTTAGGCTACTTTCACACATCAGTTTGTTTCCATCGGGCAGGATCTGGCGAATTTGTGGAAAAACGGATCCGTTGCAAATAGTGAAAAACTGATACAACTGATCCGTTTTTTAGAGAGAGAAAACGGAAAATGTGCATGATTTCAATGGAAAAAAATTCATGGAAAACCGGATTTGGAGGCCGGATTCATCATTTCACATCAGTGTCATACATTTTTTGCCGTATCCGTCGCTGTGCGTTTTTTCACCGGACAGAAAAGACTTTCCTCTGTATGTTATCTCCGTCCGACGGGAAACAGTTTTTTTTTTTACGGATCAGGCAAAAAACGGATGAAACTTGTGGCGATCTGTCGCAATCCGGTCGCTAATACAACTCTGGATCCGGCGGAACAAAAAATGGATCCGGCGGAACAAAAAACGGATCCGTTTTTTTCCAAAACTCGCCGTATTGTGCCTGATGGCAAAAACCTCATGTGCGAAAGTAGCCTAACCATCCATATATCTATCTACATCTATCTATCTACATCTATCTATCTACATCTATCTATCTATCTATCTATCTATTATATATCTATCTCATATCTTCTGTCTATCTATCTATCTATCTATCTATCTATCTATTATCTATCTCTATCAATGTATCTATCTATCTATCTATCTATCTATCTGTCTGTCTGTCTGTCTGTCTATCTATCTATTTATCTATGTATCTATCTATCTATCTATCTATCAATGTATCTATCTATCTATCTATCAATGTATCTATCTATCTATCTATCAATGTATCTATTATCAATGTATCTATCTATCTATCAATCAATGTATCTATCTATCTATCTATCTATCTATCTGTCTGTCTATCTATCTATCTATCTATCTATTATCTTTCTATCTATCTGTCTGTCTGTCTATCTATCTATCTATCAATGTATCTATCTATCTATCTATCTATCTATCTATCATCTATCTATCTATCTATCTATCTATCTATCTATCTATCTATCTGTCTGTCTGTCTGTCTGTCTATCTATCTATCTATCTATCTGTCTGTCTGTCTATCTATCTCGTTCCTTCTGTCTATCTATCTATTATCTATCTACAGTATCTGTCTGTCTATCTATCTATCTATCTATCTATCTATCTATCTATCTATCTATCTATCTATCTATCTGTCTGTCTATCTGTCTATCTATGTGTGTAATGGAGTGTGGGTTGGACAAGACATGATATCACAAATTTTTTTTTTGTTCAATAATACATCTTTATTTAGCTTTCAAAAACGCATACAAAACCACATAAAAAACCAGCGCAAAAACCGCATCAAAAACGCACATGCGTTTTCCGCAAAAATCTGCGGATTTAGTGCAGAAAAATCCGCAGGCAAATCTGCAACGTGTGCACATACCCTAAGAAGTAAAAGTGGATATCTCTGTATCCACAACATGTAGATCTACTGAAGCTTCAGATCTTGCTCCGGAATAATGCATAGCAAATATATAATTATCCCGGGTAAGCAATGCACATAAAATTGAATATTTCTCCATCCCTCCCCTGGATTTACATTTTTTACTTTACTTTACAATGTATATGAGGTTCACCTTTGGTGGCGTGCAATTTTTTTTTTGAAATGCCAAATAACATTGTATATTTTACCAAAAAATATCTACAGAGGTGACAGGGACATGATGCATTTCATTTTCCTCGATTTTTGTACTGAAGGAAAGGGCCATCATGAATAATTCAAAAATAATGCTGAGACTGTTAAGATTTAGTACTGGAGAGTAGAGGTCATCGCAGTTGGGAGAATGGAGGTAGACGGGTATTACTATTCCTCGATCTTTGAGTCTCAAGGTGACATCATTATTATTTCTCTATATCTATAATGTGGAGCCGCATCCAACTTATTGCAGTGTTTCTCGTGTAGGGGAAGAAAGATCAATTACATACAGACCTGGAAATGTGAACTATAAGCATAGCGTCCAATAAAACTGTCATTAACAGTCACCACAATTTTAGCTGCTCGCTTCCAGGTCAAGCTGTTTTAGAAATGATAACTGACATTGGAAGGTTGAATCGAGCGTCTCCTCGTTCCAACGGGAGCAATTCTGTAACCAAACAAGTGAAACTCTTTTTATTAAATCACATGGTAATTCCTCTAGAGTTTTTATTTTTTTATTTTTTTTTTATTCTGATGATTTCCTGCGTCGTTTTTCGTAAATGACTTCCAAACGTAAACGATGGAACGCTTTGTTTGCGAGCAGGTAATCGCGACCGATAGCGGGTCCGTTCGGGTCTCTCCTCAACGCCTCGTTTTATTTAGTTCTCGTCGATACGTTACGAAAGGTTCAGAATAGCACAGATATCGGCGTGCGCTCGGTATTTGTTTTTGTGATTAGCCGAGCTTCAAAGAATTGGCAGCGATGTTGCATAATAATAGTTGATTTGAAAGTAACCCTAAAGGCAGTTAATGGAGAACATACTGCTTTTTATAATACTATTACATTCATATCCCAGAGCATAAATAATCATCTCCTGTCCTTTCTTCTTATAATACCGTCTGTTTCCGCTTGGATACGAAAATAAAATAAAAAAAAAAAAAACACAGAATAAAAGTAAACAGTTAAAGGGAAAATGTAGTTTTTCAAATGGAAGTAAAATGTCCGTTGTGAATATATCTAATGATCTGGATTTTTCATAAGTTATGAAAGTAAATCCTCCTGTATGAGAGAAGGTTCTTCATTGAGTTTTTCAAATAATTGAAAGTTAAAGGAAATCTGTCAGCAGGTGTTTGATATGTAATCTGACAGCGGCATGATGTAGGGGCAGAGGACCCGATTCCAGCGATATATCACATAGGTTACTGGGTGCACCCGTTTTAATTGATAGCTTTCTGTGTTTATTGGGGCTTGCTTGGACCAGGAGGCACGAGACAACTAGTCATAAAATGATAATCTCCTACTGATAAGTTTACTGGGTGCAGCAGTTGTGATTGGCCGCTTTCTGTGCACATTGTATATTGACAGAAAGCTGCTAATCAGTGCTGGGGGTGAGGATGGACCAGGAGGCACCAGACACCTAGTCCTATAGTGATAATATCCCGCTAATAAAACAATGATTGTATTGCAACAGCAAAACACAGCCCAGTAAGTGAAACATCACTGGAAATAGGGTCTCTGAGCCTACATCATGCTTCTCTCAGATTGCATAGCAAATAACTAATGCGCCCTCTTGGACTAGCTTCTTAGATGAGTCATGCAAGACATACTTCCCAGCCGCCAGCTTCTGAAATGCAATATGGCTGCAACTGGTCTCTGATCTGATTCATGCCGCCCATGGTTTGAGCAGCATGAATCTCCTCTCAGATTCCCTTTAAAGCTCTGTTCGCATCTGCGTATGTCTTTAAGTGTTTTCAGAAATGCCGGGCACCCTTCATGACGGACACCACCGGCTGCGGACTGACCCATATGGTCTTATATGCCCAGTGAGCTGCACTGTCTTGTCTGGGATATTTGGCTGATTTACGACAGAGCCTCCAATGTGAACGGAGCCTAAGCTGACATTGGGCTTGTGATGTGTTATCGTTTAAGGTTTGCTGTATCAGTGTATGTAACGTGTTGAATGTTGAGTTAATACTTTCTGCATCTGATACTCCTGTGCCACTGCCTCCTGTTCTCCATCCATGGGGAAATGTGTATAGTAGAGACTGACATAAGTTTACATTTATAAGAGGTCGCCGGTGCTAATTAGACGGGTCAATTTTAGTCAGTGGTAGTTCAGCTTTAAATCAGCCTCAAATAAGTCCAGGGGATGATGTCAATGACCCGAAATGGGTCACTCTTGACTTTCAATGGAACGATTTTCCTCATAATTAGTCTTGGTTCCAAGTATAAGAATTTATATATTAATATTTAACTTCTTGTCTCACATTTCACTAGTTTCTGGCGTTGGTAAAATTGTGATTCCCATGACCATGGATGAGAGCTGCCATGGCATCTGAAGCATAGTCATGGCACTTTTGTACCCTTAAATTCGATTACGCAGTCAAATGTTACAGTGGTCCAAAATTGGCACATCTCAGTGATGATGTTGAGGAGCAGAGACAGATTGACCCATAAGCCCAGAAGACAATGCCTATAGGTGTCTTCTCCTGAACATGTCCTCAAACATTTCAGATGTTAAAAGATTTGATGCATGCTTTCCAAGGGGGTGTAATGTGCACAGGGCAGTAGCCATGGTTGAGGGACTACTGCATTCCCACACCCTGGCACCCCACAAGTAAATAGTGTTCTGTTTCCCTTGTACTTTGTGTGAAATGTAAAACACTCACATTTTCATTGTGGGCCTCCGCCGTCTCCATGATCCCGGTTGATGGAGCAGCCTGACAGTCAACAGGAGACACTTTGTCCTTTTCAAACTGTTTCACTTTACTGAGCAGTCCAAGTTCAATTGTTGTGACAACACAAAACATTGTCATTGTCATCGTTGCGGTACTTTCAGCCTGAGCTATCCCTCTCCTTGCATGGCATCTCTCACCCCTGGTATACTCCACCAGGCTCCGAATACCGTCCTGACTTCTGTGAGCGGTTTCCCATCTAGCTTCATCTTCTGGGAAGAGAATAAGGCAGGCTCCTCAATGCCTAGTTCGGGCCTCAGACCCCACACCTCCCAAGAAGGTCTACTGAAATTTGTCAAGATGATCGTATCTCCATTTTAATGGATGGTGAGAACCTGAACATGGATGAGATCTCTAAAAATACTGAAAAGTTAGCTAAGTTGAAAATGTCATAAGATATAATCGTGTCCTAGAAGAATTCATCTCTGAGATATAGGATACTGCATATTTCATGCCTTAAAGCCAACTTGTACTCATTGAACTCTACAGTACATACGTAACACTTGCATAAAAGCTGCAGTAGAGGAACAGTGACCAGATTTTTTGCATATAGTCCTTTCTATTATGTAGCAGGAGCCGTTTAATCATTGCACTGTACCATTTACATGCGGATGCCCTTTAATAACAAATCTGTCGGCAATTTGTTTGCAGTGACGAGAGGTTGTGTGTTATACATTTATTGATCGGTTCATCTTATCAGTAAGTGTCATACCCTGGCCTTTCTAATAGTGTAAATCCAATAAGAGCGTAGATCCCTCTTGTACGCGGCTGTCATTTTACACGACGTACAAGTACATGAACAATGCGGAAATAACGATAATGTGTCCACTACTGCTATGTCTGCAGAAATAATGAAATCCGAAAATATCAAGTGTGATTATAAACAATATTATCCCCCATGTTACACTCACCGCAGTCCAAGAAGCTGAGACAAGGGGGGTTGTTTGCTGGAAAGACTTCCACTCTAGTCGTCTGCGGGCCTACAGGACCAGTCACTCATAATCACTGTCCGCAGTCAGTACCTCCGTCCCATGATGTCATCTTCAGACATCACAAAAAATGTGATATGATGACGTCTATAAGAAATCCATACATCTGAATAGCTTTTGATGGATAGCTACTCCTCCTGACTTCCACATACACGTGCACACTCAGTTTGGCTGAGCATGCATGTATTCTCAAAGAGGAAACGGAAGTATGTCAGTACCAAAATCTGATGGTGGCTTATCTTGCCTAAGAAAAAGTTCATGCTTAGAAATTCAACACACCAGATCCTGACATTATCAGGGAAAGTCAGGGGGCCCACATACATGTACATACAGTATTTACTAATATTTCCACAACAAAACCTTGGACATTGTAATCCATCCCCAAAGTCACCACTAAAATGCATTGTTTCATTACAACAAATCTGTCGGTAGGATTTTAGCTCCCAAACCATGTACATGTAGCTCTTTCAAAGCCAAGTCTAGCAACACCAGATAAATCAATGTTTGAACTGATATGAAAATGAGGCATAAAAGCTGTAGTAGATCTGAAGCCTCTGTCCCTCCAGCTCTATTAATTGCCCGATGCTTCATCCTCCTGCTTGACTGATGGCTCCTTTGCCTGGAGTCGCACAGAATAGAGGCTGTCAGTCAGCCAAGCAGCAGGAGGAGGTGGAGCTTAGAGGAGAATAGAGCTGGAGTGACATAGGTTTCAGATCTACCATAGTCTTTCAGCCTCATTTGCATATCAATTCAAAGGCTGTTTTCTCAGTAACAGAGTAACAGACTGTCCATGCAAAGGTATTGTTGGACTTGTCTTTGAAAGAGCTACATGTACATATAAATAGTTTGGGGGGGTGAAATCCTGCTGATAAATTCCCTTTAAACCCTACCCCTTTTGCAGCCTGAATGCAGTTGGGCTTGAAAATCAACAAGATCCTCTGCTGGCCTTTGCACTTTCGCTGTCCTGTGACATCCCAGATGTGCATGATGGGAGACAAGTCCTGAGACGCTGCAGGCCGTGGTAGCACGATTAGGCCATTCAAGAAGCACAAGCAACATGTGGACTGGTGTTATCATGATGAAAATCAGCTCCTGGCTCACTTTTAGAAAATGGCCGTACCTCTGGTTCTGCAACCAAATTAATGTAACGGCAAGTAGTGATGAGTGAACATACTCGCATAAGGTGTTATCCAAGCATGCTCGGGTGCTATCCAAGTGTCTTTGGCGTGCTCAAAAAGTATGTTCGTGTCCCTGTGCCTGCATGTCTCGCGGCTGTTCGACAGCCGCAACACATGCCTAATAAACAGGCAGTCCCTGCATGTGTTGCAGATGTCTAACAGCCGCGAGACATGCAGTTGAAGGGATTTGAACATGCAGTACTATTCGAGCACGTCAACACCTTATCTGAGCACGTTCGCTCATCACTAACGCCAAGCTGTTAGTGCACCTGGAATAAAGACTACAGGACTCTGTCTACCCTACCTTATGCCATTCCACACCATAATTTCAGAATAGGACCAGATTGATATTTGCCCCATAAGCCTCTTCATGGGATTGTCCATGTGACCTCCAGACCAATCTCCGGGTTACCATTGTTTCCAAGACTCATTGTTGACAAGGGTAGACCTTTATTCCACCCTCCATTGCTGTTTTGCTCTGCACCATGATGGCCTTTTGGAGCAGCGGTATGAGGTCAATGGAGCACCTGTAGCTGGACGTCTGGCTCAGAGCCCAATGCTGTGCAAATGCCTTCTGATGGTTTGTGTGGACACTGTTTGACACTTTATGCTTGACAAGTGACATCCAATTTCTGTTGCAGCATTAAATGAATCACTATACCCAATTCTACTAATCTGACTATGCGTTCGTGCATAGGTTTGTCTCTGTTCGCCTCTTGCAGTCAACCCAGTTCACTGTTGTTCTCCCAACCACTGGGGTACGCAACGTTGAATAATACTGTTACTATACCATTTCTCCATAGTATCCCCAGAGCACCACAACCCCTGGCCATTGTGAGCCATCTGTGGGGGGGATAAACATGCTACCATGGTTTCTAGTATCTCCAGACTTGTATCCCATCGAGCATGTCTGGAACATCATTGACTGACAATTGCACAGGGAGCTGCCAGCAGCGGATCTTGATGATTTGCCCAAGTGCATTCACGTGCAGGCAGAACATTCCTCAGACAACCATTAATGACCACATAGCAGCCAAGGTTGGAAGTGCAGGGATTTCTGCGAGATCTTTTTACATCTTTATTTCCATTTTTTCATCATTTGCAGATCATTAACGTGTCTATCCATCCTTTGATTTTCATGATTCCATGACTTTTCCTTCTTGGAGTTGCAATTTCAGTGCCGTGGAATGTATACTATGCTGTATATTAAATACACTGAAAAAAAGTGACCGCTCTTCATCTCCTATAAAAACTTCCTTTGCTTTCATGCAGCCTGCTAAAATATCGTGGAGTGTGCATGTTTGGTTATTTAAGGCTAGGCACGTTTGCATAGCCTCCTAAGAGGTTAAAATATTCTTAGGCAAAATATGTTGCGTCTGTCTGAATAGACCCCGTGAATATCATTTAAATATTTCTTGCCTGGGGCAAATTGTGCTTGGTGTGGTTGCATTTAAATGAATAAATTCATTAAAAAAATGTGTTATGGGAAAGTTATAGGTTGACCTCAAACATATTTTTTTTAGAAGCTAAATAAATGGGGGTCCCACCCACACTGTGCCCCGTTTGTCTGGTCATTAATCACATTAACTATTTTTTTTTTTTTTTTCATTTTCTTTGGTGACAATTTTGAGTCTTGGACTTTTATTTTCTCTGCAAGTACAATGGAAGGTTATATTCATTTCAATGGGCACATTAGATATGATTACATATCATTGTCACCAAGAATGAACTCAAAGAGACCCTCCAATAGCCATATATTAATATATATTGGAAGATTTATTGACTTTTTGAATTGAGTAAATTTTCCTGTATTTCCTCCTACGTCAATATCATAGAAATGGAGGTCTTACTTTTTGTGTATATGAGTTTAGTTTTTAGCACTATGATTGGCGTATTTTTTTATTTAAACAAATGTTTGTTTGTGGTGTTTGTGGTAGATGGTAAAAAAAAACAATTCCTCCATTTTATCTTAACGTTCTCTTTTAGTTTTAAGGCTCATTCAGATGTCCGAAGTTTGTTTTCGAGTGCTATCTGTGGTTTAGATGGATAGCACTTGTACCTGTGCTAGCCTATAGGACCATTCACATGTTCGGGATTTTTCGCGGACCCAGAGATCTGCGGAAAATTTTAGAGACATGTCCGATTTTGATCCGAGGGTCGGATCAAAATTGGCATTGTAAGTTGTGAGGAGCTGTCCTTGTTCTAAAGACTGTTGGGCCAATGCACGTAGAGCGGAGTCCGCCGTTCTAAGGAATGGAGACTTTTTAGGTCAATCTTATTATTGTGTTTTTTTTTAGAGATTTGTTTGCTCATCAGTTCAGCCTCAGGAATCAATGTTTCTATTCAGTGACCGTAAGCAGAGCAAGACGTGCAAGCTCGATCTTGTGCATACGTAAGGCCAGAACCAAGGTTGGTAATCAAGGAAAGCAAACATTCAATTGCTCTCGTTAGTGTCTCAGGGGTCTCAAGTAATTGTTCTCCCAGTCACTAGTCCCATTGTATGGATGGGGATAGTAGACCCAGTGGTGCTGTCATCACTGGGGTATCATATGCAGTCCTTGGTAATGGGTTTGGCCTGAGGAAAACACCTTCACCAATGCACGGCTATCTTTGAGGGGGTGGGAAGGTGAGTGAACACATCTGCCCATCCAGGGGCTGATCCCAGGAGAGAGAGAATAAGACACATGTTTAGTGGGGGAGTTGGTGTAGTGACGTCAAGGGGCAAGGATCTATTGCTGAGGTTCTGGTGCCCATCTATGGATGGCTTGAATAGTTTGGAGATTGGTTGCCAGCTGGGCAGGATACATGTTTTATGGCTGTGGGATCTGTCATCTGGATTTGAGGAATTTTCTTAAAGGGCCACTGTCCCCCCCTCCAGCCGTTATAAACTAAAAGACCCACCTTGTGCAGCAGTAATGCTCTGATCAAACTCTGATCAAGGTCTGTTAGGGTTGGCGGAACGCGCTGAGTATATATACATGTATAAATAGGTGCGTTCACAACCCGGGGTACACCATGCAGGAGAGGAACCTGCTGCTGGCAAATTGCGATGCTATATGGCGGTATAAGCGAACTCTGTTAACTCCACAGAGTCGCTAGAAATAGGATGCTGTGCCTTGTTAGCATCACAAAGGAACACACTTAACTGCTGAGCTGATGGCAGTCAGTGGTCACGCACCCAGAAAAGCGCACGAACACTCCTCACCGGAGGTGCCGGTATTCTAGGGGCTTATTTCAGCCGGGTCCCTGAACACATACATGCAAACTCGTCACCGGAGGTGGCAGTATTCTAGGGGCTTATTTCAGCCGGGTCCCTGAATACAAACATACAGGTGCGACCACAAATAACAAGCTCATGACATGAGGTGATACTAGCGCATGGCCGGGCGGCCATGCAAACCTTTTATAGCTGCAGCAGCTTCAGGACCTTCCTAGGGAACCAATGGAAGATGCTACAGTACCTGATCAACTTCAGGACCTTCCTAGAGAACCAATGATAGCTGCTGCAGTACCTGAGCATGTGACCTCTGACCTCCAATGGGAGGTCTTACCTTGGGCATGCTCAGTATGTGCAAGGCAGGACTTAGACCCAGAAAAGCGTGCTCGCCGCAGACCAGTGCAGAATACAACAGCAGAGCCTGGAAAGGCAGCAGTGACCCTTTGCACAGTATCAGACTGAGCAAGACACTTGGACTGACATCTCTGCTGAGCAGGCTCCACTGCGGTGGATGTAGAATGGGAGACTGCAGCAGACATGGCTCGATTTTCCCCCTGTGCAGCAGCAGGAACTTGACTCCTAACAGGTCTAATCAGAATTATCTATCCGTTTTCATAACGGTTTACATATAACCTAATAGGACAGTGTGAGTTATTAGGGGAAGAGACACTCATATTAATTAGTCATAAGGGAGAGAAGAGACTGATCCATTGAAATGAGTTTGTTAAAAGTGGAGAACCCAAGTAGTTACATCTATTAAATCATTAAATAGGTGCAATATATACAGTATAGGTTTTTCTTTACCTTTTCTTATTATGTTTATATATAATATATTAAAATATTTGTATTTTAATTCATTGTGTCCTGTACATGTAAAATGCTTAGAGATCTGTTCCTGTATACTAAAAGTATGCCTAACAGGCATTTATATAACTAAGAGCATCCAGGGAGGAGCCTCATAGAGAGCAGACATCTCTTTTTAGAAACTTTCTCAATCCCCAAAATTCTATAAGGCGAGGTTCACATTGTGTTATGGCAATCTGTTAGACGGACTGCGTTACACCGCTGCATAACGCAGTGTAACGCAGTCCGTTAACGCTGCCATTAACCCCTATTATCGGGCGCATCTCCAACGCATGCCATAGTCGTCATTCTGTGACGGACCCTCGGACGCAAGCTGCAGCATTTCGGGGTCCGTCACCGCTAGCGCAGATGGAGCATCTGCGCTAGCGCGATCGCATAACGTGATCTTTTTCGGCACTTGCATTAACGCAGTCCGTTTAAAGGGAACCTGTCACCTCAAATTGGTGGGATATTTAAATGAGTTTTTACCGGTCCGATGGGCGGCGTTTCATCTTCATTTCTCCACCCCGTCCGTCCCTGTTGTCCGCAATATGTTAGTGAATTAGAGTACGTGTCCTCCATAGTTCGCGCATGTGCAATGCAATCTTCTGTCCCGCACGCGCAGTATGCTTTGCCCAACTGTGGGCAAAACCGAAAAGCATTACTACGCATGCGCCTGCGCACTATGTCCCGCAACACAGCGAAATACTTCCGGGACATAGTGCGCGGGCGCATGCGCAGTAATTATTATCGGCTTTGCCCGCAGTTGGGCAAAGTATACTGCGCGTGCAAGACTGAAGATTGCATTGGGCACGCATGTACTATGGAGGACACGTACTCTAATTCACTAACATATTGTGGACAACAGGGACGGACGGGGTGGAGAAATGAAGATGAAACGCCGCCCATCGGACAGGTAAAAACTTATTCGCTGAACAGACTGCACTAACACAATGTGAACCTAGCCTAAGAAGCAACAGCATTAATGGTGAGAACGAGAGGCAGGAGAAGGGGGATGCAGCTGCAGTTTCTCTCTCTCTGTGTCTGGGAGTCTGCATGAGAGGAGAAGGAGCAGATGTTTGGAGATATCTGATTGGCTGAAAGAGCTCTGGCATCAGATCAGAAAGAGCATGCCCACTTACTAGGCCTGGAGAGGGAATATGTACTTGTAAAAGTCAGAGGGATGAAGAAAAACAAAACAAAAATACAGGGCAACACTTACTGTAATCGTCAGAAGCTTATAGTGATGTTCACATGTGGCCAATTCATTGCAGAACTTCAGTGAATGGAAAGTCCATTCCATATCCCTAAATTGACCTGTTTCTGCAGAATTTGCGCCAGTCAGTTGTACTGGAAAATCAGAAATTTCGACAACAAATATGCAGCGTAAGGGATCATTCACATGTCAGTTTTTCACATACAAATGCTATTTTTTCACAGATAGCACTTGTACATTTGACAGTCTATGGGGCTCTTCACATTTCAGTGATTTTTTTGTACAAAATCTCTCGGACATGTCCAATATTGATGAGGGTTTCGGATTAAACTCGGCAATGAAAGTCTAACGATCTGTGAAAAAATGGGACAGCGCTCAGGTGCCATCCGTTTGCTGTCTATTTTTCACAGACGGTAGAAGATGGAAAAACGTTTTTTTTTTCTCATCAGTGAAAAAACTGATGAAACTCTGACCAAACTCTGATGACACTCTGACGAATATCTGATAAAAGGCTGATGAAAATCACTGATCATCGTCATTTTTTCTCTATTGTAAAAAACCCAAACGTCTGAATGAGGCCTAAGTGTTATGATTCTTAGAGATGTGGATACTTTAAGCACAGTTTGCATAAAGCTAGCTAAAGTGAGAAATGGTGTCTAAGGAATATTCTGGAAAGACCTTTAATAGATAGTTTTGTGGTTCTCAGGGCAGTCACCAATTGTGATGGGTTTTCTGTAGGAGTATAGAATCAGAGTTAGGCCACGTTCACACATTCAGTATTTGGTCAGTATTTTACCTCAGTATTTGTAAGCCAAAACCAGGAGTGGAACAATCAGAGGAAAAGTATTATAGAAACATGTCACCACTGTATTTATCACCCACTCCTGGTCTTGGCTTACAAATACTGAGGTAAAATACTGACCAAATACTGATAGTGTGAATGAGGCCTTAGGATTCGCTCACACTGGTGAGTAGCATCCGGTGATTCTCACAACTGAGAAAATCGGATGCTATATGCAAACGACCCAACTCTGCTGCAATTGTGAGTCATTTTATTTTGATCCGGTACTCTTGCATGTAAGAATCGAACCACAGGTGTGGGGAAGAAGGAGGACTTAATTTCTCCATCTTCTCCGTTGTCTGAGTTGGCGTATTTCGGAGTACACTCGGAAAACAGCCTGATGTTTTGATAGACTTGTATGGGTGTGTATGGGGGGGTCCCAGTATTATCCCTGTCAGTCCCTGTTACTAGGCTGATCCTGGTACCCGATATCTCCCACCAGAAGGGTTTCCTCAACACCTTGATTCATCAGGGGAATGGCACAAGGAGTAACCGGGCAACATATCCTTCCACCCAGGGATATCAGAAAGGCAATGGCTGCCATAATACTGGGACCCCCTCTGGAGAAAGCAGAAGAAGGAGAAGGAATACAGTATCTGGTGAGATTGTTCCTTTTTTCTGCAATTCACATTATATATGTGAGCCAGCTGCTGCATTTGCATATGGAAGCAAAATGTTAGGTTAGCCCTTTTTTGACTAATGCTTAAATATTTTCTCCCAAGCAGGGATTTGGGCTTACTACTTCTTTACATGAACTTTTCATGTGGTGTGACGAATGTCAGAAATATTTCTTCCCAAAGATGGAGTTGAACTATCTGCAATATGTTAATTTTATTGTGTGTTGATGTCACTGTTTTCACATAATTTTACAGAGGTGTTGAACCTCTTTTTAGGGACTAACTAGTAAAAGTTACGTTTTAAAACCGCACTGTTGCTATTTTTCCTTAGTTATATAGCGTCAACATATTCCGCAGTTTCTTCACTGTCTCTTCGGAACTTTGCTAACAATCCAAAATTCACCAATTAGGAAAGACCCAGGAAAAATATACCCACCTGATGCAGAATTGACTTTGGTTAGATTTCTCCATAGGACCCCATTGCTGCAAACCGACGTTGGAGCTAGCGGGATGCCCGAAAATTGGAAATAAGAGTTATTGGAAAAACTTCCCGAACTATATTCCTTTGTCTTTTGCTGAAATTGACAGACACGTGCCCCGGTACAGTATCAGATGTGGAATTATCCGACATTTGCACATTCCGCGGAATCTTTTTCTGCTGTTTATTATCTCTTGCAGGTGAAAGTGTGTTTTGTATCAAAAAACAGCAGCCGATGATAGACTACCTGTGCAGCCCAGATGTGATCGAAGGGCTGGCAGTTCTTTATTCTATGTCAAACCGGCGCTTAAAGGAAAGCAAATGCTGCCTAGTGTTTAAGAAGAGGATTGTTTAAAGCTGTGTTTGGGTCTCCGCACTGCTGTATGCCATTAAGAGTGTAAAGATCAGTGCCTGTGCCCCATTAGCTGCACGCTGGGTGGACATACGACCACAGCATTAAACAACTTATGTTTATAATATTATAAAGCTTCAGTCCGACTTACACCGTGAATACCGTTCATATCCCTATAGAATGAAGGCCTTGTCTGTCCCAGGCAGGGGGTCTGTTTTACGATTTACCAAGACTGACTACTGAATCCCAACGTCAGTCAGCAAGGTATTTTACCGTTGTTAATGTTACGCTCAACAGTATTTTCACTGTAGCTCATGAAACAATATTAAACTGGTTATCTCATTATGACAACCCCATGTCAGCGAGCAACATGGGGATGGGGGTTCCATCTGTGGCTCCTTACTCATTTATCTCTGCAGAACACTAACACTATGGACGTTATTGTTTTTCTTCCCATAAGTCAAGCAAACTTATCAGTCACTTATCTTGTGCCCTGATCATTACTTCCCATAAATTGCTCAAATCTGTTTACAGTTCTGTCTTTATAGACTGCTGCTTATATAAGTACATTGGTCCAAAAATTAAGGGAAATGATTAAATATCATAGTATAATCCTAAGTCTGTTATGCTTCAAGGATATCAGTCTGTCCAGTTAGAAAGTGACTCAATGTCTCCTCCTTTGGCGCCAGTGAAAGTGACTAAATGGGCAGCAGCAAAAGGACTTCAACCCAGCTGCAGGTCCCTACACCCAGCTTTGCCAGATCCCTACAAAATGACCTCCAGCATAGTATTGCTGTACATGACTCTGGGCAAATTGCCAGAAACAGACTCTATGAGGATGACATGGTGGCCTAATGTACTGTAGGGGGACATGGGCTCTAAGTCCAGCACTATGCATCTTGATTAGCATGCACCAGTGGACACCAGAGTTGGTGGGTCTGCCATTGTTGCCACATTATTTTCACAGGATCATACTGAGCACATATAACAGAAATCAATTAATCTGGAGACGAGGTGATGTATGTTATTATGCTTGTTACTTCATCCTGCATGATCAGTTTTTGGTGGATCAGTGATGGTCTAGGAAGGCTTACCCTTGTAGGGTTGCACAAACCTCCACATGATAGAGAGTGGCACCATATTTGCTGTTGGGTCCACAATGAATTCCTCAGAGTCATTGTCAGACCTTACATTGGTGCAATGGGCCCTTGGTTCCTGCTAATGTCAAGCCTGATGTGGCCGAAGTGTATAGGAAGTTCCTGGATGACGATAGCATTGATGCTATTGATTGGCCTTCAGGTTCCTCAGACTTGAATCTACGTGAAATCATCTGGGACATTATATACAGTATCAGTGCATTCTTTGATGCTAATCAGCACCACAGACTGTCCATGAGTTCACTAATGCCCTGATTCTGGGAGTAGATGCCCCAGGAAACTATCTGCCATCTCATCCAGAGCATGCCCACACCTTGCTGGTAGTGTAGGCAGATGTGGGGGCGATACATACTCATGAGTCCACTGGCGGACACAGCCAGAAGAGGGCCACTGTGCAATAAAAGTATATGGAACCTTTGCAGCCTTGTATCTCATCATATTGCACAATTCCACCTGCTTTGGTGATGAAAAAGGAACCCTCACCTCTTGGTGTGAGCCAATGCTAAAATTCTGTGATTTCAATTTTTTACTTTGATTTTCTTGTACATTTTGGAATCCAGCCCTCTATTGGTTGATGATTTTGCTTTCCATTTAATGTTAATTCATCATTTTATTCTCAAGGACTAGCACAATTCATATCAGTAAAGATTTTTTATCTTTAATCGTTCATCGTGTGATTTACATGTTCCCTTAAATATTTAGAACAGTGCATATGGAGAAGATAGAAGTTGGAGTCAAAAACAAAAGCAGAACCACAGAACAAAAAGAATAAACTGTTAAGATGTCTACTGATTCATTTTTAGTAAAGTTTCTTTATAAGTTACTATAAATATTTAAATAATCAATTTTAATTAATGAAAGTTTCAAAACCTCAGAATACACACCCTTGAGTAACCCCTGATCTCCACCCCGGAGCTGCACAAACTCAGATCAAATGTCAAATCTTTACTGTGAACTGTTTTAATCTTCTCACTCGCCATACCCTGTAGTTGTATTCCTACTTGTTTTATACAGTACTTTACCTAATCATTAATTAAAGTTTCAAAACCTCAGAATACACGCCCTTGAGTAACCTAAGCTCCACCCCTGAGCTGCACAATCTTCAGATCAAATGTCAAAATCTTACTTTCAGCTGTTTTAATCTGCTTATTCTCCATACCCTTATTTTTTATAAAAGTATTCCTACTTACTCTGTGCAATACCTTACCCTAACCTATTATTTTCTTAAAAATAAACAGCCTGAAACCTTCCACTATCTGTTAGTGGACTTTCATTCTATGAGAAGGCAGTGTAAAATAATTGCCAAGGTCCCATGTAATGTATTCACTATATGTCTGGATTTACATGACTGATCTGGTAACTTTAACCTCTACCATAAATCTTGGAATGTAAATTGTTCCAGGGGGTGAGGGGGTTAATTGGACTCATCACAATGACACAGCTGTCTCTCTACTTTCGTACATGCCGCCGATTCCTTTTCCATAGGAATATATTGTACGTCTTCAGCTTCATTTATTCTCACCTATTTTGCTCGAGGAATTCAGGATGCTGAAAATGTATTGCAAAACTCATTTCAGCCTCTGTGCCAACAGCATCCTGGGGATAAGAGAGACAGCTTCTGGCATTCTGCATATACCAGACAAATCACAGCCACAATACTCTGCATCTTATGAGGCCGCCACTCAATTGTTATGGTATTGGGAGCAACTGAAGCAAACAAAATCTCGGGGTGAAATGTTGTAGTTACTTTAAAGCATGCTGTTTGTGCTGGCTTCGGTTGTGTGTGCACAGTGAACGGTGCAAGCTGCTTACAAAACCATAGTTATCATGACAAAATACAAAAAAAGCAGACAAAAAATATATTTGTGTGCATGCTGAAAGGTTAAAATAGCTGTCTGTCAATTGAAACAAACTACGTGTAGGAATACCCAAGAAGACACCTTGTCAAGCAATACAGGGCACCAAGCATTTGTATGCCAGAAAACAGGGCTCCCTAAAGACATGTTCCGTGTCTTCCTTAGAGCCAGGCCCACCTCTAGGGAAGCAGAAGATCAAACTGCTAATGTGACAGAACATAAAAGGGTGGAGAGGCCCCATACAAAGCCAGCTCCGGCACAGACAAACTATCAGTACTTGTGTATTGGAGACTCCAAGCTCATTTCTATCATTTCTCTTGTGAAATACTGCTGAATTATGTATGTTTTTTTTTTTAGTTTTTATCATAGCACTTTGTAACTCTGCCAGAATGTCCGAGGGACTCTTGGGGAAAAAAAAGAGGAAACCTCCCAGAAGAGTTTGAAATTCTCCTGAGTAATGACGACACCACCTACAAGGCAGAGCTCCTCCACCTCCCGAATATTTCCAGCACAATGAAGATGCTGCTTCCATCCTTCCTTGACCACATTCTTAACCCCTTCCCGACCTTTGACGCCACGTAGGCGTCATGAAAGTCGGTGCCAATCCGACCCATGACGCCTATGTGGCGTCATGGAAAGATTGCGTCCCTGCAGATCGGGTGAAAGGGTTAACTCCCATTTCACCCGCTCTGCAGGGACAGGGGGAGTGGTAGTTTAGCCCAGGGGGGTGGCTTCACCCCCCCGTGGCTACGATCGCTCTGATTGGCTGTTGAAAGTGAAACTGCCAATCAGAGCGATTTGTAATATTTCACCTATTAAAACTGGTGAAATATTACAATCCAGCCATGGCCGATGCTGCAATATCATCAGCCATGGCTGGAAACACTAATGTGCCCCCACCCCACCCCACCGATCGCCCCCCCAGCCCTCCGATCTGTTGTTTACACTGCTCCGCTCCCCTCCGTCCTCCTGTCCGCTCCCCCCGTGCTCTTGTCCGCTCACCCCGTGCTCCAATCCCACCCCCGTGCTCCAACCACCCCCCCTGCACTCCGATCCACCCCCCCTGCAGTCCGATCCACCCCCCCTGCAGTCCGATCCACCCCCCGATGCTCCAATGCATCCCCCCCCGTGCTCCGATCCACCCCCCGTGTTCCCCCCCACCCCATCATACTTACCGTTCCTGCCGGGGTCCGTCCGTCTTCTCCCTGGGCGCCGCCATCTTCCAAAATGGCGGGCGCATGCGCAGTGCGCCCGCCGAATCTGCCGGCCGGCAGATTCGTTCCAAAGTGCATTTTGATCACTGAGATATAACCTATCTCAGTGATCAAAATAAAAAAAATAGTAAATGACCCCTCCCCTTTGTCACCCCAATAGGTAGGGACAATAAAAAAAATAAAGAATTTTTTTTTTCCACTAAGGTAGGGTTAGGGTTAGGGGTAGGGTTAGGGTTAGGGGTAGGGTTAGGGGTAGGGTTAGGGGTATGGTTAGGGGTAGGGTTAGGAGTAGGGGTAGGGTTAGGGGTAGGGTTAGGGTTAGGGTTAGGGGTAGGGTTAGGGGTAGGGTTAGGGTTTTGGTATGTGCACACATATTCTGGTCCTCTGCGGATTTTTCCGCTGCGGATTTCATAAATTTATGGCGGATTTACCGCGGTTTTTCTGCACATTTCACTGCAGTTTTACAACTGCGTTTTTCTATTGGAGCAGTTTTAAAACCGCTGCGGAATCCGCAGAAACAAGTGACATGCTGCGGAATGTAAACCGCTGCGTTTCCGTGCAGTTTTTCCGCAGCATGTGTACAGCGATTTTTGTTTCCCATAGGTTTACATTGAAATGTAAACTCATGGGAAACTGCTGTGGATCCACAGCGTTTTCCGCAGCGTGTGCACATACCTTTAGAATTAGGCTATGTGCACATGGTGCGGATTTGGCTGCGGATTCGCAGCAGTGTTTCATCAGGTTTACAGTACCATGTAAACATATGGAAAGCCAAATCCGCTGTGCCCATGGTGCGGAAAATACCGCGCGGAAACGCTGCGTTGTATTTTCCGCAGCATGTCAATTCTTTGTGCGGATTCCGCAGCGTTTTACACCTGTTCCTCAATAGGAATCCGCAGGTGAAATCCGCACAAAAAACACTGGAAATCCGCGGTAAATCCACAGGTAAAACACAGTGCCTTTTACCCGTGGATTTTTCAAAAATGATGCTGAAAAATCTCACACGAATCCGCAACGTGGGCACATAGCCTTAGGGTTAGGGTTGGAATTAGGGTTGTGGTTAGGGTTGTGATTAGGGTTATGGCTATAGTTGGGATTAGAGTTAGGGGTGTGGGGGGGTTAGTGTTGGAGTTAGAATTGAGGGGTTTCCACTGTTTAGGCACATCAGGGGTCTCCAAACGCAACATGGCGCCACCATTGATTCCAGCCAATCTCGTATTCAAAAAGTCAAATGGTGCTCCCTCACTTCCGAGCCCCGACGTGTGCCCAAACAGTGGTTTACCCCCACATATGGGGTACCAGCATACTCAGGACAAACTGCGCAACAATTACTGGGGTCCAATTTCTCCTGTTACCCTTGTGAAAATAAAAAAATGCTTGCTAAAACATCATTTTTGAGGAAAGAAAAATGATTTTTTATTTTCACGGCTCTGCGTTGTAAACGTCTGTGAAGCACTTGGGGGTTCAAAGTGCTCACCACATATATAGATAAGTTCCTTTGGGGGTCTAGTTTCCAAAATGGGGTCACTTTTGGGGGGTTTCTACTGTTTAGGCACACCAGGGGCTCTGTAAACGCAACGTGACACCCGCAGACCATTCCATCAAAGTCTGCATTTCAAAAGTCACTACTTCCCTTCTGAGCCCCGACGTGTGCCCAAACAGTGGTTTACCCCCACACATGGGGTATCAGCGTACTCAGGATAAACTGGACAACAACTTTTGGTGTCCAATTTCTCCTGTAACCCTTGGGAAAATAAAAAATTCTGGGCTAAATAATTATTTTTGAGGAAAGAAGACGTATTTATTATTTTCACGGCTCTGCATTATAAACTTCTGTGAAGCACTCAGGGGTTCAAAGTGCTCACCACACATCTAGATAAGTTCCTTTCGGGGTCTAGTTTCCAAAATGGGGTCACTTGTGGGGGGTTTCTACTGTTTAGCCACATCAGGGGCTCTGCAAGCGCAACGTGATGCCCGCAGAGCATTCAATCAAAATCTGCATTTCAAAACGTCACTACTTCACTTCCGAGCCCCGGCATGTGCCCAAACAGTAGTTTAACCCCACATGTGGGGTATCACCGTACTCAGGAGAAACTGGACAACAACTTTTGCGGTCAAATTTCTCCGGTTACTCTTGGGAAAATAAAAAATTGCAGGCTAAAAGATCATTTTTGAGAAAATAATTTTTTTTTTTATTTTCATGGCTCTGCGTTATAAACTTCTGTGAAGCACTTGGGGGTTCAAAGTCCTCACCACACATCTAGATTAGTTCCTTTGGGGGTCTAGTTTCCAAAATGGTGTCATTTGTGGGGGGATCTCCAATGTTTAGGCACACAGGGGCTCTCCAAACGTGACATGGTGTCGGCTAATGATTGGAGCTAATTTTCCATTTAAAAAGCCAAATGGCGTGCCTTCCCTTCCGAGCCCTGCCGTGCGCCCAAACAGTGGTTTACCCCCACATATGGGATATCAGCGTACTCAGGACAAACTGGACAACAACATTTGGGGTCCAATTTCTCCTATTACCCTTGGCAAAATAGGAAATTCCAGGCTAAAAATCATTTTTGAGGAAAGAAAAATCATTTTTTATTTTCATGGCTCTGCGTTATAAACTTCTGTGAAGCACTTGGGGGTTTAAAGTGCTCAATATGCATCTAGATAAGTTTCTTGGGGGGTCTAGTTTCCAAAATGGGGTCACTTGTGGGGGAGCTCCAATGTTTAGGCACACAGGGACTCTCCAAACGCGACATGGTGTCCACTAACGATGGAGATAATTTTTCATTCAAAAAGTCAAATGGCGCTCCTTCCCTTCCGAGCCTTACCATGTGCCCAAACAGTGGTTTACCCCCACATGTGAGGTATCGGTGTACTCAGGAGAAATTGCCCAACAAATTTTAGGATCCATTTTATCCTGTTGCCCATGTGAAAATGAAAAAATTGAGGCTAAAAGAATTTTTTTGTGAAAAAAAAGTACTTTTTCATTTTAACAGATCAATTTGTGAAGCACCTGGGGGTTCAAAGTGCTCACTATGCATCTAGATAAGTTCCTTCGGGCGTCTAGTTTCCAAAATGGGGTCACTTGTTGGGGAGCTCCAATTTTTAGGCACATGGGGGCTCTCCAAACGTGACATGGTGTCCGCTAAAGAGTGGAGCCAATTTTTCATTCAAAAAGTCAAATGGCGCTCCTTCCCTTCCAAGCCCTGCCGTGCGCCCAAACAGTGGTTTACCCCCACATATGAGGTATCAGCGTACTCAGGACAAATTGACAACAACTTTCGTGGTTCAGTTTCTCCTTTTACCATTGGGAAAATAAAAAAATTGTTGCTAAAAGATCATTTTTGTGACTAAAAAGTTAAATGTGCATTTTTTCCTTCCATGTTGCTTCTGCTGCTGTGAAGCACCTGAAGGGTTAATAAACTTCTTGAATGTGGTTTTGAGCATCTTGAGGGGTGCATTTTTTAGAATGGTGTCACTTTTGGGTATTTTCAGCCATATAGACCCCTCAAACTGACTTCAAATGTGAGGTGGTCCCTAAAAAAAATGGTTTTGTAAATTTCGTTGTAAAAATGAGAAATCGCTGGTCAAATTTTAACCCTTATAACTTCCTAGCAAAAAAAATTTTGTTTCCAAAATTGTGCTGATGTAAAGTATACATGTGGGAAATGTTATTTATTAACTATTTTGTGTCACATAACTCTCTGGTTTAACAGAATAAAAATTCAAAATGTGAAAATTGCAATATTTTCAAAATTGTCGCCAAATTTCCGTTTTTATCACAAATAAACGCAGAATTTATTGACCTAAATTTACCACTAACATGAAGCCCAATATGTCACGAAAAAAAAATCTCAGAACCGCTAGGATCCGTTGAAGCGTTCCTGAGTTATTACCTCATAAAGGGACACTGGTCAGAATTGCAAAAAACGGCAAGGTCTTTAAGGTCAAAATAGGCTGGGTCATGAAGGGGTTAAAGGGTTATTCCCAGAATCAAAAGTTATCCCGTATCCATGGAGGATAACTTACTTAATTGCTTAGTTTCCAACTGCTAGTGTCATGATCCAGACCAGAGGTTGTTTTCTGTTATTCCCTCTCTGGACTGGTCATGCGGGGGTTTAAACCCTCTGCCGCACTTTGGAGCTGGCTGGGCTTTTTCAGTCCTCTGTAGTCTGTTGGCCAGCGTCAGTGATAGTTCATGCTTCCAGGCTAGAGCAGCTGACCCGTATGCCCTAGTAATCTTTCTGCCTCTGACTTCCCTTATTTGTATGAGACTCGTTCCCAATCCCTGACGTGTTTGTCTGGTGGTTTTCCTTACTGTGTATGACTCGGCCTGATCTCTGTACCCTGCCTCTTGCTTTCCGTCTCTGATACCTCGTTCCCCGGCCGGCTTTGACTTCTGCCTTGTACCCCGACTTCATCTTACATCTCACGTTTTGGATACCGCATTCCCATTTGGCTCTGACTTCTGGCTTGTCTCTGACTTTGTGCATGCTGTGACCTCTGGAACCCTAGATCCTGACAGTTTCTGACTCTGTTCACCTAACCACTCTTTTGTTACCTTTGACACCTGTACGGCTACTCAGCGTTGCTAGGCCGTTAGTTTTCAGCCTCTCTTCCCTCACCAGCACCCCCTAGTGGAGATTGCACTAAACTGCACTGCAGCCGCAACACAGCTACTGCACTGCAGCCGCATCACAGCTAGGACCCAGAATGATCTTGAGAAAGGGGCAGGAGCGGAGGCGTACATGCTTGACATTTGCTCAATTCATTGTCCATGGGACTGCTGGAAAAAGCCAAACACAGCATTCAGATATTTCTGTCTCTGATTCCAAAATAGGGCTCTGTACAGCCCCGTCTTGAATGGAGCAGAGGTGCGCGTGCTGAACCTTCACTCTGTTCATTGCCTATGGGACTGGTGGAGGAATCAGAGTAGAGCAATCGGATATTTCTATCAGTCCACAGACAATGAATGTAGCAGAGGTCATGCATGCACACCTCGGTTCCATTCAAGTAACCAGTTCCTAGTACTCAAATCCCCATTCTTGGGATTGCTGAGGTTCCAACAGCTGGACACCAGGCAATAGGTGAGTATGATACTAGATTATGTATTAGGGATAACTTATGATTCTAGACATAACCCTTTAAGGAGTATCTATGACCAGGTCAAAAAGAGCTCAGTTTTTGCTCTAATTTTATTCCCGTTGCTCCCATGAATTTTCCGGCTTCTGTTTTTTCAAAATTTGCCATACAGTTCCAGAGATGTTGTCTTTACCAAGAGTTGTGTGGCTCACAGGATCCTCTGGGGCGTGTCTTCAGTTTGCTCTCCATAATTACCTTGTGACCAATGCCCCCTTAGTAAAGAACATAGAAATTAGCACTAAATTTAGAGTCCCATATCTCCGGAAACGTATGGCAGATTTTGAAAAAACAAAAACCTGGATGCTTAGGAGAGCAACTGGAATAAAATAAGCGCAAATCTGGTCACGTTTCAAGTGGTGACAAATCCTCTTTAACGATGTGGATACAAAATACTATGGCAATGTTGCTTCCTGCCTTGTTTCTCAACACCTTCTCTGTGAAGGAGGCAAAGAGATGAAGACATTGTGCCACCTGCATTGTTCAGCAGGAGGTCGTACAGAAGAGGCCATAGATGCAGCATAGAGACGGTTTGAGAACATTGACAACTTAGATAAAAGATTTCCTGTTTTGCTCATGGGCCCCATTTTGACTAGTGTAATGTTGAGGGTCCACAGTGTGCAGGCTCGGACTGGTCCACAGGAGAACAGGAGAATCCTCCGGTAGTGAAGGAATACTAATGAATAGTGCTATTACATTGATTCACAATTTTCAGAAATAGGTATAATCTAATCATTAATTAAACAAGCTAGACAAGTCAATATTACATAGAAGCAAAAGTAAATTTGTGTACTAGTGTCAGGTTGTTTTCATTAGTGTCTGGTTATTTTCATAGAATCATAGAATGTTAGTTATAAGGGACCTCCAGGGTCATCGTGTCCAACCCTCTGCTCAATGCAGGATTCACTAAACCATCTCATCTCAGTCTGTCCAGCCTCTGTGTGAAGACTTCCATTGAAGGAGAGCTCACCACCTCTCGTGGCCGCCTGTTCCACTCATTGATCACCCTCACTGTCAAAAAGTTTTTTCTATTATCTAATCTGTACCTTCTCCCTTTCAGTTTCATCCCATACCTCTCGTGTTTCCATGTGCAAATGAGAATAATGATGATCCCTCTACACTGTGACAGCCCTACAGATATTTGTAGACAGCTATTAAGTCTCCTCTGAGCCTTCTTTTTTACAAGCTAAACATTCCCAGATCCTTTAACCGTTCCAAGAATTTTTGCATGTAGCTTAACAGTGGGCCCCGAGAATCAATCAATGTTACAGGTGGGCCTTTGCCAACCCAGTCTGACGCTAGTTAAATATTCAAGGAGCATAGTGTGGCACCAGTCAACCCATCTAAAAGGTATCCTCAAACGTTCAAATTCTCCAATATTCAATCTGCCATAGATCTGCTGCAAATTTGTCATGGATTTTGACAAGGATTTCACTCCATGAATTGCAAAAGGAAAACTTTGCAGCAAAAAAGAAAAAGCTGCTCAAATTGAATTGCTGTGAATTTAAAACCCCATAACAGGTAATTTTTTGTATGAATTTCTTTTTATAAAATGTTTTTAAAGCACGTTGATCAGATTTGGTTAAACCTCATCCACTTTGCCATTTCTTTGGTACACTACACTGCCTGAAAATCTGGCTAGATCAACCACAGCATACCCGCCCGGAGAAGGTATCCTAAGTATTAACATTTGAGTCATTCAAAACTTTACTATAAAATTAACTTAAAAACTAAACACAAATGCGGTGTATCCTTATATACGTCCTAGACAAATGACATGACTCTGAAATATCGTAAAATATAACAGTATTTCAGACAAGGTCGGACGCAGCTGATGAGCCGTCAGGCAGATCGGAGAAGTGTCAGTTATAATAGTAAGAGGCAGTAATGGCGACGGGGATAGTGCAAGCTTATTATCAGATCTATTTTGGACATCACACACTGCTACTAATGACACCTCGGATCAATGTGAATAAGAAAAGCCTGTAATTTAGTAATTAAATGAATTTGTATAAAAGTAACTGTGCCAAGATGGCTGGAGCGGTGTATACGTGTGTACATTTGATGCATTGCAAATTTAGACTACAAATGTTAACTTTGCTCTTAATTTATTGTCCTTTTGTTGCGAGCATTACTTATAGCTTGACTACATTATTACTTATATGAAAATTGATAGGGTAGTGTTATATTGCACATCAATCACCTCCGATGCCATAAAACACTGCGGCAAGAAACACTAGTTAATTATCCTCGACTTCCAGGGCCGTGCATTGCATTTAAAAGTATGATTTTTTTTAAAAAGCATAAGTGATGAAAGCGGTCGTGTGCAAGCAAAGTCAGAAAAAATGAGGGAAAAAGGGAAAATGGAATTACTTATGCGAAAGTGATCTATCTATTTGTAGAAGCCATCCTCTTTTCATCTTCAGCTTTTTTTATAGATTGTGTTATGTTTGCATCAAGAATTTGTTGAAATTTCATTAGATCCACTCTTCCCTCTAACCTTGAAATGTTCCCCGTGCCATTGGCTGCAACACAACCCCAAAGCATGATTGATCCAGCCCCATGCTTATTGGTTGTCGAGATGTTGTTTTCTTGAAATTCTGTGCCCTTTTTTTTCCACACATACCTTTGATCATTGTGGCAAATGAGTTCTGTTTTAACCTCATCGGTCCATAGGACTTGTTTCCAAAATGCATCAGGCTTGTTTAGATGTTCTTTTAAATACTTCTGATCAGGGCCATATTTAGAGTTTCTTCTGCCCTAGGCACTTTAAGTGCTGCCTTCCCCATTGGTGAGTATGACACTATCGGCAGTGACTTTGCCATAAATCGCTGATGTGAAAGGAGCCTTTTGCAGCAGATCCGGCAGTTTTTCGCATCTGCCGCTTAACGGATCACTTACGACAACACTGCGTTCGGCCTCATTCATTCCCTATGGGACTTGTGGACATGTGCGGCACTTGCTGTTTTGCCGCAATCTGGTAAATGTGGTACTTGCAGCAATGGAAAAAAACCTCTGCTATCAGTGTTTTTTGTCTCACCGCAAGTGCAAAACCGCAAGTGCCGCACATGTCCGCAAGTAGCCATCACTACCTGTCCCTGCACCTTGCTAGCTCATCCCTAACCATCTCTCCCTGACCTAAAACTACACTGTAAAGCTTTAGAAAAACAGTTTATTACCTGACATATTCCTATGATAATGAGGGCTCCAGGCTACGGCGTAGACTGGGACGGGCAGTCTCCGGGTCTCCATTCTCTCTTTGTCCCTGCCTCACTGCCTGTGCACAGACCTCCCTCCACCGGACCCGGTAATCGCTGCTCACAGTAGCATACCGGCAGAGGTGTATCTAGGGTTACTGACACCCAGGGCAAGAATTCATTTTGGTTCCCCCCCAGGACATATGCGATTTGCACTTTTAGTCATGTACCCATGAGCTCCTCTCCCTAATGCTCTCAATGATCAGTGAAAAACAGAGAGAAGCTGAAGAGAAGCTCGTTGTCACAGGACCACAAGTATGAAAGTCACATGTGAGTGAAGTGTCCATGTGACTACTGCTGAAACCTGCAGAGCTGAATCCTGACATTGCAGGCTTCTGAATTCTCACAACGCATGCACTGCACACTTTTATGATTCTCCCTTGCCGGTGGACGGTCATGTCAGCACAAGCATGCGATTTGTATACTTCTGACCACATTCCGACTAGACGTGACCGGCCTCACCCCATTCATTTTCATTGACTGAGGCCACACATGTCTAGTCAGCACGTGACCACATGTATGCAAATCACCAGCGCAAGAGAATCCTGTAAGCATGCAGTGCGCACTGTTAGAATTCAGAAGTCTGCAGTCACAAAGAATGACTGCAGACTCATTACAAACCTGGACATCCCCTTTAATGCTCCTAACATAAATAAAAACATGAGAGTTAGTTAATATCACAAATAACATTTACATCCAGGTACCTTATAGATGACGTCGTCTCTGGAGCCGTTCTCCTTCTTTTTTTCATCTTGTCTAGACCCCATGATGAGTTTTCTCATCCACAGCTTGTCTCTGCAGACTTCCATCTTCTCCATTCTTTTGCAGAAAATCTCCCCATGATGCCCTTAAAGACAGAAGTGTCATTATAATGCTCCTGAATAAAAAAATGTTCCTCACTATATTGTCTGCACAAAATATGACCCCCACACTGTCCCTCTTATGGTACATGCTCTTCACACTGACCTCTCCTTTCAATAATGGCCCCCTCTTCACACTGTCCTCTCATACTGTGTCCCCCTATAGGGCCCAGTATTTATACTGTACTCTCTCTTCACACTCCCCCCTCTTAGGTTTACTGTCCCCTCCTGGCTGTGCCCTACACTGTCCCCCATGCTACGAACCCACTACTCAGTTTTTATTCTGTGCCCACTCACTTTTCTCCCCCCATACTGTCTCCTCACACTATTCCCCTCCCTCTTCATACTGTCTCCTCTCACATCCCTCCTGCTCACCATACTGTCTCCTCATATATTTACCCCCTCACTTTCTACACTGCCTGCTCACCTGACTCCACATACTGTGTCTGCACACATCCCATCACCCTCACTCCCCGTACTCTGTCCACATACATTTTTCACATCGCTACTCATACTGTGTCCACATACATTCCCACGTTCGCTATCCATCCTGTCTGCACCCATCCCCATACTGTTTCCTCATACATGTCCCCCATACTGTTCCCTCATACATGCCCCCCCATTCCCCTGTACTGTTTCCCCATCTCTCCCTTTGCTCTTCATTTTGTGTCCTCACATCTCCCCCACACATTAAATCCCCCATCCCGACTCAAATTGTCCCCCCCATGCACTTATCTTTCAGTGTCTTCTGCTCCAGTGGAGCACTTACCACCAGTGTTTGCCTCTGCAGCACGAGTGAGCGACATCAGCAGCGTGATCACATGATCTGATCACGCTGCTCACGTTGCTCTGATCCCGCAGTCAGAGCCTCAATTGCACTCACTTCTGTAAGATGCGAGTACAATTCATCCCTGGGCAGGGGTGGACAGTGACAGCTTGGGGTCCCTTTGCAAGAGCTGTGTCTGGGCCCCCCTCCTTTTATGGCGACAAAGTTGTATATATATATATATATATATATATATATATATATATATATATATATATATATATATATATACAGCCACAAACACACATGTGTATATATTACCGTGTATACTCGAGTATAAGCTCACCCGAGTATAAGCCGAGGCACCTAATTTTGCCATGGAAAACTGGGTAAGCTTATTGACTCGAGTATAAGCCAGGTATGTATTGTCCCCCTCATTCCTTTCCCGGTATGTGTGGTTCCTCTGTTGAATGCATGGCTCGGCTTCCCCGGTCCCGTCTTGTATGCATGGCTCCCCCTGTTCCATCTTGCATGCATGCCTCCCCCTGTCCCACCTTGTATGAATGGCTCGGCTCCCCCCTCCCATCCTTGTATGCATCGCTCGGCTCCTCCCCTTCCATCTTGTATGCATGACTCAGCTCCCCCTCCCATCTTCCATGCATGGCTCAGCTCCCCCCATCTTGTATGCATGGCTCAGCTCCCACCCATCCTGGTGGGTAGTTGAGCGGTTGCCCCAGACTTAATAAAAAAAACCTCGCTCAGGTGCCGCCCCCCCGCATCCTGCCGCCCTAGGCACGTGCCCTCTCATGCCTAGTGGCAAATACGGCCCTGCTTCTGATGCTGACTTTTATGGTGATGATGCAAGAGAGATTTTCTTCTCATGACTCTTCCATGAAGGCCATATTTGTGCAGGTATCTCAGAAGACTAGATCAATGTACCACAACTTCAGAGTCTGTTAAATCTTTTTGAAGGTCTTTTGCAGTCACGCGGGAGTTCTGATTTGCCTCTCTAGCAATCCTACGAGCAGCTCTCACTGAAATTTTGCTTGGTCTTCCAGACCTTATCTTGACCTCCACTGTTCCTGTTAACTACCATTTCTTAATTACATTTCAAACTAAGGAAAGGGCAACTTGAAAACACTTTGCTATCTTCTTATATCCTTCTCTCGCTTTGTGGGCCTCCACCATTTTCAATTTCAGAGTGCTAGGCAGCTGCTTAGAAGGACTATGGCTGCTGTTTTTTGGCACCAGGTTAGAGGAGGCTGGGTTTTCATTTATCAGCTGGCCTTTTCTAATGATGATGGTGAACAAGCCATAACCCTAACAGGCTAATTAAAGTCTGAAATCTTGGTTAAAGTTATCTGAGCGCACAAATCTCCAAGGGTGCCCAAGCTTTGGCATAGGCCCATTTTCCTTTTTTTTTTAATTTTTAAAATGTAACTAATGTGGCTAAAATACAAAGGAAATGTGTCATCTATCTCATATGTATCATCTATTTAAACTATTCACAATTTCTAACATAAATAACATTGTTACTTGTTCTTTCCAAATTCACTACCTTCCTTTTCACTGTAAGAAACCAGCAAATGCCTCACTGCACGTCCTGTAGTCATTTTCAGCAATGAACTAGTTAAACTGACCTTTTCCTTTTTTTTTCTTCTGTCCAATGCATAATACAGGAAAATAAGGAAAACATTGCCCAAAATATGAACAACAGTAACACATGTACAAACAGGAAGCGCTTTGATTAAGTTCACTAATTCAAAATTAGTACAAGACTCTTTTTCTGGTGGCCGCACAATCCATTGTGTTGAGAATAATTCCAGCTATTTTGGCCTTTTCGGAGCAGAATTCCACGGGTAACGGCTCTTCCTTTGATTGTAAATTACGTTAATGAAAGGTGTGGCGCACTGTCTGTTTTGGCAGTGATACTTATATCTTTTGTTTAAAAAAAACTCAAAGTGTTGGCTTTCCTGCGTGGCCTTCCTTAGTTATTTTCTGTTTTGGTGATGTGATGACAGATTTTAGTGTGCGTTTCCTTGTGTGTATGGTAACAGATGTTTATGTGAATAACAGACTTTTTTATGAAGGCATATACTTTATAGCCAAATACTAATTAAAAATAATTGCATGTAAGCATTTTTGTTTATTCCCCGTTGTGCATCTTTAATCATTTCAAATCACCTGCAGTTGAAAACCGAGGCACAGATTTGATACCGCAATTATAGGAGGACATCTGACTGTATATTAAAAGTGAGCAGAATAAAAGTAACATACAAAAAAAAAACAAAAACGAAGAAGACAGTAATAATCTTCGTTCTTCTTCGGATTTGTAATATGGTGCCAAAATGTGCAGCGGGGAAACCATGTGAAAATTATGTTTATTATTTTGATTATTCGCAGGAAATTTACTTTGTACATAGACAGGAATGATACTTAAAGGTTATATTTTAATTTTTTTTATGTAAAGCAGATTTTGAAAGGGTTTGCACCAAGATTTTTAGTTAAAGAGGTTATATGAGCATAAATATTTGATGACATAACTATAGGATGTTAGCTCATCAGTTGACGTGGATCCTCTAAGTCCAAAGTTAAGGTGGGCACATGGGCCACGAGTGTTGGTGCAGAGGATATGTGGGGTAAAGATAGCCTAGGGACAGGAGACTGCAGGCAGCCGGAAGACGTCCAGGAATCAGCAGGAAGGTGGGATGCCGGAAATCGCAGGCAGACGGATGACGTCCTGGAGATCACAAGCAAGCAACGAGGATTCTTGAAACCGCTGGCTGGTGGGAGATTTCCAGGAGCCTACAGGCAAGCAGGCAAGAGACATTCAGGAGACTACAAGTGGACAAGCGGGTTGTTGGAAGCCACTGGCAGATGGGAGATCTCCAGAAGACCACAGGCAAGCAGGTGGGATGCAGGAGACCACAGGCAAGCAGGCAGAGTGCAGAAGACCACAGGTAAACAGGCGGGATACTGGATATGCAGAAAGGTGGGAGATTCCAGGAGACCATAGGCTATCAGAGCAGGTCAAGCTGCATAGAGTCTAGAAGCACTGAATTGTTAATACACAGGTGTGTCCTGATGAGCCTTATTCAGGCCCTGGTGGATATGCACAAAGGATCTTGACGGGTCATGTGTAAAGCCCTACATGGAGCTCAACAGAGCCTAGTAGATTGGGGTGATGGAGGCAAGGCCTGGAATCCTTGACAGGTGTGTAACAGGATAGAAGATCGGTGTAGGTCCACAGAGCTACTATTTCATGACCTATCCTGTAGATAGGTCATCAAATACATATGACTCCAATATAAAGGAGAGGGGATACCTTCCTGGTCGCTAGGGGATGCACCATTGCCCCCCCTCCCCATTGTTCCTAAGGAGGGAGAAATATAGAAACATTAATTCTCTATGTACTTTTATCCAAAGTTAGCAAAAAGTTACCAAAAGGTCTTTAATGATGATACTCTCCGGGGATGCATCTTTTAAGAGCATATATCATCCTAGACATTTTCTTTAATATTGTTCCACTTGAATTATTAAATCCTAATAAAATACTTCCTAAACTTAAACTAAATGCACTTCTAATAAGATTTTACACCATACCTTCCTGAAGATTGAATTGATAAGGATGGGGATACAGGTATATACAATACTACAACTATTTTTACTCAAAGAAAAGTAAAAAAAACATGAAACAAATTTACTAAAAGCAAAGGAAACAGCAACACATCATACTGTACGCAAAGCCGAGCACACCCAAAGTCTTAAAAAATATTATATTAATTTATTGTACTAAAAGCGATAATAGAAAAACCATCTGAGAAAGATTTAAAAACAGACAAAAATACCTAATTATTAGAAATAATAATAATATTAAAGGGAATATACAGGAGTTAAAAATGGATCAGCTAGCCACCGGATCAAGGTGGTCCAACACCCGGCAGCTAAACCGATCAGCTGAAAACTGCTCTGGCAGCGACCAGAGCTAAGCACCTTATGGTGTGGAATACCACAACTATGTACATTACCTAGGGTCGCTGCAGAGTATTGCACTCTATCTTTTATTAACTTACATGGCAGATAGAAAGGAGTACTCAGCAGTGGTCACTAAGCAATACACGGTGCTACTGGGGTTTGCCCAGTAAATCGCTTCGTTCAAGCCACTGCTAGAGCAGTTTTTTGAGCCGATCCATTGGGGTTACAAGTATCAGACCCCACTGACCATCAATTGTTACTGTAAGTCATGGAAAATGACTTTAAAGGAGTTGTGCAGCCTTAGGGTACAAGTCTGCAGGCATGCTATGTGACTACAGACTTGCACACCCTGCTGTAATGATTAGGCAATTCAGTACCACAATGGACATAGTGATCAGAGCACATACAGTGATCTGACAATAACCCAAAAACATAGAACGAGCTCTGAGACGTTGGAACTCTGTTGACCGCAATCCCTGATCCTCTCCAACCACACACTAGAGGCAGCCGTGGATTGCGCCTAACGCTCCCTATGCAACTCGGCACAGCCTGAGAAACTAGCTAGCCTGAAGATAGAAAATAAGCCTACCTTGCCTCAGAGAAATACCCCAAAGGAAAAGGCAGACCCCCCACATATAATGACTGTGAGTTAAGATGAAAAGACAAACGTAGAGATGAAATAGATTTAGCAAAGTGAGGCCCGACTTTCTGAACAGAGCGAGGATAGGAAAGGTAACTTTGCGGTCAACACAAAACCCTAAAAAACCACACAAAGGGGGCAAAAAGACCCTCCGTACCGAACTAACGGCACGGAGGTACACCCTCTGCATCCCAGAGCTTCCAGCAAAACAAATAGATAAGCTGGACAGAAAAAACAGCAAACAAAATAGCAAAGGAAAACTTAGCTATGCAGAGCAGCAGGCCACAGGAATGATCCAGGAGAAAACAAGTCCAATACTGGAACATTGACAGGAGGCCAGGATCAAAGCACTAGGTGGAGTTAAGCAGAGCAGCACCTAACGACCTCACCATATCACCTGAGGGAGGAAACTCAGAAGCCGCAGTACCAATTTCCTCCACCAACGGAAGCTCACAGAGAGAATCAGCCGAAGTACCACTTGTGACCACAGGAGGGAGCTCTGCCACAGAATTCACAACAGTACCCCCCCTTGAGGAGGGGTCACCGAACCCTCACCAGAGCCCCCAGGCCGACCAGGATGAGCCACATGAAAGGCACGAACAAGATCGGGAGCATGGACATCAGAGGCAAAGACCCAGGAATTATCTTCCTGAGCATAACCCTTCCACTTAACCAGATACTGGAGTTTCCGTCTTGAAACACGAGAATCCAAAATCTTCTCCACAATATACTCCAACTCCCCCTCCACCAAAACCGGGGCAGGAGGGTCAACAGATGGAACCATAGGTGCCACGTATCTCCGCAACAATGACTTATGGAATACATTATGTATGGAAAAAGAAACTGGAAGGGTCAGACGAAAAGACACAGGATTAAGAACCTCAGAAATCCTATACGGACCAATGAAATGAGGTTTAAACTTAGGAGAGGAAACCTTCATAGGAATATGACGAGAAGATAACCAAACCAGATCCCCAACACGAAGTCGGGGACCCACACAGCGTCTGCGCTTAGCGAAACGTTGAGCCTTCTCCTGGGACAAGGTAAAATTGTCCACTACATGAGTCCAAATCTGCTGCAACCTGTCCACCACAGTATCCACACCAGGACAGTCCGAAGACTCAATCTGTCCTGAAGAGAAACGAGGATGGAACCCAGAGTTGCAGAAAAATGGCGAAACCAAGGTAGCCGAGCTGGCCCGATTATTAAGGGCGAACTCAGCCAAAGGCAAAAAGGACACCCAGTCATCCTGATCAGCAGAAACAAAGCATCTCAGATATGTTTCCAAGGTCTGATTGGTTCGTTCGGTCTGGCCATTAGTCTGAGGATGGAAAGCCGAGGAAAAAGACAAGTCAATGCCCATCCTACCACAAAAGGCTCGCCAAAACCTCGAAACAAACTGGGAACCTCTGTCAGAAACGATATTCTCTGGAATGCCATGTAAACGAACCACATGCTGGAAGAACAATGGCACCAAATCAGAGGAGGAAGGCAATTTAGACAAGGGTACCAGATGGACCATCTTAGAAAAGCGATCACAGACCACCCAGATGACTGACATCTTTTGAGAAACGGGAAGATCTGAAATAAAATCCATAGAGATATGTGTCCAAGGCCTCTTCGGGACCGGCAAGGGCAAAAGCAACCCACTGGCACGAGAACAGCAGGGCTTAGCCCGAGCACAAATCCCACAGGACTGCATAAAAGTACGCACATCCTGCGACAGAGATGGCCACCAAAAGGATCTAGCCACTAACTCTCTGGTACCAAAGATGCCAGGATGACCAGCCAACACCGAACAATGAACCTCAGAGATAACTTTATTCGTCCACTTATCAGGGACAAACAGTTTCTCCGCTGGACAACGATCAGGTTTATTAGCCTGAAATTTTTGCAGCACCCGCCGCAAATCAGGGGAGATGGCAGACACAATTACTCCATCCTTGAGGATACCCGCCGGCTCAGACAAACCCGGAGAGTCGGGCACAAAACTCCTAGACAGAGCATCCGCCTTCACATTTTTAGAGCCCGGAAGGTACGAAATCACAAAGTCAAAACGGGCAAAAAACAGCGACCAACGAGCCTGTCTAGGATTCAACCTCTTGGCAGACTCGAGATAAGTCAAGTTCTTATGATCAGTTAACACCACCACGCGATGCTTAGCTCCTTCAAGCCAATGACGCCACTCCTCGAATGCCCACTTCATGGCCAGCAACTCTCGGTTGCCCACATCATAATTTCGCTCAGCAGGCGAAAACTTCCTGGAAAAAAAAAGCGCATGGTTTCATCACTGAGCAATCAGAACCTCTCTGCGACAAAACAGCCCCTGCTCCAATCTCAGAAGCATCAACCTCGACCTGGAACGGAAGAGAAACATCTGGTTGACACAACACAGGGGCAGAAGAAAAACGACGCTTCAACTCTTGAAAAGCTTCCACAGCAGCAGAAGACCAATTGACCACATCAGCACCCTTCTTGGTCAAATCGGTCAATGGTTTAGCAATACTAGAAAAATTGCAGATGTAGCGACGATAAAAATGAGCAAAGCCCAGGAACTTTTGCAGACTTTTCAGAGATGTCGGCTGAGTCCAATCATGGATGGCTTGGACCTTAACAGGATCCATCTCGATAGTAGAAGGGGAAAAGATGAACCCCAAAAATGAAACCTTCTGCACACCAAAGAGACACTTTGGTCCCTTCACAAACAAATAATTAGCACGCAGGACCTGAAAAACCGTTCTGACCTGCTTCACATGAGACTCCCAATCATCTGAGAAGATCAAAATGTCATCCAAGTACACAATCAGGAATTTATCCAGGTACTCTCGGAAGATGTCATGCATAAAGGACTGAAACACTGATGGAGCATTGGCAAGTCCGAATGGCATCACTAGATACTCAAAATGACCCTCGGGCGTATGAAATGCAGTTTTCCATTCATCGCCTCGCTTAATTCGCACCAGATTATACGCACCACGAAGATCTATCTTGGTGAACCAACTAGCCCCCTTAATCCGAGCAAACAAATCAGATAACAATGGCAAGGGGTACTGAAATTTAACCGTGATCGTATTTAGAAGGCGGTAATCTATACAAGGTCTCAGCGAAGCATCCTTCTTGGCTACAAAAAAGAACCCCGCTCCTAATGGCGACGATGATGGGCGAATGTGCCCCTTCTCCAAGGACTCCTTCACGTAACTCCGCATAGCGGCGTGCTCAGGCACAGATAAATTAAACAGTCGACCTTTTGGGAATTTACTACCAGGAATCAAATCGATAGCACAATCACAATCCCTATGCGGAGGTAGGGTATCGGACTTGGGCTCATCAAATACATCCCGGTAATCAGACAAGAACTCTGGAACCTCAGAAGGGGTGGATGACGAAATTGACAGAAATGGAACATCACCATGTACCCCCTGACAACCCCAGCTGGACACCGACATGGATTTCCAATCTAATACTGGATTATGGGCTTGTAGCCATGGCAACCCCAACACGACCACATCATGCAGATTATGCAACACCAGAAAGCGAATAACCTCCTGATGTGCAGGAGCCATGCACATGGTCAGCTGGGTCCAGTATTGAGGCTCATTCTTGGCCAAAGGCGTAGCATCAATTCCTCTCAATGGAATAGGACACTGCAAGGGCTCCAAGAAAAACCCACAACGCTTAGCATACTCCAAGTCCATCAAATTCAGGGCAGCGCCTGAATCCACAAATGCCATGACAGAATACGATGACATAGAGCAGATCAAGGTAACGGACAGAAGAAATTTTGACTGTACGTACCAATGGTGGCAGACCTAGCGAACCGCTTAGTGCGCTTAGGACAACCAGAGATAGCATGAGTGGAATCACCACAGTAGAAACACAGCCCATTCAGACGTCTGTGTTCTTGCCGTTCAACTCTGGTCAAAGTCCTATCACACTGCATAGGCTCAGGTGATACCGCCAAATGGTGCACAGATTTACGCTCACGCTAGCGTCGACCGATCTGAATGGCCAAAGACATAGACTCATTCAGACCAGCAGGCATAGGAAATCCCACCATGACATCCTTAAGGGCTTCAGAGAGACCCTTTCTGAAAATCGCTGCGAGCGCACCTTCATTCCATTGCGTGAGTACGGACCACTTTCTAAATTTCTGACAATATACCTCTATCTCATCCTGACCCTGACAAAGAGCCAGCAAATTTTTTTCTGCCTGATCCACTGAATTAGGTTCATCGTACAGCAATCCAAGCGCCAGGAAAAACGCATCGATATTACTTAATGCAGGATCTCCTGACGCAAGAGAAAATGCCCAGTCCTGAGGGTCACCACGCAAAAAAGAAATGATGATCCTAACTTGTTGAACTGGGTCACCAGAGGAGCGAGGTTTCAAAGCCAGAAATAGTTTACAATTATTTTTGAAACTCAGAAATTTAGTTCTATCTCCAAAAAACAAATCTGGAATAGGAATTCTCGGTTCTAACAAAGAATTCTGAACCACAAAATCCTGAATATTTTGTACTCTTGCCGTGAGCTGATCCACACATGAAGACAGACCTTTAATGTCCATTGCTACACCTGTGTCCTGAACCACCCAAATGTCTAGGGGAAAAAAAAGGCAAAACACAGTGCAGAGAAAAAAACATGGTCTCAGAACTTCTCTTTTCCCTCTATTGAGAATCATTAGTACTTAGGCCTCCTGTACTGTATTGATTAGGCAATTCAGTACCACAATGGACATAGCGATCAGAGCACATACAGTGATCTGACAATAACCCAAAAACATAGAACGAGCTCTGAGACGTGGGAACTCTGTTGACTGCAATCCCTGATCCTCTCCAACAACACTAGAGGCAGCCGTGGATTGCGCCTAACGCTCCCTATGCAACTCGACACAGCCTGAGAAACTAGCTAGCCTGAAGATAGAAAATAAGCCTACCTTGCCTCAGAGAAATACCCCAAAGGAAAAGGCAGCCCCCCACATATAATGACTGTGAGTTAAGATGAAAAGACAAACGTAGAGATGAAATAGATTTAGCAAAGTGAGGCCCGACTTTCTGAACAGAGCGAGGATAGGAAAGGTAACTTTGCGGTCAACACAAAACCCTAAAATCCACACAAAGGGGGCAAAAAGACCCTCCGTACCGAACTAACGGCACGGAGGTACACCCTCTGCGTCCCAGAGCTTCCAGCAAAACAAATAGATAAGCTGGACAGATATAACAGCAAACAAAATAGCAAAGGAAAACTTAGCTATGCAGAGCAGCAGGCCACAGGAACGATCCAGGAGAAAACAAGTCCAATACTGGAACATTGACAGGAGGCCAGGATCAAAGCACTAGGTGGAGTTAAGTAGAGCAGCACCTAACAACCTCACCACATCACCTGAGGGAGGAAACTCAGAAGCCACAGTACCACTTTCCTCCACCAACGGAAGCTCACAGAGAGAATCAGCTGAAGTACCACTTGTGACCACAGGAGGGAGCTCTGCCACAGAATTCACAACACCCTGCGCTCTGTAAGAATTCTCCGGTGCGGTTGCCGGGAACGGTCGGTCATGTATACGACTTTCATACATCCAGCCACACTCTATGGACTATGGAATATGTCCAGCCTTACTCAATACAGTTGCATGAGCGAGACGTCTATCTAGTCAGCACGTGACCACATGTATGCAAATCGCACACTTGTGGCATCGCACACTTGTGGCCACATGCCCGCCGCTACTGGTGCCAGCACCGGAGAATCATCACAGCGTCAAGTGCACTCGATCTGAGGATTCAGAAGACTGCAGTCACACAGCAGAGTGACAGCACACTTATAGCCTGACAACTCCCTTAATTTTTAAACGGAGTGAAGACTAGCCAAACCCTGTGCTTTGCCAGTCCTGGCAGTCTCATAGACAATACATGGAACAGAAGTGCACATGATCGACCATTGTTACGTTCACACAAGGCTTTTCTGAGCCCAAGTTCTCAGGATCAGTGAGAGTCCCAGTGGTCGGATACAGCAGTGAGGCAAATTACAGTGATTAGCTGCAGCAGTGAAATCACCACTGCAGCTTATCGACAAAGACATGAGCAGCGGCAAAGAGGCAGTGCTGAACCCCAAAAGTGCGAATGACATCTTTGATTGTTACTTTATAGGTCTGTAACCCTACAGCCACAGACAATATTAAATTGGACAATCCCCTTAACTAGGCAGAGGCTGAATAAACTTTTTTCATTATTAGGACAGCCAGATTGTCACCTTCACGTGGCCTGTAAACCCATCGGTCATCTTGGCTAATTCCTGCCATTCTGCCTATTATCATGAAACTTCATCCGCTGCCTAAACTGATTCCAATAATCATAATATAATAAGGGCTCGTTCACATGTCCAATTTTTTTTCGTACAAGGACTATCTATGGTTTTTGCAGATGGCACTCTTACCTTACGCCCAAATTTTTCCTCTGACCAAGTGGTCCGCAGAAAATATTGGAGACATGTCCGAATTTGAGCTAAGGGTTGGATCAAAATCGGCAATGCAAGTCTATGGATCTGTGAAAAAATTGAACAGCACTTGGATGACATCTCATTTTCACATGAGAAGGTGAAGAAACATTTAATTTTTTTCTCCAAATATGAAAAAAACTCATGACACTTTGACCACACTTGATCAAAGCCTGGTCACTAAATCGGCCCATTTTTCTCCCTTAGGAATTGTCATTCGTGCGGTTCCTCCTATCTATTTTTCGACCTTGTTAATAATTAACTTATAGCTGATATTGAAAAGTTAATACATTACAATTGGTGAATAAAAGCTGAAAAATCTCTTTATGTTCAATAAATCACTGACGAAGGCATACATCGCTTTAATGAGTATTGCCTCTGATATATAAAAACAGCTCCATCATGTAATAATATCCAGTAAGATTGACAGAGAGGAAAAAACATTGCAGGCAAATTAGCTGCGAACAGTTACATACCGACGCTTGTCTAACAGTAGCTGGCAAAAGTTGAATCCTCTCTGAAGGAAATGATCCCCGGGTGTTTTAAGGACAAACTCTTTTGAGTGTTCTGCAAGCAAAGGAAGACGTTCTAAAAAAAGTAATCTAAGGAAATTATACATAAACAGATAAGCGTAAGGCAAGATTCACACTGTGAACGTGGTCTGTGCTCGGCTTATGGTTTGGGGACAGGCGACATTTAATAGAAGAGTTTTCTTAACTTCATAAATGGTTAAAAATGGTAAAATCAAGCAATTTTTTAAATATATTCGTATAAAAAATAGTCTGCATTTTTAAGAATAGCAGGATTTTTAATTCTATTGTGTACTGCTCATTGCCAAGGTTACTGGCCACCTTTGCAGTCTTCTCAGAGTTGGCCAAGGAGAGCAGCGCTTACAAAGTCTTTGCTATGCAGTCTACCGCTAGATTTGGCCAGCTTAATTCGACTATGTTTCTCCAATGCTGCAGAGGCAAAGCTACCTCTGCCTGCAACACCGGAGAGAGCAAAAACCTCCACTATTCTAGACAAAAAACCACCAGTACACAGGCAGAGATGCTTACCTGTCCAAACAATTGCACTAACCAAGCTGCAGCGGGCCCAAATAAAGATGGCAAATACACAGGTGCAATAATACCGATAAGGCAGCCAGCCTGGTACACCTCTGCAAACAAATAATCTGTATGTGGCATGTTCACACAGAAATGCAGAGCATATGGCTCAAAGCCTAATAATGACGCCATATAGCGGCTAACCATTGCTGACTATAATGCATCCTGTGTGAACAGAGGCCACAGTTTACAGAGCCATTTAGGGCCCAGCTGCACCCTGAAAAAATATAAAGTGCACAAAAATAACAATGTATGAAAGGTATTGGTTGATATTATGGCCACAATACTTAAGCCAGCAACCCTCGTCAAGTGTCCTTACGTACTGCCAGTCCTAATCTAACAAAAAAACACCATAAGAGGCTTAAAGGGAACCTGACACCCCCAAAATCAATGGTGAGGTAAGCTCACCGTCATCAGGGGCTTATCTACAGCATTCTGTAATGCTGTAGATAAGCCCCCGATGTTACCTTAAAGAGGAGAAAAAGAGGATAGATTATACTCACCCAGGGGCGGTCTCGCTCCGATGGGTGTCTCAGGTCCGGTACAGCGCCTCCCATCTTCTTTCCATGACGTCCTCTTCTTGTCTTCATGCTGCGGCTCCGGCACAGGCATACTTAATCTGCCCTGTGGAGGGCAGAGCAAAGTACTGCAGTGCGAAGGCGCCGGGAAAGGTCAGAGAGGCCCGGCGCCTGCGCACTGCAGTACTTTGCTCTGCCCTCAACAGGACAGACAAAGTACGCCTGCAACGGAGCCGTGGCGTGAAGACCAGAAGAGGACGTCATGGAATGAAGATAGGAGGCGCCGGAGCGGATTTGAGACACCCATTTGACCGGACCAGCAACGGGACCGCCCCTGGGTGAGCATAATCTAACCTTTAACATCGGGGGCTTATCTACAGCATTACAGAATGCTGTAGATAAGCCCCTGATGATGGTGAGCTTACCTCACCATCGATTTTGGGGGGTGACAGGTTCCCTTTAAGTATTGTGGCCATAATATCAACCAATACCTTGCATACATTGTTATGTTTTTGTGCACTCTATATTTTTTCAGGGTGCACCTGGGCCCTAGTTGGCTCTGTAAACTGTGGCCTCTGTTCACACAGGATGCATTATAGTCAATACTATGATATGCTCATCTACTATGAACGCCAGCCGCTGGGCAGTGTTCATAGCAGATTGGCAATGATAACCACAGGGGTTTCTTGCTGTCATGTCAAAAGATCAGTGCCCCGCATTCATGTGACATGGGCGTTGATGGGCGGAGCTAGTGACACGCTTCCAACGCGGGCATGTTACATGCCGCTGTCAGAGACTGACTGCAGCATTTAACTTGTTAACAGCCGAGTGTGTATCACATTTCCACCCCTGGCTGGGAGGAGCACCTGTCAGCTGATCAGATCAACTGTCATGTGCCTGAAAACTTGCCCGCATCAAAGAGGGGGAGGGGACCTATGACATACCTGTATGTCATAGATCATAAAGGGGCTAAAAAATATAAAAAATATATAAAAGTTCAAATTACCCCCCTTTTTTCCCCTTCAAAATATAACAATAAAAAGTACACATATTTGGTATAGGTGTATTCAGAAATGTAACCTAAATTATTCCAATTGGTAAATGGCGTCATGAGAAAAATAATTAAAATGTCAGAATTACGTTTTTTTAGTCACCGCAGCATTGCAGCAAAATGCAATAGCTGACAATCAAAACATTGTATCTGCCCCAAAATGGTATCAATAAAAACCTCTGAAAATAAGCCCTCACCCAACCCCAGATCCCGAAAAATGGAGTCTCTACGGGTCTTGGAAAAAGGCGCCATTTTTTTTGCTTTTAAATTTTGGATTTATTTTTCACCACTTAAATAAAAATAACCTATATATGTTTGGCATCTGTAAACTCGTAATGACCTTGAGAATCATAATGGCAGGTCAGTTTTAGCATTTAGTGAACATGGTAATAATTTTGAATTGCACTTATTTTGCAATTTCACTGCACTTGGAAGGTTTTTCTCATTTTCCAGTACACAATATAGTAAAATCAATGGTGTCGTTCAAAATTACAACTCGTCCCACAAAAAAAAGCTCTCAAACGGTCATATTGAATTATAAATGAAGAAGTTATGGCTCTGGGAAGAAGGGGAACAAAAAAAAAATAAAAGAAAAATGGAAAATCCCAAGGTCGTGAACGGGTTAAGAAAAGACTGTAAAAAAGGAATTGAAAAATATCCAAAATAAGCAAAAAGTAACACTTATAAAATATATAAAGCTTAAAAATTAGCAAAGAATTATTAAAACTCACAACAAATAAACACAGAAATAAAAAAAAATAAGTACACTCAAAAGCAATATAAAAGAAAAGTAAAAAACAAATAAATACAAAAATCATAAAAATAAAAGTAAGAAGCATAAAAAAAATACATGAACATACTGTACATAAGAACACTCTAGAATAAACATAAAAATGTGAAGAAATCCCAGAGAGGAATGTGGGAATATTCTAGACTCTGTAAATGAACATATATATACAGTGGGGCAAAAAAGTATTTAGTCAGTCAGCAATAGTGCAAGTTCCACCACTTAAAAAGATGAGAGGCGTCTGTAATTTACATCACAGGTAGACCTCAACTATGGGAGACAAACTGAGAAAAAAAAATCCAGAAAATCACATTGTCTGTTTTTTTTAACATTTTATTTGCATATTATGGTGGAAAATAAGTATTTGGTCAGAAACAAACAATCAAGATTTCTGGCTCTCACAGACCTGTAACTTCTTCTTTAAGAGTCTCCTCTTTCCTCCACTCATTACCTGTAGTAATGGCACCTGTTTAAACTTGTTATCAGTATAAAAAGACACCTGTGCACACCCTCAAACAGTCTGACTCCAAACTCCACTATGGTGAAGACCAAAGAGCTGTCAAAGGACACCAGAAACAAAATTGTAGCCCTGCACCAGGCTGGGAAGACTGAATCTGCAATAGCCAACCAGCTTGGAGTGAAGAAATCAACAGTGGGAGCAATAATTAGAAAATGGAAGACATACAAGACCACTGATAATCTCCCTCGATCTGGGGCTCCACGCAAAATCCCATCCCGTGGGGTCAGAATGATCACAAGAACGGTGAGCAAAAATCCCAGAACCACGCGGGGGGACCTAGTGAATGAACTGCAGAGAGCTGGGACCAATGTAACAAGGCCTACCATAAGTAACACACTACGCCACCATGGACTCAGATCCTGCAGTGCCAGACGTGTCCCACTGCTTAAGCCAGTACATGTCCGGGCCCGTCTGAAGTTTGCTAGAGAGCATTTGGATGATCCAGAGGAGTTTTGGGAGAATGTCCTATGGTCTGATGAAACCAAACTATAACTGTTTGGTAGAAACACAACTTGTCGTGTTTGGAGGAAAAAGAATACTGAGTTGCATCCATCAAACACCATACCTACTGTAAAGCATGGTGGTGGAAACATCATGCTTTGTGGCTGTTTCTCTGCAAAGGGGCCAGGACTACTGATCCGGGTACATGAAAGAATGAATGGGGCCATGTATCGTGAGATTTTGAGTGCAAACCTCCTTCCATCAGCAAGGGCATTGAAGATGAAACGTGGCTGGGTCTTTCAACATGACAATGATCCAAAGCACACCGCCAGGGCAACGAAGGAGTGGCTTCATAAGAAGCATTTCAAGGTCCCGGAGTGGCCTAGCCAGTCTCCAGATCTCAACCCTATAGAAAACCTTTGGAGGGAGTTGAAAGTCCGTGTTGCCAAGCGAAAAGCCAAAAACATTACTGCTCTAGAGGAGATCTGCATGGAGGAATGGGCCAACATACCAACAACAGTGTGTGGCAACCTTGTGAAGACTTACAGAAAACGTTTGACCTCTGTCATTGCCAACAAAGGATATATTACAAAGTATTGAGATGAAATTTTGTTTCTGACCAAATACTTATTTTCCACCATAATATGCAAATAAAATGATAAAAAAACAGACAAGGTGATTTTCTGGTTTTTTTTTCTCAGTTTGTCTCCCATAGTTGAGGTCTACCTATGATGTAAATTACAGACGCCTCTCATCTTTTTAAGTGGTGGAACTTGCACTATTGCTGACTGACTAAATACTTTTTTGCCCCACTGTATATATATATATATATATATATATATATATATTCTATTTATGTTGTTGTCCTACCTCGGCCTCCAGTAGTGGAGAGACCAGTGTGTTACAATGTGGCATCGTTAAGCTTGCGCCCCCATGGTGGGAACTCATATATTATCCCCATTGACCGGTCTGATGATCATATTCATTGCCAGATTGTAATTTTTGAAAATACAAAGAATATACAAAATATTCACCTAATGATTTGGATTTTAATGCACCTTGGGTTATTAATATGCATTTCTTATCCCTCCGTATGTTGCATTGTTATTCAGTTGCATTATTTGCATCACTAATTATTTTACTTAATAAGCGTTACAGGAACAAAGGTGCATCCAATTCATCCGAACCTCCTGCTCCCATGATATGTCATGTATTCTTTTATACACAAGCGTGGCAGAAAAGGTTAATCTAGCATTCCAGCTGTAATTCATATGATTATACTGCACAAGTCAGGGCAGATTCAAATTATTATTTATAAAGTTTTGAGCTTGGTATGGATATTTCTATTTAAAGGGATAGGATGGTTTTAAAAAAAATAAATTAAAAATAACTATTTAATAAGACCCCTATATAATAGCCTAAGTACAGACTGGCCAGATACAGATCATCTAACCCTGGAGGGACCTGACATGTATGTCCTTTGAAGAGACAGCAAATTCTTATCAATGACTGTGTAATGCTTCGTGTCACCTGCGGAGGTGCTATTGGGGAATCGAACACTTGCTTTCAGGTTCACTTATAAACTACAGCTGATCAATGGGGTCCTGGCAATAGGAAACCTTGAGATAAGTTCGATGTCAGTGGATCCTTACAATGAGAATACATTTTCTAAAGCAGGCTACCCCTTGACTATATGCATGAATGCGACTATGGAAATTATATGGAGCTAAATCCTGTTTTAACCTATCAATAAACAGGGCCCATGTCATGACCAATTTATCCTAATTCCTGACCTGACTGTACTATGTTTTTTTTATACTATCCACTGCTATACAGCTATGTCACACTATCTATGCACTATAAATGATGCTATGCTCTATAATATTATACTGCAGAGAGAAATGATAATACCTGCTGATTGCAATTTTGGGGGCCAACAAGTCCCATTTTTGAAGATTACTTTTGTGTTGTATTCCTAATGTTGGATTATATACCCTGACTAAAATGTTTTTTAAAGGGGATTTCCACTACTTTGATATTATTGATCAGCTTTGGCATCAGCTGGCTATAAATAGTGTATGGCGCTGAAAAGCACAGCTCCACTTATTGTATAGTGGCCAATCACAGGTACTGCAGCTCAGCTCTTGTTATGCTCTTAGAGAGGATCTGTGGCTGGGTCTAAGGTGACTAAACTTTTGCTCTTATTTTATTCCTGAAGTTCTCCTGAGTATGCTGATTTGTATTATTTTTTTCTAAATCTCCCATACGGTACCAGAGATATAGGCCGTTATGTTTGTTTTGAATTTTTATGGCCTGTCATAAGAGGGCGTAATACCAATCAGGCGAAAGACACCCCCCCAAGGATCCTTGTAAGCTATTCCCCTTACAGTGGTACCGACCACAGCAATTAGCACTAAATAGAAAGGCCCATATCTCTGAAACCGTATGACGAATTTAAAGAAAAATAAAAACTAGCATATTCAGGAGTGCAGGGGGAATAAAATAAGAGCAAAAAGTGGGTACCTTTTGACCTGGTGACAGGTCCTCTTTAACGATTTCTTATGCCCAAGAAAACCCATTTAAGACAAATTAGTTAATTTAGGTGACCACAAATTCTACACCAAAAATTTATTTTTTCAATGATTTTGCACAAATTGTGCAAATGAAAACCAAATCTATCACAGACCTGCCCTGCATCACTTGGGTTGTGGAAGAAGTAAAAAGATATACTGATGTACATCAGCCTGACAGAGGCTGTGTGATTGTATGCAGCAACCAGACACTGCAAAACCTTCTGAAACCAACCAAGTAAGTATACTCTACTGCTTGGATTCATAGGGTTGCATCGGTCAGCATTGCGTCGTCTCTGTTTCTCTGTTGCTTTGCTCATTACAATTTCTGGCGCCAATCCCACATTTTAGTACAAGGCTGCGAAAAAAAAGATTGAGACAAGTGCCCAATACAGTAAAACTTCGTGTAAACCTTTAGGCAGATCCCCTAATACGCTTTCTGTTGCGCCGACTCATCGCTTTTGTCTGCCCGTTTGGCAACATTATTTGGATATAAATCTGTGTTGATGAAGGGTCGGTCCGACCCTGAAATGTGTTGACTTTTTATGAAAAGAAATAATAATCCCAAACTTGACCAAGTCAAAAAGGAATTAACCCGACCTTTCACAGGCTTTGAAGTGTAAATACCGGCTGCACCAGTAACTCCCCCGTCAGGGGTCAATCCTGCACGCAGCACTGGCCTTGAAAAGAGTCATATCTAAGGAACTTATCAGTTGTCAGTAAAGATGAGCAAAAATAATAATAAATGACTCACACCTCTCTTCGACCCTCACCTTCTCTTCTCATCTCTGGCCTGGTTTTCACAATTGTGGTCCATTCTTCAACCACAGTAGGCCTTTGATGTTCTTCAAATAGTCCCGTCTGGTCTTCAGGGCCTCCATCGTAGACTAGTTTTAGCGGCGTCATGACGTTTCAGTGTGACTCATGACATTACTTTTTGTAAAATTTCAGGCTAATTTAATTTGCCTCAAATTGATTTTCTCATCTCCAGTTGTCAGGTTTGCTTGTGCCACTGAACAGGGTAATCATGTGGACTGGAGCTTTCTCGAATTCCTGCAATTGCAGCAATAGGTTGGCTGAGTATTGCTTGCGGCTGCTGCACAGTCTAGTGCAACATCATCGTTGCACAAAGGACATGGAACCAGACCGGCTAATGAAAAGAGCTGCGAATGAGAACATGTAAGAAGTGGTACTCCCGCTCCCGTGCAGAGGCACCTAACCACTGTCATGGCCAATGGAATGGCACCAGCTCTAATGGTTTCATATTGCTGAGATATGTCATCACTTAATGATCACTAGGTGTCTGACGTCTGGTACCTTGACAACTTCTGAAAATAATGGGACCTCAGTGCAGTTTTACTGCTGCATTCCCTCCTCAATCTGTTCTCTGATCACGGCTGCTTGTGCAGCATTAATATTGTTTGCACAGCTGGATTTTCAGGAGCACCTCTGCAGTTCCCTTCTTTCTCAAGATAAGCTGGGGTCTTGGAGATCAGGCCTCAACTGATCATTAAGTGATGGAACCATAGTTGATAATAATTCTCCAGGTATTTAAATATGTTACTCTGGAATTGCTTGCCTGAGGAGGTGGTGATGGCGAACTCAGTCGAGGGGTTCAAGAGAGGCCTGGATGTCTTCCTGGAGCAGAACAATATTGTATCATACAATTATTAGGTTCTGTAGAAGGACGTAGATCTGGGTATTTATTATGATGGAATATAGGCTGAACTGGATGGACAAATGTCTTTTTTCGGCCTTACTAACTATGTTACTATGTTACTATGTTACTAGTCTTAAACTGCAAGTCTGCAGTCACTCTATGAGACTGCATACTTGTGAATACTCACATGGCGAGAACTGTGCAATGTGAGGATTCTCCGTTACTCAAGTATGTGATTTGCAAAGGTGCGGCCGCGTGCCGACTAGATGGGCGCAGCCTCGCTTGATGCAATTGTATTGAGCAAGTTCGGATACAGTCTTGCTAGAAGTATGCATGTCACATTCTTATGATCACATGACTGTCTGTTCCCGGCAGCGGAAAATCCTAACAGTGTTCAGTGCTTGCGATGCGAGGATTCACAAGTCTGCAGTCACATAGAGTGACTGCAGACTTGCAGCCTAAGACTGGAGAACCTCTTTAAGTCCATCCTCCTGGAAATGCCCGACTCATCCTGAATATCTAACTTTTGAGCAGGAGGTTGCCTAAACACCACCTGCTTTCTGTCTCCCAACAATTGGGGACAGTTGCCAACTATGAAGCATATCCTGGCCATTGTTCTCTAAGATGTGGATACTCCTTCGAACAACTAAAGACTTTTAAATAAAGGCGCAAAAAGGGCTCAAAGTTAAAGTGGAAATGTAATTATTTCTTTACCTACACCGCAGTTTTGCGCTACGCACCGTGCATTTGCCTTCTGCCATGTAGCATTATCCCTACAAGCAGAACTTTGCCGTAGAGCTTGCCGTTGCGTTTTGGATTAGATGCAATGACTGGGTCTCGAGCTGTTTTAGCAATCCGGTGTTTGTGCGGAGAGGACCTGCTGGGTGACAATGTCAGGTCTGCGCTTGACAAAATTGTAAATGATCACATAGCATTTACTGTGACTACTTGAGACTTTTAAGTCAGATTGTTAGACTGTGCAGGAGCAAGTAAATTACTGTAAGCAGTATGAACTATGACAGTCCTCTGACATTGACAGCGCAGTGTACAGGTCTGCGCTCGCTGTGCAGCATAATGATTACATTACGATCTTGTGATAATATTCAGGATGTCTTCAGATAAATGAATGATAAACTAGGGGTTAGGCTGCCTTTATTACGAGCCTGATAAGGTGGCTAATCAGTGCCCGGGTAGGTGTCATTACATAAATTATGAGCCGGAGCATGATGTGTATTCCCATAGAGCTACTAAGCAATGTCCGTCTCCATGAGATTAGTGACAAGAAATTACATTTGAAAATAGCTGCCATTTTTTTCTCTGTCCGAAAAGATGATAAATTGTCGGTGACACGTTAGACTCAGTTCATGTGTATTTTAACCTTGTGTGACGCAGGAATATCAGCGCCCGGTGTCAATTAAAGGGGATCCAGAAAATTGATTCCGATGACTGATTGCAAATTTAGGAATGGGTCCCGGTAATTATTTTGTGTGCAGCTTTTATTCATTGTGATGAGTGGTCAGTGGATTGTGTAGAGCGCTGATTAGGAATTATGCTGAAAAATGAAAATAACATTTGTTTTTGATGAGTTTAACACTTATTTCAGCAGCGACTCAAGAGTAGCGATGATATTACTTTTAACTAAACATGTGCCAAATTTATTTTTTGCAAAAGTTGGCACAGCGATGTAACAGATTTGACCTGACATTGAAGAACTGGTGTAGCTGAGTAAAGTTTTCAAAACAGGCCCAGTGTAGCAGAGCTGGCACATAGATGTAGCAGAGTTCACTAAGTAAAGAGGAACTGCTGTAGCAGAGCGGAGTTTGCTGTACTAGGGCTGGAATCACGATGACCAGAATCGCAGGGATTTAAATGCACTAATGGTGCAAGGGAAAGGCAAAAATGCCAAGTACCTGAATACTCAGGCGACTTTCTGCTGCCTGTGCTTGGTATACTTGAACTGGGTGAAGAATGTTATTATTTTGCATGAGGTTGGAGGAACCGTGCACAGGAGAGCAACACCGATGAAATAATCCATATTTGACAAATTCTCGAATAATGCGATCAGTGTATAGGGAGGTAGCATAATCGTGTAGGGCTGTTTTGAAGGTTTGCTACCTTTTCTTAATTGAATAGCTATGGAAATACTGAATCATATACTTTATACAATTGTTGCTTCCAACTTTAAGGGAACAGCTTGGAGAACACCCTTTCCTGCTCCAACTTGTCTTTGTTTCAGTGCAAGTAACAAGGTTCACAAAAACAAAAACACGGGGTAATATTGTGCCATTTCTGGAATCTCTCCTTCTTTAAGGCGGAATTCACACATCAAAAACATATCAATGGTGGTCCGAAGAACGATCAGCTGCTATCTGCTCTGGCAATTGCCAAATATGACCAATGTATGGGCTAAGACACAGAAGTCGCATGCATGGCTTGGTGGTCACTTCCTGATATTGCATCTTGTCTCCTTTTTCCGTGACTATACGCACTCGGAAATACCAATGTCATGTTTTATTAGTATATACATAACAGAATAGTACAGATCTTAAGAAATATGGTAATAAAAACAATTCTATAGCGTCTAAGATGGAAGAAGTAGTACTTTAGTAGCCTGATACATCATTTGTTGGGTTTTTAAGTGACTTTTCATTTTTTTATATTCATTTATTTTTTTTTGCAACAAATGCTTCAAAGTGGGTCATAAATTTTGTGGAAAATGAACAAATGTTCTAAAATGTTGCAATATTTGCGTAAAAATAAGATAAATATAGATAAAATTACTCTTGAGGTGGGAGGGGAGGGGTCTTTTCAAAGTTCACAATTGATAAAAGAGACGAATATGTTTGTAAACCACAAACCATACCCACAAGGATGAACATAAACAAAAAAAACAAAAATCATAAAAAATACTCTTTGAAAAAGGTGTAAAATATAAGAAGAATAAGGCGCAATTGAGAAACAGGCAAAAAAAAACAACAAAACACGCCCCTGATGAAGCTAGGGTGAAACGTGCGTTGGGGCTTCAGGACAACATGTTCCATTAGTTTATCCTCATACAAAGATGTAAGTATTTTATTTGGGTTTAATACCTTCTTATGAACACTTGCTTCTCCACCGGGTGGATGCTTTAGGTTCTAACAAGCAATAGCTATTTATATTTTTGGATATTTTTGGGTAAGCTTATTCTGTTTAGTCAATAATAGACATTGTTGGATGTATTTATTAGATACATGTAGTTCCCCATTGAGTGACTCTGCATTTTTGTGATTTTTCTATATTTTAATAATTCTAAAATTTGTTACGTTTTTGAGACTTTAGTGTAACAATTGTTTGTTGTTGGTAAAAAACAGAAAAAAGTAGATGAAAAAAGCGCAATAATGAATCAATGCTCATAATGATTGAAAAAATGCCCCCTCAAAATAAATAAATAAATACATTTATTGTTTATGTAAAGGGCCCAAACTAACATTTGACGAGATTTATAAATATAATAAAATAATAAAAAATAATAATAATAAAAAAAGAACACAAATAACAATATGTCTTAGAACAATAAAAATAATATAAAAAATTGACTCTATGTCATATTTTAATAATGTAATAGTGATGTTGGCAGGTTGGTAAATGACCTAGGAAATGTATGACAATTAATATACATGGGTTAACAGAGTAATTATATCCATAGCAATAATTTATATCTCAAACAATGCTTTATTATTTTACAATATTTATTTTAATTTGAAGACTTTTCAGCCTATAAATTAAACCGCCATAGTTGAAGAGATGATTTTAAAAATTGTAGCCCTCATTTCAAAATGCAATTAAAAGATGAGACTAATTAGTCCCATAAGATCATCTGCTGGCAATTATAATTAACATTGAAGGTATTAAAAAAGCAATCAAAACACTACGTTCATGTTTGTAATTGTATAAAGAAGAATTTTCAGATTTTTTTTTTTAATTTCGGCTGACCTGCTTTCTGATTTTGTTTATCATTGAGAGGTTCAACCATTGTTTGTTTTGTATCAGAAATTTAGTTTTAATTGAAACATATAATTCGTCATTTTATACGGGGAAAAAAAATCAATGTCACGAAGCGTCGGCTTAAAGGAGACTTCAGCTGCTGATGCATTAACTTTTATTATTTCCAACCTGTTTTTTTTTTTTTTTAAGGATTTATTGAAGTAATAGTAAGAACTCATGGAGGCAGAGAGTTCCTAGTGATCTATAATAAAAGATTGTAGGTACCCTGTGTGCCGCCATATGGTGCTCCATATGTCACCAAATTATGCTACATAGTTATATAGGTTGAAAAGAGACCTAGGTCCATTAAATTCAACCTCTCTCTATCAATTAAACATTTTTGTCACTAAATTACCTATAACCCACAATATTATGTGTATTGAAGAAATCGTCCAGCCCTTTTTTTTTTAAAGCCGTCATAGTGTCTGCCATTACTACCTCTTGTGGTCGGCATTCCACAGTCTGACTGCTCTAAATGTAAAGAACCCTTTCCTATTTAGCTGCCGGAATCGCCTTTCTTCTATCCTTAGTAAGCGCCCTTTGGTCCTTGGTATGGTCCTTGGAAGGAATAAGTCATGTGCCAGTCCTTTGTACTGACCACACATATATTTATACATGTAACTAAATGAGATCCCTTCTAAGACATCTGTTTTTCTAAGCTAAACAAGCCCAACTTTTCCAACCTCTCCTGATATGAGAGGCCTCCATCCCTTGTAATAATCTAATCGCCCGCCCTTGAACTGACTGACATCTGTATATCCAAAGCTGGATCCCATATTCTAGATTTGGCCTCACCAGTGATTTATAGAGCCGTAACAATATGTTGGGATCGTGGTATTTTATCTCTCTTTTTATACACTCTAATATCTTGTTTGTCTTTGCGGCAGCTGCTTGACATTGAGTACTAACGCTCAGCTTACTTGTAACCAGAATACCCAAGTCCTTCTCCTGTTCTGTAGTCCCAAGTATGGTCCCATTTAATGTATATGCAGCAATAGGATTACTCCGTCCTAGGTGCATTACTCTACATTTATCCACATTAAACCTCATTTGCCAAGTGTTTACCCATTCAGACATCTTATCCAGTTCATTCTATAATATTGTAATGTCAAGGTCAGATTTTAATATTCTGCATCATTTGTTGTCATCAGGAAAGACTTACTCTTTACTCTCAATTCCATCAACAAGGTCATTAATAGAGATTAAAAAGAACATACCCTCCCTGTAAAAAAGAATTTTCACTTTCCATAATTATATAATTTTTATGTGGAGTAAATGTTGTTGCTCTCCTGAATTCGGAGTTGTTTTTATTTTGTTCCTAGGCCTTTCCATTACTGAGATATGGTCTCATTTCCTCTGTATGGAAATCAAGTCTATTTATCCAAATTCTTCAGGATCACGCCCAGTTGGATAAAAATATTAGCTTTATAAAGAGGGAAGAGAGGGACGTATCTCTAGAGTGGAGAGGCCCAGGAGCAAATAATAAACAACACCAAATTCAGGAGAAAAGTGGGATTTATAAAGAAAAAAATTCCATATTTTTGGCAGGTGACAGGTCCTCTTTAAAGCAATGCTTCTATGTCTGGTATATGGCATCTAAAGAACAATGACATTTTTACTGTTGTTGATCTCCAACCACAAACAGACTAGGAATAGTTATTTGCAGGGCTGCCATCAGGAATTTCAGGCCCCCCATACTGGCAAAATTTTCAGGCCCCCTTGAGACTCCGCTCAGGCTCCACCCTAGCTCCGCCTCCACCCCACAAACCTTCCACAGTCCCACGCTCCACTTCTGCACCACGTCCTCACCAATCACACATTAACAGCACCATATCACATACATAGCCATATCAGCTTTTGTTTTGGACAAAAGATTTTTTTAAGCCCCCGCCACGACAAGGTAGACTCTTCTCGCCAGGCGATACTCTACTCCAACCGATTAAACATTTCTTAAAATAGCCAATACTCTTTTAAGGTATATTTTCTTTATTTTTTTTTTAAGGGAATGTGTCACATACAGTACATTTTCTACCATGACCAACAATATCACATACAAGGGACAAATACTGCCACACCATGACCAGATCACATATTACCACAATATAGTGACCGAATCATACCAAATAAATGAAAGAAATACTGCCACACGATAACCAGATCACATATTACCACCTGATTGTCACAGAATAATACCACATACTAGGGACATATAGCGCCATACCGTGACCAGAACACATTTTACCACCACATAGTCGCTGAATAATACCACATAAAAGGAAAAAATATGCCACACTATGAACAGACCACGTATTCCCACCACATAGTGACAGAATGATACCACATACTGTACAAAGAACAATTACTGCTATATCAGCACCAGAAAACATATTACTGCCACATAGTAACCGAATAATACCATATACAAGGAACAAATACTGTGACAGCATGACCAGAACACATATTAAGTAATGTCACAGGTCACCTCCTCTTCTTGTACAATGACTGATAACACCTCTATATACAGTAGATAACACAGGATCCACCATTCACAATAGGTGATGTCACTGCTCACCTCCTCCTCCTGTACAATGACTGATAACACCTCTATATACAGTAGATAACACAGGATCCACCATTCACAATAGGTGATGTCACAGCTCACCTCCTCCTCCTGTACAATGACTGATAACACCTCTATATATAGTAGATAAGACAGGATCAACCATTCACAATAGGTGATGTCACAGCTCACCTTCTCCTCATGTATAATGACTGATAACACCTCTATATACAGTAGATAACACAGGATCCACCAATCACAATAAGTGCTGTCACAGCTCACCTCCTCCTGTACAATGACTGATAACACCTCTATATACAGTAGATAACACAGGATCCACCAATCACAATAAGTGCTGTCACAGCTCACTTTCTTTCCCTCCCTTCACAATGACCCTTGTCCAGATCAGAGCATGTTCAGAGAATACTTCTATACACTTTAGTAGGGTTAGGGTTTATTAGGTTCAGAATCAGTCTATACATGTCCATATCTTTTTATCTACTGAAGAAAAAAACAGGAATGAGAGGCTAATATTAGGCCTACGGGCCAGTGTGAGAATGGCAAGATTTTGGGTTTTCAAAGTGATAATGAAAATTTCAAATAATAATAATAATAAAATAATAATACCGATAACAATAATGCTAATAATAATAATATTAAACAAAAATCAACACAAAAATGAGGTAATTTTTTATTACATATTCCCTTCAATCCTTAGTCATTAATGTTGTTGTTATTATTATTATTTCTATACTTCTTATTATCATTACTCTTACTCTTACTATTATTATTATGACTGTATTATTATTACTGTTATGATTATTGTTGTTATTATCATTATTGTTATTTTGTCTCTCATTGTTTGTTTTGTCTATTATGTTGTTTCTTCTCAGACGATGCAGTTGACAATATTCGTGTACATAGATTTTCTTCAGGAAAACAGACCTTCTTAGCATGAACGCCGGTGACAACCCTGCCAGGCAATGACTAGCTGATCTGCTTTTCTGTTACTACACTTGGCTTGTTTTTCTAGTCAAAATAAAAGAAAATCACAGGATTCTTAAAATAATAGCTGACAGCAGGTAGTTACTGAGAAATGTATGTCCCTGGCTCTTAACTTTGTAGCATCCATCCAGATGGCAGATTATAGTCTGAGATCTGCCGAATGGTGACAAATACATTGGTAATAGCGCTCAGCTTGCCTAACTGTAAATGTGAATTCACGGTTTCTCTCCTGTGTGATTGCAGAGCTGACATGTCAGATGAGAGGGGGCTCGGGAAGAGCCTGACATCGCAACTGCACAAATAAATGCCAGACACGAGGGTTGCTTGATCTGGAATTACCAACATTGTTTCTATCATCAATTCAAATTTAGCCACAATGTAGAGTCAATCTCGTTTCTCAGTCACACAAATAGAATTCCGGGGAATGAGGGCGACACCGGTTAACTGGCGGCAGTCTATATACCGATCACTGAATGATAAGAAGCTCGCCATGAAGCTCTTTAAAAGAAAAATCACATCTACTTTATTGCTGACAAGTAATGTAGTCGGTAAATAAATTCATTTTCCTTTGCAAGATCAAATGCGAAATTCAACCTCCGGGTGGCGCTGACGGGTGAAGGGATAAATACTATTTTCCCAACCAATTGTTAGGTCCCACTATTTCCCAAATATTTGGAAAACACTGAACTTTTTCTCTTGCCCCAATTCTTTAAAGGGTATATCAAATTTTTTGGGGGTATATTCACTTGGTCAACCAAATTTTTTGTGTCTCGTAAAATGAAAAATAATAAACTATTGAAATAGCGTTGATAAAAAAGTGTAATATTTATTAGTCTCTTTTATGTTAGCAATGGCAAAATTGAGAAGAAGAGATGGAATAAAAGTATCACTGCGGTATCAGACTACACAGAATTGTTTTGTAGTCTGTTACCATGGAGATGGATAGGTGAGCTGCTGGCGAAACAGATAAGATCTCTTAATCAGGACTTATTGCAAAGTTGATTAAAATGGTTTTCTCATATTTGGGGATGTGTTCATTTGCTCTGTACAACGGTCAGATTTTTTTGTTGTGATCTCAGTAAAACTGCAGGAAAAATGCAGCAGACTGATTTGTGCTGTTGTGTTTCCTGGCACGCGCTTGAAAACTATGTCGAACAACCACGAGACATGCATCGGTGGGGACTCAAACATAATTTTCGAGCATGCCTAAGGCACTCAGTAAGCACACGAGCATTCTCGGATAACACCTTATCCGAGCACGTTCACTCATCACTACTAACAATCGAAATATCAGTAGAGGGGGCTATAACGTGTGTCTCTAGACAAAGGAACATTTAATAAATATCCAGCTAAAAAAATATTACATTTATCTGGGAAAAATGTGTCGAGATCCCACCTCTGCACAGGGGGAATCTCGGACCATCTCCGCTGCGGTCTCCCATTCTTCTCCAGCCGCAGTAGAGCCTGCTCAGCGGAGACGTCGGTCCCAGCGTCTAGCTCAGGCTGATACTGGACAACTGGTTACTGCTGCCTTTCCAGCTTCTGCCATTGTAGCCAGTACTGGGAAGTGGCGAGCAGACGTGTTTGGGACTAAGTCCTGCTCTTCCCTTTCTGAGCATGCCCAGGGCAAGATCTCTCGTTGGAGATCAAGGGTCACATGCTTAGATACTGCAGCAAATCCCATTGGTCCTTTAGGAAGGTCCTAAAGGTGTTTTTCTTCTGTGGCTGACGCCCATTGGTCCTTCTGGGAAATTCCTGTTCTTGTTGCAGCTATAAAAGGTTCGCATGGCCACACGGCCATGCGCTAGTGTACATTTAGAATCGTGTGTGTGTTGATGAGTGCAAGTCGTTCTTTAAAATCCCCTCCCTTGTGTATGACTGTTCGCAAAAGGTGGATGCTTGCTGTCTAGCGCCCGACTAAGCTGTCAACATAAAGGCACACGATACAGCGTCTATTGCTGTAACCACCAGTGCGGTGCCGTGCGCTTATAGAGTGCTTTCCTATCCCAAGTCTGGGTGGTTAGTGGCGTCCGCCTAAGCGGCACAGCACGCACTCTTATACTTTAAGTTATATTTTCTGTTACTTTGACACCCCAGTTGCGGTGTCGAGCGCAAGTGGTCTGAACGTACTCTAATTCTGTGTCTTGGGATAGAGTCCTGAGACTCCTTGCTTGCGCTCTTGGTGCGGTACCGCGGCCCTGTGACACAACAGGGTTTGCTTCCTTCACACAGCGTGAAGTTAACCCGTGTGTGTATCCACATTGTACCGCCATATAGTCCGTCATTACTCAGCAGCAGGTTCCATCTCTGCACGGTGGACCCCGGGCTGCGAACGCACCTTATACCATCTCTCTTATAATTTGGTGCGTTCCGCTGGCCCTAACAAATGGTTTATTTACTCGAAGTACTCTTGTGATTGATAAAAATTAAAACCAACATAAATATCCATTATAATCCTTTGCTTACAATTAGGCAGCATAGAATACTATGATATTTGTTATGTAACATTACAAATTGTCAAGGTGAGCACTTCATAACTGACATTACCAAAAAGAGCAATTATTTGGGTTATTTGTGTAAGTCTGGGTTATTGTTAAAAATTCTCTGGTTCCTTGTAAGGAAGTAGTTTGGAATATTGACCAAATCTTGGTGAATGTTTGCAATTATTCGAATGGCTGTTGTTAATGTATCTTGTTACTCTAGAACCAATAAAGTCTATGTTATAAAAACAAAAAAATATTACATTTAAAGTGATTTATTTGCGTTAATTATTATTTAAATGGGTTGTCCAGGATTATTATAGACGATGTATCAAGACATCGGTTCTCAGGAATTTCTTAAACATGTGGTTATTATTTAACACGTTTCAAAGTGACATGCACTTCTTCCTCAGGAACCAACCACATCTGATAAATAAATTCCTGACAACTGATGTCTTCAATAATTGTCAGCGCATAAGGTATCCACAAATTCTCCATATCTTTATTTAATCGATTAGTAAGCACCATATTTCTTTTTTATATAATGAAGTCTTTCCTCATTCAATGTCCCAATACTATGTGGAGGAACCAAAGACAGGATCACTTACAGGAATTCTCCACTTCGAAATAAATACCTTTAGTTGTGTTTAAAACTTAGTAGTATAGTCGTTTTAAGAAAGAGACCCCTGTTGAAAAATGTATTTTGGGTCCTGGCAACTCCAATTTCACTTGTATAAGAGAAGAGATATTCATCCATGGCAAGAAAAAAATATCTATTATAAAAAAAATCTTTTATTGATATACATTTAAAATATAGAAGGAAATTGAAAAATTTGAAACTTTACCACGCGTTTCGAGCAGTAAAACCTCTTAATCGTTAATTCTTAATCATGATTAAGAGCTTGTAAAGCTCAAAACGCGTGGGAAAGTGTTTATAATTTTTGATTTTCCTCTTATATTTTTAAGAGCATATCAATAAAATATATTTTCATAATAGATATTTTTTTTCTGGGAGCGGCTTCACGTCTCTTCTCCTATACAAGTATTCCTGCCTGGGAACCGGCCCATGGTTTCTTCTGTGTACAGTACCCTACAAAGATTATTCAATTACTTGAACTGGTGAGATGATGTGATTTTTTTTCTCTTTGCTCATGTTTATACAACTCCACTTTCAGATTGTGTTCTACGAAGGGGAGTAGTTCCGGGGCAATCTTAACTATTAGGCCGGGGTCACACTTGCGAGTGCAATGCGAGAAGCTCGCACGAGTCTCTTGCATCAATATCCGGCACTGCCGCCAGCACTCGGACCGGAGCGTTCAGCTGCATGTATTTCTATGTGAGCTGAACGCTCCATTCCCGAGAGCCGGCGGCAGTGCCGGGTATTGATGCGAGAGACTCGTGCAAGTTTCTCGCATTGCACTCCCAAGTGAGACCCCGGCCTTAAGATGAAACTAGCTAGCCACCTTTGCACGAAGCATTGGTCATGTGTCGACACAAGAAGTAGAGCTTCTTAACCACAGATAAAAAGTTGTAAATATTTATATCTGAAGGGGTTGTCCACTACTAGGACAACCCCTTCTTGATCTAAATGTTTGGCACCGATAAAATAAAAAAGCTTATACTCACCTTCCATGCCAGTGCCGTTCCAGCGGTGTCGGCACTCACATTCCCGGGGTTCTTGTACAGTTGTTTTGACACTTGAGCCTGACGCTCCATCGGTGATGGCGTCACTGGCCCCTCCATCAGATAAATCGAACATCAAGGGGAAGTGAAAGAGCAGCCACAGCCCTGACTTCCTCTTGATGTTCTTTTTGTCCAAAGGCGCATCCAATGATACCATCACTGTTTGGGCGCTGGCTCACGTGTCATAACAATGAGCCGGGGAATGAGAATGCCAACACCACTAGAACGACGCCAGCAAAGGAGGTGAGTATAAACTTTTTTATTTTATCCGTGCCAAGTGTGGGGTATGAGAAGGGGTTATCCTAGTAGTGGACAACTTCTTAAAAGCAAACATAAAGCCATATTTTTGTTTAACGGACAATCCCTTTAATATACAATATTCCTAACTTCAATGTCAGAATACTATAGGGTTCGTCTATGGGACACAGAACACTAACATTAATATTCGAGACTTGTGAAATAAAAGAGACTTATTCTACAAATGTGGAGTTCCGTCCCGCGTTCCGTCGTTTATGATGGATTATCTTTCCCATTGAATAAACGGAACCAAACCCTGCACCACATTTATGGAAAGTTCCTGTTCTCAGCGACACACGTTTTTTCCATTTAGGGCCGTCTGAATGAACAATTTCCTAGTCTTATTTATTCCTACTAGTTTATATGACTTTGCTCGAAACAATTAGCCTGAGCTATTAGAAATTATATGGACGGTAATATACGACAAATCCAAATAAACATATTAGGGCGACAGGTTTAAACGATGTGGATAACCCAACGAGCCGGCATTGCAGGTGGCAATATCCTGTTTTTAAATTACATTTCAGCACATGAGCTTAATATATCCTCCCGTGTTATACATTTCGCTTGTAGCGAGCAGCACTTTTTGCCCATTACTTTATTTGACCTCATTACTGCTAATCATTATCACATTTTTTAATAGCTGACACAGTGAGTGAAACAGTTAATTCACTCTATCGGGCTGAAAGAGAGTCTGTCAGGTTATTGATGACAAATTAAAATTAATAAAGGAGATCTGTGTCGAGTTTGAGGGCCTACAATGAACACAAGCATACAGATGATTGCGAGAGCCTCCTGGGGACGCTATGAAGAGTAATGTTTTTGGTGTACGTGTATTGTCTTGAAAGGAACGCTAAAACTGCCAAATCTCTGCTTTTGCCTGGAAGACTTCCTGAAATAGGAGCTTTATGCTGTTAGCCCTCATCACTTGTAATTTATCCCACTGAGAGTTATATCCTGTTCTGTACACCTTCGCTGGCTGCAGATATAACACCGCGCTTCCAAGGTTCTACGCTTTTATTTTGCCTTTTTTTAAAAAAAAAAAAAAGAAAATTCACATAAATGCAAAATTGGAGGCGGGTGAATTGTCGTCAGTGTTGTGTAAATTAACTTTGGATTGCATTTCAAACGACGTTGTGGCAAAGGCGTCATGCTTTTTAAATGCAATATATACAGTACAAGAAAAGGGGACCGAAGGATTCGGATGTGAATTGCTTGATGTCTATTTGCCTAGGACAAGATTTGACGTAATAATTTTATATTGAGCACTGCAAGATCATAGAATCATAGAATGACCTCCAGGATCATCGTCTCAGACCTCCTGCTCAATGTAGGAGTCAATAAACCATCTCAGACAGATGTCTGTCCAGCCTCTGTTTGAAGACTTCCATTGAAGGAGAACTCACCACCTCTCGCGGTAGCCAGTTCCACTCATGGATCACCCTCACTGTCAAAAAGTTTTTTCCAATATCTAATCTGTACCTTCTCCCTTTCAGTTTCATTCCATTGCTTCTCGTGTTTCCATGTGCAAATGAAAATAAGGATGATCCCTCTACACTGTGACAGCCCTACAGATATTTGTAGGCAGCTATTACGCCTCCTCTTAACCTTCTTTTTTGCAAGCTAAACATTCCCAGATCCTTTAACCGTTCCTCGTAGGATATACTTTGCAGTCCACTTACCATGTATCATGGTCATGTAGGAACAGTAGTCACCTGCGTCCTCTGCATACACTGGTTCCCGATAAGAAACCAACCGATAAGAAGATTTCATCAAGGTTCAATTTACAGTAGTAAAGGAAGGATAATCCAGACCAATGGACTTGCAATCTTCTTTATTCACGAATTTAACAAAGGATGATTGATTAAACATTTACGTTAAAACCAAAAATGACATCTATGATTTTAACATGAATGTTTTACCAGTTGTCCTTTGTAAAATACTTACTTGAATAAGAAAAATTCCACTTCCGTTGGGATACATTATCCTTCCTTTACTATAGTCTTCTCGTGCCCAGGCAGAGCCACCATCCGGGCTCCGGACTGCACATGACTAACTTCACGGTGAGCTGAAAAACACACTTTGGTCTTTACTTACAGTCACTCAGTATGGAGGCACTTGTACTTTTACCATTGAACAATGGCAGCACTTCTCTCCAAACATATGCAGTCCGCTGTCTTGCCTGAGCTTGGAACACGTCCATACTTCCGGCCCTGTTACACCCTTAAGACCACTTCCCAGTTCTCTCCATGAGAGGCTTGTTCACCCAACCATATTTTCGATCCGAATGATGTCTGTGAGAAAAACGGGTATCACTTGGACCATTCATTTATTCAGTGTACATGAGTGATTTTTTTTTCACTGACCGAATTGGCAGGCACTAGTTTTTTCCGTAAATAGGATGAAACGCGCCCATCTAAGTCTATGGGTGCGTAATAAAAATTGGATGCCTTAAGGAGCCACAGTATACCATCTGTTTTTTACGGATACATTGCGATTCTGTAGCATAGGAAACGATTAATGATCTTGTAAATGAGCAATAGCTGCTGCTTTAAAAAAACGTATTTCATACGGATAATAAGAAAAAGACTCTAACTTTTCTGGATGAAATTTTTGTATGATTTTTTTTATATGTTTGTGTGAACCTACCCTAAGGCCGGGGTCACACTTGCGAGTGCAATGTGAGAAACTCGCGCAAGTCTCTCGCATCAGTGCCCGGCGCTGCTGCTGGCACTCGGGAGCGGGGTGTGCGACTACATAGAAATACATGCAGCTGAAAGCTCCGTTCCCGAGTGCCGGCGGCAGTGCCGGGTATTGATGCGAGAGACTTGAGCGAGTTTCTCGTATTGCACTTGCAAGTGTGATCCGGCCTAAGACTCAGTCCCACCGGCAATTACTCCGCTTCAGTCACTCTCTACACATTAGGCCCCAGTTCTCACAGTGCCACTTGTAGAACCGGACTATACTAATCTGGATTACAAAGCTCTTCCATCTGTATTTGGCCAACTGGTTACTTTAGGTGCAATGATCTGTTCCTCCCTCTCGTCGCTCAATTTTGGCTCATGTAGCTCCGTACGACTATCGGCATGCTCATGCACTCTCTCGCTCTTGCTCTGCTCACCTGGACTTTGGTTCTTACAACTACTTGAGGTGGCTTGCATTTTCTTTTCCAGCTCCAATCACCTTCTCTTTCTCTTATGGACAGCTGGTTTACAATGTCCCAGACAGTCACAGAGGAAATCTCCCCTCTGTAACTCCTGTCCTTTCTACGTGGCCTTTTATAACTGACACTGAATGGAGGGAAGACAGCCCTCCACCAACCTCTGTCAAATCCCCCGGACAGTCAAAGAGAAAATGTCCCATCTGTAACCGGCCTCAGACTGGCCCACAGGGTGACAAGGGAATCCCCAGGTGGGCCCCCAACCCCAGTGTATGGGCAGTACTTGGCATAATTCACATGATTCACTCTGTACAGAAAAAAAGCAGCATCTTATCATTCATTAACCACGCTACCCCGTTTATTATTATATAGAGATATAGGTAAATTTGTGAACGAAGGTAGTATAATATTTGCATGAAGGTGAAAAGTGGGCCCCCCCCAAAGTCAATGTTATTGGTGGGCTCTTGTCACCCCAGTCCGACACTGTCTTTAACTCTTGTTTTCTCTGCATGCCCTCTGCAACTGACACTGAATGGAGGGAAGCGAGCCCTTAAAGGGGTGATCCAAAGTTGAAAAAACTTTTTATTCTAAATCCCTATTTAATCAGTACCATAATCTAAACTATTTTCTAATATACTTAATTTACAAATTCCCTTTCCTTACCTCATTACGCTGTCTGCATTTTTTTCTTTTGTTTTCACTTCCTTGTTGATGAACCTTCTTTTGAAAATCCCAGTGCATGCTGGGATACTCTAACAAAGAGTCATCAAGTGGAAAAGGCTGCAGTCACCGCAGCAGCCTCGTTCCCCTCTCTGAAGCGTAGCCTTATCAATGATGCTCATTTCAGGGGCTGAACAAGTCCATGCAGGGTTTTTTGTCACATATTTTTTGGCTAGTGGTTTTTGTTGATTTTTTTTACTCTGTATTCTTCGAGATGTTAGTAGTTTGGAAATAGTGGGTGACCTATGCGATCTCCAAACTGTCTCCGGCGCTGTCTCCAAAATTCCAGCAGTGCAGGTCACCGGCTATCTCCAAACTACCCGCATTACCAAGTTGGATCTGCCAACCAGCTGGAACCCTGTCCAATAAGTATTGTGTCTCACACAACCCACCAGGTGAGCGGAACCGCCTCTTATTACTTTTCTTTGTTCCCTTAGCTGAATTCTTCAAAATGGCACCTGTGGTTCATGATATTTGCACAAAATAAAAAACGCTCTTCATTTTTGCCTTTAACCTGTTTTGCACTTTTTTACAGTAAAAAGTCACACGTTCAGCTTAAATTAATCTATTATCTATCTATCTGCTATTTATTATCTATCTATCTATTATCTATCTGTTATCTATCTTCTATCTATCATCTATCTGTTATCTATCTTCTATCTATCATCTATCTGTTATCTATCTATCTATCTATCTATCTATCTATCTATCATCTATCTATCTATTATCTATCTTATCTATCTATTATCTATCTATCATCTATCTATCTATTATCTATCTTATCTATCTATTATCTATTTATCTATCTATTATCTATCTATCTATCTATCATCTATCTATTATCTATCTGTTATCTATCTTCTATCTATCATCTATCTGTTATCTATCTATCTATCTATCTATCTATCTATCTATCATCTATCTATCTATTATCTATCTTATCTATCTATTATCTATCTATCTATCTATGATCTATCTATCTATCTATCTATTATCTATCTATCTATCTATCTATCTATCTATCTATCTATCTATCTATCTATCTATCTATCTATCTATCATCTATCTATCTATCATCTATCTATCTATCTATCTATCTATCTATCTATCTATCTATCTAAAGAAAGAGAAAAAAAACCAACCAGCACTCCTAATGTGAACACATGCAAGCTGCAAGCTGTATCATATAGATATAAAGAAACACAGCAGCACATGTATATGAATCTAGGCCATGTGAAAACACAGACAAATATTCGATATGAATCATACTACTCAAAAATATTTTTTCATAAAAAATTTTTCAAAAATTTTTTTTCATAAAACTTACAGTTATAGATAAAATGAAGATTCTTAGCTCATAAATTGGCCAATTCATGTGTGCCCATCAACCACGGCAAGGTGATCTCCCTCTGATGGGTCCTAACTCTACTGTACATGCCACTCTTGGGCCACCAGCCTACAACTTAGGACAAACATGTCACTCTGGGCTAAACCTACAATTTATGGGCAAGTAGAGATGATTACCGCCACCTGCAAGGTCAATGGGAGGAGTGCAAGATCAGTCTGGATGCAGCCACATCCATACACTAAACAAAGAGAAAAAAAGAGAAAAAAAACCAACCAGCACTCCTAATGTGAACACATGCAAGCTGCAAGCTGTATCATATAGATATAAAGAAACACAGCAGCAATTTTTTGAAAAAATTTTTATGAAAAAATATTTTTGAGTAGTATGATTCATATCGAATATTTGTCTGTGTTTTCACATGGCCTAGATTCATATACATGTGCTGCTGTGTTTCTTTATATCTATATGATACAGCTTGCAGCTTGCATGTGTTCACATTAGGAGTGCTGGTTGGTTTTTTTTCTCTTTGTTTAGTGTATGGATGTGGCTGCATCCAGACTGATCTTGCACTCCTCCCATTGACCTTGCAGGTGGCGGTAATCATCTCTACTTGCCCATAAATTGTAGGTTTAGCCCAGAGTGACATGTTTGTCCTAAGTTGTAGGCTGGTGGCCCAAGAGTGGCATGTACAGTAGAGTTAGGACCCATCAGAGGGAGATCACCTTGCCGTGGTTGATGGGCACACATGAATTGGCCAATTTATGCGCTAAGAATCTTCATTTTATCTATAACTGTAAGTTTTATGAAAAAATTTTTTTGAGTAGTATGATTCATATCGAATATTTGTCTGTGTTTTCACATGGCCTAGATTCATATACATGTGCTGCTGTGTTTCTTTATATCTATCTATCTATCTATCATCTATCTATCTATCTATTATCTATCTATCTATCTATCTATCTTATCTTTTTATAAATATAATATATAAAACACAGCTATACAGTTAAACAAGAGTAATATTAATGGCAGCCTCCATATTCATCGTTCCCGCACATATTAGTGCCACCTGTCAACCTCAATAATAATATTCTTAGAGACAATTTCTTAGATATATCTATTTATCTTTGTTTTTTTTTTTCAAAGAACTCAGGTTTCTTTTATAAAGGGGATAATAATTAATAGAAGCCGGTCCAAGGGGACCATGAGAGCTTTGTGTAAGGAGCCATTTGTCTTCTGGCTCTACACTTTATAGCCAGAGACTGGCTGAATAAATATATGTATATCATTTGAATTAAGACAGAAGACTATAGACCCCTAGGAGACCGTATGTAGATTGCAGCCATTATACTTTTTTAATGTGTGGCTGTCATGTCCACATAAAACGGCTCTGATGTATTTAGCGCGTTTATATGAGCATGTTTGAAATCTACGGACTAGGAAAATGATAATTACAGTAATGGCAGAGAAATAATATTCCAAGATCACATTTCCAGATTAGTTTGTTTTATTGAGTCTCCTCCTTGAAATAAATGAATAATACAATCCAAAACATGGGGGTATAGTTAGTTGAGAAACCCTTTATGGGACATTTCCCCTTAAAGGGGTTGTCTTCTGAGCTGATCAAAAAGTGTCCATTTGTTGTAAGTCACAAAATCAGATATGATCTGTTGGGAAAAACTTTGCAATAATTGTTCAGGATCTTTACACTGCCACCACTGGTGAATTTAAGTATTGCAGAATGCTACAGAAATATTTTGGGAATCTATCAGCAAGATTTGTTCTATAATCTGACACCAGCATGATGTAGAGACAGAGACCCTGATTCCAACGATGTATCACTTAGTTTACTGGTGATAGAATCACAGTTTTCTCTGCTACAGATCTAGCAGAGCTCAGAAGCCTGAGCCCTGTATAACCCCGCCCACACCACTGATTGGCCGTTTTCTGTGTACATTGTACATTGACAGAAAGCTGCCAATCAGTGCTGTGGGCGGGGTTAGACCAGGATGCACGAGACACCTAGTCCTGTAGTGATAATCCCCTGATGATAAAACACTGATTTTTATTGAAACAGCAAAATACATCATAGCAAATGACATATTGCTGGAATCAGGGTCTCTGCCTCTACATTATGCTGCTTTCAGATTACGTAACAAAAACATGCTAACACATTCCTTTTAATGCAAGACAAGTCATTGAGTGTAAGAGCTGCTCTCTACTATGGATAAGAAATGGGAATCCTAAACATAGGTTTGCCTTCTATTAAAGGGGCCTTCCTGTCAGAAAAATGTATCACTACTCCACTACATGGGTGAAACCTCCACCATTTGGCAGTATAAGGGACACTGTTTCCAGTTCTATCAAGCAGTAATAACAATAAGTTTTGCGCTTTACTTGGCTGTTTCCATTATTGCTGTAGATTGTGAATGGGGCGACGATGGTCATGCCCAACCACTGCGCCATTCTCATAGTTGGTTGGGGTCCCATCACCCATTATCTCCATGTCCAACAGATGGCTGATATAATTTGCTTTTTTTGTACGACCCCTTTAAAGGGATGAAGTTTGAATTAGTGTTAACTTTTAATACATTATTTCGAATCTTCTTGTGGAAAAGTGATATCAGCTCTTATGTTCCATTAACTGTAGTTCCCCTTATTTCCCAAGAAGCGTTCTCGATCTCTAAAAAAAATGATGAAGTAGTATATTAATGTGGATCTGTCCCACATTTCAGAATATAAACTATAGACATTGTTAAATAAATATCTTAGACCTGATGAAACTGGTGTATTTACTTTGAATATCCATACAGAATTCCTGTACCATTTTGATATTAAAATGAGCATTTTATGAGCCCAGGTATGGAATGAAGCTGCTCATGAGTAGAGATGAGTGAAACCTGAAATTGAAAGTTCAGCGTTTGTACCGGACATGTACTCTATCTGGTGCTAGATGCCGAACACGGACTTTCCTTGGAGGTTCATTGTAATGTTCTAGAGAGAGAATTTTCCAGATCAAAAGTATGGGTCCCCATTGTTTTCAATGGGGTTCGGGTTCCGTTTGAAGTTGGGGTACAGTTCTGGTACCCGAACCGAACTTTGGAATAAAGCTACCCGAACTTCCATGGGTCCGCTCACTCCTATTCATGAGTCCAAGTCTATTCTGAGTTCAAAGTCTGACAGCTGCAGTTTGTATGGAGCAGTGAGAGATCTTATGAGCAGTAGTAGGGAGGAGGGACTCTGAGGAGCTGTCAATCGGGGTAGTTCCGCAGAGATTCTGCAGCTGGGAGGAGGTACACTGAAGAGCTTTCAGTCGGGCTAATAAAACAATGTTTGAGTCAAATTTCATAAAGGATCATGCAGTCACTTTTATGTAAATTTTCAATGTAAATACAGCATCTTTATCAGGTCTGATAAAACTATAATAATGTTTGCACTTTTTGTTGAGACTTTTTGTCTCTGTGGATATGTGAATCCTCACAGTGAGCACAGTGCACGTTGGATTCTTTGGTGCTGGTGCCAGGATCCGGTGCTCATGTAACCGCAAATATGTGATTTGTATACTTATGGCCACATTCCGACTAGAAGTGTCCTGCCTTGTTCAATACACTTGCATTGAGCGAGGTCCCGCACGTCTAGTTGGCATGTGACCACATGCAGGCAAATCACATACTTATGAACACGCGCCTGTCACTTCCGCTGTGTGGATTCTGCAGTTACATAGAGTGACTGCAGACTTGTACCCCAAGGCCGGACAACCCCTTTAAGTAAATAACAGGGAGAGGAAGCAGCTGGGGACGTTGCTGCAGTTTCCTTCTCTCTAGTGGAGAGGTGAACTGATATTGGGATACATTTGGGTTTAGCGCTACCATCGGGGCGAAACTACACAGTCAATGAGCTGATGAGAGGAAATGCATTACTGTAAGACATGAAAAAGCAGGCTAGCCGATCTCTAGATTAAATTTAGTATACACATACCCACAGCGGCCTGCTAAGATTTGGCTATGAGAACATTTGAAGGAATTGTCCTTTGAAAAGCTTTCTTTGGCTTTCGAAAAACCTCTGTCTGTCTGGCTGCATTTTTTTTAAATAAATAAACCGTCCTGTTCTTTACTCCTCCTACCCGGATCCAGAGCTGAGTCTCCGCCGCTTCCACCGATATCTGTCATTGTCTGCAGCGCTGATGTCATGTCAACAGTGCTGCAGCCAATCAGTGATCTCAGTGGCTCTGAGCATCTTGTTCCATCGACTCAGGCAGAACGGCAGAGATTGGTTATTCGCTGCAACATTGTCGTCGGCTGTGACTCCAGCGCTGCTGACAATAAGAGGCACTGGGAGCAGCGACAAAGAATCAGCGCCGACTGCGGAGAGTAAGTAAAGCTCAATTTATTTTTCTAAAAGTAGTGTTGCTATCAGTCCAGAAATTCCAGGACTGTCCATAAATATAGGGCACTTTTTTCCACTGTCCATAGACATGTTTTGAAGCTAGAGAAACTGATACAGAATATTCTGTAATTATCATCACTTTATAGTTGCCAGTGAATTCAGCGGATGTCATTATATCAGAATTATGGTCTGTAGACGCAAATCACTTATAATCATAATGATACATTATGGTTTTCTAATGTGTCCGCAAAAAATAATGTCCACCCATAATTTTTTGATGCAATATAAAAAATAAAGTTGACAACCCTGGACAGGGTCTTTTGGAAACTGATAAACCCCTTTCAAGGAGTTGTCCACTACTAGGACAACACCTTCTTAAACTAAATGTTCTGCCCCGAAAAAATAATAAAGGTTGTATCCATCTAGCAAACCGGCTCCATTCCCGTGGTGTCGGCACTCGCTCTCCCCAGGGCTGTGATGCAGTGCTGTGACACGGAATGCCAGCGCCCAATCAGCATTGGCGTCACAGTCTCCGCCTTTGGACAAACCGAACAGGAAGAGGAAGTCCGTGCTGCAGCTGATCCCTGGCTTCCTCTTCCTGTTCAGTTTGTCCGAAGGCGGAAACCGTGAAACTATCGCCGAGCGCCGGCATCGCGTGTCACAACACCGCATCACAGCCCAAGGAGAGCGAGTGCCGACACCACGGGAACTGCGCCAACATGGGAGGTGAGTATAGGCTTTATTATTTTATCGGGGTCAAACGTTTAGTTTAAGAAGGGGTTGTCCTAGCAGTGGACAATACCTTTATGCCAAACCAGTGCCGTTTTAATTGTCAGACATTTTTAAACTACTCTCAAATTTTTAACATATTGTAACCTGGTTTATTATAACTATCATCCCCTTCAAACGGCTGAGTTTCATCACTTCCCAATTAGTTTACATTTGGAGACTTTTTCCGCTGGCAAATTCTGAGAGGCCCAGCGACTATCATTAGTCATTAACTTCTCATCTCAACGAGAAATCTTAATATTCCTATGCAAATATTAAATCTGCGGCATGATGAATGTGTTACATTTCAAAGCAGCAAACTATGACGGTGAAGTATGGTTGAGGTATTTAGTGACTTCATTTCGTATCTCTCTTGTAAATAATGCATACGCTATGTAGCGGCATGTCAAAATTTGATTAAGCCATTAGCGGCATAGTTTTCGGAGTTAAGGATGTATTCAGCATGTTCGCCATAATAAGTCATTCCTAAATGCGGAAGGCCATTATAAAATATCCCTTATTCAATGAATAGTGCGAGATGACATAATGATTTTGCTTAAAACCAAGTTAAATGAGGAGTAAAATTAAACAATATTGCAGGAATTGTGTTTGACTAATTTGGTGTCACATTATATTAGCTAACCTTTCACAACGTGTATTAATGACAAATTGTTGTAGTCTGTCACTACTTTATTCAATTGTCTCAGTCTCCTTAAGTCATTAGCTTTAAAAACATTTATTTTATTTGTGGATTGTGTCGCCCATGGCGTTTTGCAACATCTTCTTTTTTTAGTTGTTTGTAATGTCTTATCAATTAGTTAACATACGTTTTTTTAAATGACGTTAAAAATCCTCTTATTGTCGTTTATTCTAGAACGTAGATCTGACCCATATACTCTTTGAGAATGGAGTGAAACCGAATGACATCACGTTTCAAAGGGAAATTCCTATTATCCACACAATAAGCCATAAATGCATAAATGCCATAAGATGCAAGTCCTTCCTCTTAGTCCATTTCCTTTTTTTCTGTTTCTACCATTATATTGTTCAATTTCTTAATAGCATCTAAAGAGGAACTGTCTTTAACATTTTTATTTTTTAGATCAATAGTACACATGAAAATAAGCATCTTTGTACAGTGCCTTGAAAAAGTATTCATACCTCCTTGAACTTTTCCATATTTGTTTACATGACACACACAAATTTTAATGTATTGTATTGGGATTTTATGTGACATACTGTCATGCTGTGATGGTCTTAGGTAGGAGAAGGGGGCCTCAAACTGTCCCTAGAACTGGGACCTTAACTATTCCTGTCCCTGCGGTACTCTTGATGGTAGAGAGGCCTGAGTCTCTGACCTCAGTATGCTCCTGTTAACCCCTTGCCTGTCCCCTCTCCCACCCCATGGAGCCTGGGACAGAAATATGATGTGAACAAGACACACAAGACAAAACAGGGATAACAGAAACTCTCTATCATACAAAAGCACCAACTAACAATAGGAAGGAGCATAGAGACAGGTAGGAAAAAAATAACCGAGAAACAGGGACCACCACAGAACACCTCTACAACAACTTGTCTCCAAAACACTTAGCTTAAGCACGCCGCACAGGAAGATGAATCTCCAATAGCAACAACAAACTCCTTTTCCAGCACAACGTCTCCTAAAAGCAAGGAAACAGAACTTTTACCGGCAGGACAGAGAGGGTCTGGCCAGGTTTTATACCAAGAGTTAACGACCAGATCAGAGGCAGCTGAAATGGAGCTGCATGTTTCTGACCAGCATAGAAATGGTCGTTAACCTTTTCAACACCAAAGGAATCAAAATTTATTTAATATGTGATCCAAACTCTCAGGCTAAATGGAAGATCTGGAATTCACGATACGCTTTGATCTTCTACCCCCAGATCTATTAGGTTGGCGTGACGCACTCGTGACACATATCAACTCAAAGTAGCAAGTATTTGTGACGTGTGAAGGAAATGATACATGGCTTTCTAAATATTTAAAATAAAGTATATAAATCTGACAATTGTGACGTTCATTTGTATTCAACCCACCTGAGTTATTACTTTGTAGGACCACCTTTTGCTTTTGGGGTATAGCTCACCTGCTTTGCACACCTTGAGGTGACATATTTGCTCCTTCTTATATGCACACTTGCTCAGTGAGATTGGATGGAGGCGTCTGTGATCAGCAATTTTCAAGTTTTGCCGCAGATTCTCCATGGGAACTCGGTCTGGACTGTGACTGGGCCATTCACACACATGAATATGTTTTGATCTAAACCATCCATTGTAGCTCTTGCAGTATGGTTAGAGAAATTGTCCTGCTGGAAAGTGAGCCAATCCCCAGTCTCAAATCTTTTGGAGCCTCTAACAGCTTTTCCTCCAGGATTGCCCTGTATTTTAGCTCCATCCATTTTCCCATCAACTTTGACTAGGTTATTTTTCTCTGCTGAAGAAAAGCTTTCCCACAGCATGATGCTGCCACCACCATGCTCTACAGTGGGGATGGTGTATTCATGGTGATGTGCAGTGTTCGTATTCTGCAGCATACAGTGTTTTGGATTTCTTCACCCATTGCTGAGATAGGAGATGACAGTTGGTTCTCATAAAGTTCTGTGGAGAACTGTGACTGTCAGTTTACGAGAACTCGCAGTGGAATGTCTATGTCTACCTCTAGCTCCTCCCTCTCCATAGAAATTTAAAAGCTCTCACTGTCATCTCCTATCTCAGTAATGGGAAAATCTGTCTTCACTGAATGAATTGAGAGTGAAAGATCTGTCCAGGGGAATAAGAAAGCAGATTTTCATGATAAAATATATTATACAGCTGCTTATTTTTGTGTATATTTTTTTTAAATAACAATTCAACACTTTAAGGCGACACATTTAAATTGTTAAAACTAATGCCATCGGAGCTAGCTCGGTAATGTAACTGGTACCCCGATGTACAGAGCATGTCTATCTCTTGAGCCTGCTGTATATAGTGATAGCACAGACACCGTACATGTATGGCTGCAATCGATAAGGAGTTAAAGAGGTTGTGAGACTAACAAATTTCGTTTTTTTTAAAGGCAAGGAATGTTATAAAACAGGGGTGTCAAACTGCATTCCTCGAGGACTGCAAACAGGTCATGTTTTCAGGATTTCCTTGTACTGCACAGGTGATAATTTAATCACCTACACAAATAATGAGTTGGTGATTAAATTATCCCCTGTGCAGTACAAGGAAATCCTGAAAACATGACCTGTTTGCAGCCCTCGAGGAATGCAGTTTGACACCCCTGTTATAAAACATATTACAAAGTTATTTTATCCATCTCTGACCCTAATCATTCCAGCACAGGCTGCTTTGTTGGTCTCTGCAGCCAGTAAGTGAAGACATCCTTTTTTTGGTCAACTGTCCACTGAGGCCTTATATCCACCAGAATGGGACGTCATCCTAAACAAAAGAACATCATCACTTCCGGACCTGCCAGAGACAACCGGAAAGGCCTGCGCCAGTGTGATGGGCATTGTAGAATTTTTTCTTCTTTAATTGTTTAAAAAAAAAAAGTCCCCTGCCTTTTAAAAATATATATAAGTTGGACATCTTCTCTAATTTATTTTTTTTATACTCCGGCTAGAGTCCCTTTGTGGTGCAATGGGCAATAATCCCGGTGTAAATGTTTTGCACTGGGAGATAGCTCCTTGCTCCAATCTGCGCATAACACAGTACATGAGGGGCTCAAAGTAGAACCATGAAATAAACCAAGCTCTGCATACAACTGCAAAAAGCAAAAAAAAATCCTAAAATGTCAAAAATGCTAAATGAATTGCAAGCAATCAATCCTTGGGAATAGCAGTGAACTCTCAGCAGTTATCGTCTGTGAACCAGACAACAGCAGGACGCCTGTAGAACACAAGGCCAGAGACTTCCAATTTTTGTTTCGACCATGAGCTGAAGACTTCTTTTTTTTATTAAAAAATAGATGTATTCTTTTTTTTCCCCGAGTTGGATTTCAGGAATTATTACTCTAAGAAGTGGTGTGTAATGTTCTTGGAATAATGTTTACATTTTGTGCGGAGAATCACTGGTTGACCTTTAGAAAGAACCATTCTAACCCCATCACTGTGATACCTCGTCTTTGCTGATCATATGAGGGGATTTAAGAGGCTATGAAATATAACAGTCTTTAAAACCATGTACAAAGTAATAAAACTGATGAAGTATGAAACAAACATCATGTTGCTGGATCTGCACCTTTTTTCTAAAATGTCCTCAATATGATTAGGATTTTACAGGCTTTACGGTGGTGGCTTTATATATATATTTTCAGTGGTGCTCGGGAGTCGAGACTGGGGCTCACCATAATAACACAGCAATATCTTCTGTTCAATTAAAATAAGGAACAGGTAACAGAAACAGGCAGAGTTTTAGGAAAAGTGACTAATTCGGAAACGAGAGCTAATAGTCTATCATCCCTCCTGCACGCTATCTGAATGTCTGAAATAGATATTTCCACCTTAAAATTATATAAGGGAATTGTTATGTAATCATATTCTGCAAGGAATGAGAGGCATTTGGGGAGAAACAGTTGTGGAGAAAAATTAATTCACCAAACTGGGTTTCTCAACACATATACCATTGTCACAGTGTGACGGTGTTCATTAAAGAAGAGGGACCTCAATCTGTCCCTGGAGCTGGGACCCTATCTATCCCTGGCCCAGGGGTACTCTTAAAGGTAGAGAGGCCTGAGTCTCCGACCTTTCTATGCTCCTGTAAAAAACCTTAATCTGACTGAAATGAAAGGTAAACCAGACACAAAGACAAAACAAGGATAACATAATACCTCTATCATACAATAGCACTAAATAAATAATAGGGAGGAGGATATGGATGGGGAAGAATATACTAAAGGGGAAAAGGGACCACGAGATAAATACACATGTACAACAGAAAACTGCAGAACACCACAACTCCAACTCCAAACTTCAACTACTTAGCTTTAGCTCACTGAACAACATCTCCTAAGAGCAAGGAAGTAGAGCTTTCACTGGCAGGACAGATAGGGTCTGGCCAGGTTTTTTTTTATGAAGATTTAATGACCAAATCAGAAGCTGCATGATACTGACCAGCAAAGAAAGTGTCGTTAACCTCTTCAGCACCAAAGGAAACCAAAATAATTTAATATTGGATCCAAACACACAGGCTAAATGGAAGATCTACGATTCACAATACGCAGTGATCTTCTACCCCCCATGTCTCATAGGTTGACGTGACACACTTGTGACAACCATGCTGAGTATTTAGAAGTTTCTAGTAAAGTGGTATTTCTAACTTTGCATTTTTTGGATTAGCAGGTAGGATGGCAATGGGACCTGCTATTCTCCATCCAATACAGGTTTCAGCATGCATGGCGAGTTAAGCCAAGTGCACAAGTGCAAATGGCCGCAGATCCTCCCAACATAGAGAATCAGGCCAATAATGCAAATAACACTCTGATCAAACTCCTATCAGAGTTTTGATCAGTGTGTGATCCAATTCTCTCAACTGAGGAGAAGATGGATTAATTTTTTTCTCCATCTTCTCCATTTTGTCAGTGCGCAAAATCAGACTGCACTCAGATGTCATGCGTGTGCGGTCCGATGTTTTCCATAGATTCATTGACTTGCATGGCCGAGTGTGATCTGAATATCAAATCAAACTCGGGCATGCAGCAGTATTTTTGCTTGGGCATGAAAAAAAATCGGACATGTGTATGTGCATAGGCTAACACTGGTTTGAATGAGATCCAATGTTTTTTTCAGATTGCACAAGTTTGATGACTGTTCAATCAATGGTTCTTCAACCATCAACCTACAGTTCTCCTATGTTATTTGTTTGACCACCTTCATTTTAATAATTAATTACCCTTCTTTCTACTATCTATCTTACCGTCAACCTGACAAGTGTACTGCCCAAATTGCCATGGTCCTCCAAAGCCCATTGTACCCTGGCATCTACACAGGCATCATGTAATTTTTTTACTACATGTAGCAGAATAGCTACCGTATTTTCCGGCATATAAGATGACTTTTTAACCCCTGAAAATCTCAAAAGTCGGGGGTCATCTTATACGCCGGGTACGGTGTGTGGGGAGCACGGAAGTTGCTGCATATGGTACAGGGAGCGGTCCCAGATGGTTCCCAGGGTCTGGAGGAGAGGAGACTCTCCTTCAGGCCCTGGCATCCATATTCATGTAAAAAAAATAATAAAAATAAAAAATAGGGATATACTTACCTTCTGATGGCCCCCGGAGTTCTCCCGGCTCTCAGCGGTGCACGTGGCGGCTTCCGTTCCCAGGGATGCATTCCACGAAGGACCTGAGATGACTTCTTGGTCAAGCAACCGTGAAGTCACAAAGGTCCTTTGTGCAATTTATCCCTGGGAACGGAAGCCGCCGCGTGCACCGCTAAGAGCTGGGAGAACTCCGGGGGCCATCAGAAGGTAAGTATAACCCTATTTTTTATTTATTTATTTTTTTTACATTAATATGGATCCCACAGCCTGAAGATGAGTCTCCTCTCCTCTAGACCCTGGGAACCATCTGGGACCTCTCCCTGCACCATATGCGGTGACCTCAGAGCTCTGCACACACCGTATAAGGCGACACCCGGCGTATAAGATGACCCCCAACTTATACGGCGAGTATATCCCAAACTCTACATTTTAAATGGAAAAGTTGGGGGCCGTCTTATACTCCCAGTCATCTTATACGCCGGAAAATACTGTACTTTTTATTTAGCAAAGTCCTGCATTGTGAACTTACATTGGAAAACGTACTGTAGGGAAGGCATATCTCTTCTGGAAAGCCTGTCTGAGATAAAATGCTAGATTTTTATAGAAAACTAGAAAGCTGATTTTTTTTAAGTAATGTGATATTTCTGGGCCTTATTTTTTTTCTAAACTAGTAGATAGGGTTTTGGTGGATTATTCCCTCTCCGTTCCTCTCTGGCCAATTGGAACTACTGTAAAGTCCAATATGTGCCAAAAAATTTGTGGCATTGACAGAGCGTTCGTTAACCAAACAATTGTTTATTCAATGGTTGATCAAATGTGAATCTACTACTATCTAATGTTTATGGCCATTTTTTTCTCTTACAGTTACCCTGCTTTCTGCCTTACCATTTTCTTGACAAGTGTAGAGCACATTTACGTAGATTGGCCAATGACAGGACCATTAAGCACTTGTATCTGCCCAGGTTTTCCATGGGTAATTGGCACAATTGTTTTCCTCTATGTAGCAGAATTGCATCTAAGTGACTTGCACACTTTCAGTTATTACTTTATTTTTACCCAGATTTTTATGGCCCTCCAAAGCCCAATGAGCCCTGGTATTGGCCAAGGTTTGCAGTTTTGATTTGTATTTACCATAACACCATGTAAACTTATTTCTCCACATAGCAGAATTATATAGTTTTGTCCAAACTGGTAGAGTAGGTATCAAAATGACTTTCTGCCTCTAATGATCCTTTGAAGAGGACCTGTCACTTGTCATAAATATGTATTTTATTTTACCCAAGGTAAATTGTTTTTCTGAATCCGGCATTGTTTTCCTTTGGTTTCTGTGTGACTGTTCCTGAGATATGGCCCCCATCTTCCCTGCATTTAAATCTAGTCTTATAGGCCAAGGGGGCGCAGTCCTCATGAAGACACAAAAAAAGTTAAAAACCACGCCTGCTTGACTACCAAGACTATACATATGTACTAGGAAGAGGGGACATATCTCAAAAACAAAGATGTGCACGAACAAAAGAAAAACAATGCTGGATATAGGAGAACCCCGGCATTTACATGTTTATGTCAAGCGATGGATCCTCTTTGAACCAATTGCCTCTCTAGATATTTGACACTGTTCTATTAAACATAGGTTAATATTAAATTGATCTGTTAATTAATGGGCTTGTCCAGGCTTGGGTCTCAATTCTGCAGTCACTCTATATGACTGCAGACTTGTGAATTCTCACTGTGCACACTGTCAGGATTCACCAGCACCAGGAGCGTGCTTTCACACAATCACAAGTATCCTGCCGGCCACATTACTACTAGACGTGTCCAGCCATGCTCAATTCACTTACATTGAGTGAGACCACATACGTAAAGTCAGTATGTTGCACGTATGCAAATTACATACTTGAGGTCATGTGCCTGCCCGCATCCGGCACCGAAAGATCATGACATAGAGTGACTGCAGACTTTAACCCCAAGCAAATGGGCAAATGTATGGAATTAATAAATAATTTTGTTTTATTTTTATAGCCCTTTACAACTCTTCTGAAAAGCTTAAAAAAAACTTTCCCTTTGTTACGGAAACCTGTTTTTAGTGTAGATTGTTTTTCATTTTATCTCTGCATTCATTTAAAAAACCATAGATAACAGAAGTGTTTATAAAGCACATTTCACTTTTATATATAAAACCAATTATTATGGTAGAAGTAAGGGATTTGCATTGTTTTGTACGGCTTTCATTTCAGCTCGGTTGTTTTTGTTGCATCTCGTTGCATACAAGATCACATTCATAAAGGTCTCCTGTGCACGGCTGTATAGTGAAGTTATTATTAAACAAAGAATATTTATTGGTTAAGCTTACCAACAAACTATGGATTCTTCTATGGTTCTCCAAGGGCATACAAGACTGTAAAAGATAAGATTCAATGTAGCTACAGCATCTTATTACAGACAAGATCACAGATCAATCATATGAGGCTCTATGTCAACAGAATGAAATATCCAAACTCTCGGCTGAAAAAAAAAGGAGCTATCTGTGAGTAGCCTACAGTCAACTCTTTGTGTTTGCTCATGCTCAAAACTTCTGATAGTGTAAAGTGATATTTTACATTGATTTTTTTTGTATGAAAAAAACACCAGGAATTTTCAAGAATGGGCCCTTTTAACATGTCATAAAGTGCAGAGTTTTTTTCTTCTTATTTAAAATTAATTCGCCGAGTCAAGTGGATCTGTAAACTGATCAGTGGCAATATTTGACTATTGACATATGATGGTGGACAGACATTACAAATGCTAAAAGATATTTGTAACCATTCATGATTATCAGAATTGGAATTAAAGGTGGTGTAGAGGTATTATTCATTCTGGAAGGGATAAGTGGAAGGGAACCCAACATTAGAGAAGGAGGGAGTGGAGACCCCTAGGCAGCTCTAACGTCACTCTGTCTGCCCTAACATCCCTATATAGGTTCTGCACCTATCGCCAAGCAGGATTCCTAATCTCTGCCTGTCCCTAGCAGTAAGCCCTGCATAGGGAAGGACAGGGTGACCCTAGTGAATCCCCACTATAACTAAAGACAGATGGGATACACAAACAAGGGGAACATGTAGCCGGAGTAGACTCCTCAGAGAGAAATGCAGTAGACCTCCAAACACCAAAGAGGAAGATAGCTGACTGCTATAGCTCCAAGCCTCAACAAGGAAATGGTAATGGAAATATCACCGGCAACTTCCAGCAGCAAGCTGGGAGTTATAAAAATCCAGTCCCAGGTGTGTCCATTAGAGAAGAAGGAAGGTTGCCACTGGGTCCTAGAGTCAGAAGGACAAGGAAGAAGTCTACAAAGCAAACTGCTGAGACCTTCTGCAGTCAGATGCAGTGTGATGGTCTGTAGCCTCTGACACACCCGTGACAGGTGCCTTAGGTGGCTTCACGGCTCCACATACTATATAAAACATTAGAACTGTAAATAACTCATTAGGTCTGGGGTGTGTTAAAGATTGAGAATTAGGAATTTCAAGTGACCACTAAAATTAGCCAAGAATTAGCTTATTTATTTATTTAAAGTTTCGAAATGATCTACTTTCCATGGAATTGGGGATAACTCCCTGATAGCTAGGGAGCTGACTTCTAGGACTCCTACGAATCCTTAGATCATCATGGTCACTGCTAGGGTTGAGTGAAATGGGTCGGCCATTTTCAGAAGTCGCCGACTTTTGGCAAAGTCGGGTTTCATGAAACCCGACCCGACCCCTGTGTGGGGTCGGCCATGAGGTCGGCGATCTTCTGAATCTGGTATCGGAATTCCGATACCGAGTTCCGATATGTTTGCAATATCAGAAATCGGTATCGGAATCCATATTTAAGTGTAAAATAAAGAATTAAAATAAAAAATATTGCTATACTCACCCTCTGACGCGCCCTGGTACTAACCGGCAGCCTTCCTTCCTTAGAATCAGCGCGTGAAAGACCTTAGATGACGTCGCGGCTTGTGATTGGTCACGCGATTAGGTATAATAGGTATATACTCACCTTCGGACGCGCCCTGCTTCTTTCCGGCAGCCTTCCTTCCTAAGAATCAGCGCTTGAAGGACCTTCGGTGACGTCGCGGCTTGTGATTGGTCGCGTGAGCGGTCACATGGGCGGTCGCGTGACCAATCACAAGCCGCGACGTCATCTAAGGTCTTTCACGCGCTGATTCAAAGGAAGGAAGGCTGCCGGTTAGTACCAGGGCGCGTCAGAGGGTGAGTATAGCAATATTTTTTATTTTAATTCTTTATTTTACACTTAAATATGAATCCCAGGGCCTGAAGGAGAGTTTCCTCTCCTTCAGACCCTGGGAACCATTAGAAACCCAATGCACTGCATTGGGTCTCGTGTTTCGGCCGACCACGACCCCGACTTTTCTATAGGATCGGCCGATTTCACTCGACCCGACTTTTGAGAAAGTCGGGTTTCTTGAAACCCGACCCGATCCTATAAAAGTAAAAGTCGCTCAACCCTAGTCACTGCCACTCCATTTATTCTTATGGGACTTCTTAAGAACAGCCGAACACAGCATTTAGCTATCTCCAGCAGTCAGATTAAAAATTACTGATCGATCACATGGGGGTCTTCAGCCACAATTGTTTGGTTAGATAGCAGTTCCAGTGATTTGACCAGAAGTGATCTGGAAGCTATCTCTTATCATATTTATACAAGATCACTTTCAAACTTGAGCATACTTCTTTAAGAGAAAGGAATATTATTAAAAACAAATCTAAAATTATACCCCCCATGGGTTATTTAGAAGACTTCTACAAAAGTCTTCTAAATAATATGATTTTTTTTTAAAAAACATTCTTATTCATTCACCTCACCTCTAATGCCCTAACTCAGACCGCAGTGTCCCAGTGCCTGAAGAAAGGGACATCATCGATACCTGCCCTGGCACAGACTACTGGAGCAATCATAACTACAGTGGCATGTAAAAATTTGGGCACCCCTGATCAAAATTACTGTTATGGTGAACAGTTAAGCAAGTTGAAGATGAAATGATCTCTAAAAGGTCTAAAGTTAAAGATGACACATTTCCTTTGTATTTTAGGTAAAAAAAAATGTTTTTTTCATGTCTTACATTTTAAAAATTACAAAAAGGAAAATGAGTCTATACAAACGTTTGGGCACCCTACATACTTAGTAGCTAGTAGCACCCAATTTTTAAAGTGTCACAGCTTTTAAATCCTTTTTGTAGCCAGACAAGAGTCTTTCAATTCTTGTTTGAGGGATTTTCGTCCATTCTTCCTAGGAAAATTCCTCCAGTTCTGTGAGATTCCTGGGTTGTCTTGCATCCTCTGCTATTTTGAGGTCCAGCCACAGATTTTCAATGATGTTCCGATCAGGGGACTGTGAGGGCCATTGTAAAACATCAGATTGTGCCTTTTGAGGTCGTCTATTGTGGGTTTTGATGTGTTTTGATCATTATCCATTTGTAGAAGCCATCCTCTTTTCAACTTCAGCTTTTTTTACAGATGGTGTTATGTTTGAATCAATAATCAGTTGAAATTTCAGCGAATCCATTCTTTTCTCTACCTTTGAAATGTTCCCAGTACTATTGGCTGCAACACAACCCCAAAGCATGATTGATCCACCCTCATGCTTAATGGTTGGCAATATCTTCTTTTCCTTAAATTCTGTGCCCTTTTTTCTCTACACATACCCTTGATCATTGTGGCCAAAGAGTTCAATTTTACCCTCATCGGTCCTCATGACTTGTTTCCAAAATGCATCAGGCTCGTTTAGATGTTCTTTTGCATTCTTCTGATGCTGAATTATATGGTGAGGAGGCAGCAGAGGTTTTCTTCTGATGACTCTTCCATGAAGGCCATATTTGTGCAGGTGTCTCCAGAGTCCAGAGTCTGCTAAATCTTTCTGAAGGAATTTTGCAGTCAATCCTATGAGTAGCTCTTATTGAAATTTTGCTTGGTCTTCCAGACCTTATCTTAACCTCCAATGTTACTGTTAACTGCCATTTCCTAATTACATTTTGAACTGAGGAAAGGGCAACATGAAAATACTTTGAAATCTTCTAATAACCTTCTCCTGCTTTGTGGGTATCCACCGTTTTTATTTTCAGAGTGCTAGGCAGCTGTTTAGAAGAACAAATGGCTACTGTTTTGTGGCAGGTTAGATGAGGCTGAGTTTTTATAAAGCTGCAAAATTTGCATCACCTGGCCTTTCCCAACAATAAAAGTGAACAAGCCGTACCTTAACAGGCTAATTAAGGTCTGAAACCTTGGTCAAAGTTATCTAAGGACACAAATCTCCAGTAATGCCCAAACTTTTGCATTGGACCATTTTTCTTTTTGTAATTTTTAAAATGCTAGAAATTACCATATTTTTGCCCCTAAATTACAAAGGAAATGTGTCATTTTTAACTTTAGGCCTTTTAGAGATCATTTCATGTTCAACTTGCTTAACTGTTCACAATAACAGTAATTTTGACCAGAGGTGCCATATTTTTTAGATGCCATTGTAGATCCACAGAGGTTGCAGCCAGCAACTATGCCTTATTTTTTAGTTTCGGAGCCTCTGGAAAATATTTGTAAATATCAGACAACTGTTTTAGTTAGTTAAACTGATTCAGCAAGAACTCACAAGGGTACCTGATGTGAAAATCATGCGGCAAAAAATAATTGGACATGTTGGACTTCAACTTTTCCCATCCTTTGTTCCGGTGGAACATGTTATGACCCCAATGGCGAGGGTCTCAGAGGAACGTGGAAGTCTGCAAGATACAAAAATCCAGCTCATAGGGCAGTGGTAACTGGGTTGACCATATATCTACTCCTAACGCCAACACTAGAAGTAGCCGGGGGTCATACCTACGTTGATCCTAGATGACTCGCGCCAGCCGGAGAATCTAAATACCCCTAGTAGAGGAAAACAAAGACCTCTCTTGCCTCCAGAGAAAGGGACCCCAAAGCAGGATAGAAGCCCCCCACAAATAATAACGGTGAGGTAAGAGGAAATGACAAACACAGAAATGAACCAGGTTTAGCACAGAGAGGCCCGCTAACTAATAGCAGAATATAGAAAGGTAACTTATATGGTCAACAAAAAACCCTATCAAAAATCCACACTGGAAATTCAAGAACCCCCGAACCGTCTAACGGTCCGGGGGGAGAACACCAGCGCCCTAGAGCTTCCAGCAAAAGTCAGGATACAGATTAGGAACAAGCTGGACAAAAATACAAAACCAAAAACAAATAGCAAAAAGCAAAGTAAATGACTTAGCTGAATAACCGGACCAGGATCAGTAGACAAGAGCACAGCAGATTAGCTCTGATAACTACGTTGCCAGGCATAGAACTGAGTGTCCAGGGAGCTTATAAAGCAACGCCCCTAACTAACGACCCAGGTGCGGATAAAAGGAAAGACAGAAAAACCAGAGTCAAAAAACTAGTAACCACTAGAGGGAGCCAAAAAGCAAATTCACAACAGTACCCCCCCCTTAGTGAGGGGTCACCGAACCCTCACCACGACCACCAGGGCGATCAGGATGAGCGGCATGAAAGGCACGAACTAAATCGGCCGCATGAACATCAGAGGCGACCACCCAGGAATTATCCTCCTGACCATAGCCCTTCCACTTGACCAGGTACTGAAGTCTTCGCCTGGAGAGGCGAGAATCCAAGATCTTCTCCACCACGTACTCCAACTCGCCCTCAACCAACACCGGAGCAGGAGGCTCAGCAGAAGGAACTACAGGCACAACGTACCGCCGCAACAAGGACCTATGAAATACATTGTGAATAGCAAACGACACAGGAAGATCCAGACGAAAAGATACAGGATTAAGGATTTCCAATATCTTGTAAGGACCAATAAAACGAGGTTTAAATTTGGGAGAGGAGACCTTCATAGGAACAAAGCGGGAAGAAAGCCACACCAAATCCCCAACGCGTAGTCGGGGACCCACACCGCGGCGGCGGTTGGCAAAGCGCTGAGCCCTCTCCTGTGACAACTTCAAGTTGTCCACCACATGATTCCAGATCCGCTGCAACCTATCCACCACAGAATCCACCCCAGGACAGTCAGAAGACTCCACATGACCTGAAGAAAAGCGAGGATGGAAACCAGAGTTGCAGAAAAAAGGCGAAACCAAGGTGGCGGAACTAGCCCGATTATTAAGGGCAAACTCAGCCAACGGCAAGAATGTCACCCAATCGTCCTGATCAGCAGAGACAAAACACCTCAAATAAGCCTCCAAAGTCTGATTGGTTCGCTCCGTCTGTCCATTAGTCTGAGGATGGAAAGCAGAGGAAAACGACAAATCAATGCCCATCCTACTACAAAAGGATCGCCAGAACCTGGAAACGAACTGGGATCCTCTATCTGACACAATATTCTCAGGGATGCCGTGCAAACGAACCACGTTCTGGAAAAACACAGGAACCAGATCGGAAGAGGAAGGCAGCTTAGGCAAAGGAACCAAATGGACCATCTTGGAGAAGCGATCACATATCACCCAGATAACAGACATGCC